>NC_045453.1:9230289-9230633 GCF_002776525.5 Piliocolobus tephrosceles
ACACCCACACACCTACACACACACACACACATACACACCCACATACACATATACATACACACACACCCCACATACACACACACCACATACACACCCCACATACACGCACACACACCACACACACACCTCACATACACACACTACATACACCACATGCACACACACACACAGACCACATACACACACACACCCGACACACACACACCACCCCCAAACACACACCACGCACACACACAACACATACACCACACACACAACACACAACACACATTCACCACACAACACACATTCACCACCACCAACACCCTCACCCAGAACCCAGCACACACACACCACACACACCC
>NC_045453.1:9230733-9233649 GCF_002776525.5 Piliocolobus tephrosceles
ACACACACAGCCCCCCCACACACACACACACTACATACATACCACGTATGTCATGAGGGATAGATGGAATTTTTCATCTTCCTCTGGGAGTGATTCCAGGGGCCTATTGACTTCTCACCCTGAAGGCAGCCTTACTTAGCTTCAGTTTCTCCATCTATAAAACACGGACCGTAACGAGCCTTGCCTGCCCTCTGAGGGCGGTTGCATTCAAATGATTCAGAAGAGGGAGAGTGGTTTTTGAGAGCTGTGCCCTTTTAAAGAGTGACAACCCACCCTGGAACAGGAAGCTGACCTGTGCCTCAGGGAGGAGTCTCTGGGAAGAAAAACCTTGAGGCACCTAAGTTGCAGAGGAAGAACCATCTTTATTCCCATATTCCAGGCAAGTAAGCTGAGGCTTAGATTTGGGACATGATTATCTCTAAGTGGTATGGAGCTGGTAACAAAAACATCAGTGGGGAGGAAGGTCCCTAAGAGGAAGGGCGGGTTCCCTTAACAGACATGCCTGACCTTGTAAGTTTCCCTGAGGCAGCCCTGTACTCCCTTGCCATGGGGGTAAGGACCAGTACACACGGACTTGCCTGAGAGCTTGTTAGAAAATGTAAATTCTGGGGTCTCACTCCATTTAGACTCGGGTGAGTTCTAATTCAGGGATTCTGGGAACCCAACTTCAGAAACCAAAACTAGTCTATCCAGAGCATGCATTCAACTGACATTCACTAACAACCCTCCCGTGTCATGCCCTGGCCAGCCTGCAGGACCCAGAGATACTCCCTAGAGACCGAAGGGAGGCATATGTGGAAGTTGGCAGGCACTCCCGCCCTTCTCCCTTCTTTGGATTTATTTTGGTGTTTCTTTTCTAACTTTTTTTTTTTTTTTCTGAGACGGAGTCTCGCGCTGTCGCCCAGGCTGGAGTGCAGTGGCCGGATCTCAGCTCACTGCAAGCTCTGCCTCCCAGGTTCATGCCATTCTCCTGCCTCAGCCTCCCGAGTAGCTGGGACTACAGGCGCCCGCCACCTCGCCCGACTAGTTTTTTGTATTTTTTAGTAGAGACGGTGTTTAGTGTTAGCCAGGATGGTCTCGATCTCCTGACCTCGTGATCCGCCCGTCTCGGCCTCCCAAAGTGCTGGGATTACAGGCTAGAGCCACCGCGCCCGGCCTCTTTTCTAACTTTTGAAGTTATCATATTACTTTTCAGTCTGTTTTTTTCTTTTTCTTTTTTTTAATATAAGCACTGAAGACTATATGTGTCTCTAGATACAGCTTTAGCTGCATCCCACAAATTTTGATATGTTATATTTTCATTATCATTCATTTCTAAGTCTTTTCTTATTTTCCTTTTGGTTTCTTCCTCAGCCCATGAGTTATTTCTAAATAGAAGTTTTTAAAATTTCAAACATATGGGGTCATTTTCAGTTATCTTTTGTTACGGCATTGTTTCCTTGGTATTTGCTGAGATTTGCTTTGTAGCTTAAAACTTGGCAGAGTAGGCCAGGCGTGGTGGCTCATACCTGTAATCCCAGCACTTTGGGAGGACGAGGCGGGTGGATCACCTGAGGTCAGGAGTTCAAGACTAGCCTGGCCAACATGGTGAAACCCTGTCTCTACCAAAATACAAAAATTAGCCAGATATGGTGGCAGGCATCTGTAATCCCAGCTACTCAGGAGGCTGAGGCAGGAGAATCGCTTGAACCCGGGAGGCAGAGGTTGCGATGAGCTAAGATTGTGCCATTGCACTCCAGCCTTGGCGACAAAAAAACTTTGCCAATTTTTGTAAATGTTACATATATGTTTGAAAAAAACACGTATTTGCTAATTGGGGGGTTCAAAATTCTCTCTGTTCTTGATGTCCAGTGACAACTCTGGTGTGTTAGAGAGAACCAAGGGCTGTGGGACCCAAGAGGAGATTCCTGATCCAGTCTGTGTGTCTCAGGGAAGGCCTTCTGGAGGAAGTCCTACTTAAAAATGTAAGTGTTAGGCTAGGAGGCAAGATGGGAAAAGCATTCCACCCAGAGGGAACAGCATGGGCAAAGGCATGGAGGTATGGAGTAACTCTTGGCAAAAATGGAAACACTGATAAAATTTGCTAGGAATCAGGGTGAGGTAAGATCAGTCTGGTGGAGGTGGTGGGGTCAAAGGAGTGATGTTTATTAGAGAAGGTATTACTAACACAGCCATAGAGAAGAGCACATCAGGTGGCAGGAGCTGTGGAAGCAATAATACCAGCCAAGATCTCTTAAACTCTTATTGCTTGCTAGACACTATGCTGAATGTTCTATGTGATTGCCTCGTTTAACCCCCTTTAACAGCTCTGTGAGATAGATACCATTACCTCCATTTATAGATGAGGAGATGGAAACCAGAGAGGTTGAGTAACCTGCCCAAGGTCACACAGCTCCAAATGGTAGAGTCAGGATTTGAAGTCAGCCAGATATAGTCTGACTCTAGCTCCCACATTCTCAGCCACTCTGCTGTGGTTCCTGGGTATGATGGGAGTTGCTGGGGAATAACGTGTGGCTGGCTGTGACTGGAGCTTGGATTACCTGAGACACAGCAAGGCTAAAAAGCACAGGCTGGCCAGGCGCGGTGGCCCATGCCTGTAATCCCAACACTTTGGGAGGCTGAGGCAGGCGGATCACTTGAGGTCAGCAGTTCAAGACCAGTCTGGGCAACAAGGCAAAACCCCGTGTCTACCAAAAATACAAAAATTAGCTGGGCATGGTGGTGCACGTCTGTAGTCCCAGCTACTTGGGAGCCTGAGGCACAAGAATTGCTTGAACCCAGGAGGTGGAGGTTGCAGTGAGCCAGGAGGTTGCTGGAGGTTGCACTCCAGCCTGGGCAACAGAGTGAGATTCTGTCTCAAAAAACAAACAACAACCAACAACAAAAAAAAAAAAAAAAAAAAAAAAGGAAAAAAAA
>NC_045453.1:9233749-9291403 GCF_002776525.5 Piliocolobus tephrosceles
AAAAAAAAAAAAAAAAAAAAAAAAGGAAAAAAAACATAAAAAGCACAGGCTGGACAAGATGAGGGCTTTACATTCAAGAGAATTGGGTTCCAGTGCTGACTACTTCCTAGCTCTGTGACCTTGGGCAAGTCACTTCCACCTGAAGAGCCTTGGTTTCCTTATCTATAAAATGAGACCCATACCCTTGCTCTGCCTGCCTCACATTCTGTGTAAGAAAAAATAAGATCATGCCTGCTTTGCAATCTCTGAAGTTCTCTGCCTGTGTCTGTCATTGTTGGACCAACCCAGAGAGAGCTGGGAATGGCCAGCCAAGGGACAGAGCTGCCTGCTGCCAGCACTGGGGAGCTATGGGTGGGCCTTGAGCTGGGGAGGGGCAGGGAAGCCTGGAGCCTTATGAAAGTGAAGCTAAAGAACCTCACAGACCCTACAGTTAGCTCTGTCAAATTCTGTAAGTATTTGTAAGAGTTGAATGAGTTTCAAGTTTCAGCTCATGAGCTAATTCCAGTGGGTTGCATAGAGTGCAGATTCGAGGATTCCAGGCCTTATCCCATCAGTGAGAAAGTGAGGTTTCCCTTAGTTATGTCTGCCACAAGTGCAGGAAATAGAGCTGGTGGTGAGCTCTGAATCTGCTAGTCAGGCTGTAGTCCTGAGGCTCTCAAGGGCAAGGCAGCGCCTCCCAGTGGCTATTTTTGTTACCACAGTAACTGAGCAGGGGCTACTAGCGTTTAGAGGGCAGGAAACTGGTAACGTTCAGGCCAAACTTTCACAGTGAAGAATTGTCCCAGCTGCGTTCCATGTAACTTTCAAATGTCCTGCCAGCCATTCCTGTAGGCAAAAATAACCAAACCGAAACAAACAAAAAAACCTGTTTGTAACTCCCAGATCCTGGACCCTCACTGTATTTCGTATACAAGCATGAAGTACTTTTTTACCCAGTTTTAATATACCAGGAATGTAAATGTCATGAGTGCCAAAGAACGCATGTGCTTCTTCTGTTGGTTCAGAATATTACCAAGAGTTGGTCACCATTTTAGAAGGATCATCCCTCTAGCTTGTGGTACCAGTGATATTTGAGCAGCTGATTCAACAGCACATCTTTCTCTGTCTGCATTTGTAACTGTCACGGATTCTGTGTGTAGGTGCTGGCATCTGATTCCCTCATTACGCCTTCTTGACGAGTTGTGTCCCAGCATTATGCTTTACAATATGAGTCGTATTATAAATTACTTTCCTTTCACTTCTCATTTATATTTCAGTTAGGGCATTGCATGTTTTTAAATTATGTGTGCAGGTAGGTAATATGATCTATGAATTTTATTTCAGGAGAATAAAAGGGGACATTACAAAATATTTTCTATGAAAATGGCATTTGGGGCCTGAGGGGGTTGGGTGGGCGTGGGAACGCTGCAGCCCAACTCCTTCCTTTCTGATGGGGAAACTGAGGCTGGGGGTCAGGGAAGAGGCTTGCCTTTGTTCGTATGGAAAGTGGGAGGCAGAACTTGAAACGTATACTTTAGGAAGATCTGTCGCACTCTGGAGTGGGGGGAATCTCGGGGCGGGAGACCAATGACATGCTTGGTGCAGGGGAATGGGAGTGAGAGGAGGGGCTGCCTTTGGCAATGGCGATGAAAACCAGGTGCGGAGTTTCGAGATGTTTTGGAGGCCACCAGGCAGCTGTCACTGGGCGCTGAGGGGCCAGGGGGGAATGGGAGGTGAGGGTCAATGTGCTTTCTTGAGGAATCCCTCCCTTTGCTGGAAGAACTGGCTTTCTGTGGCTGGGAACCTCAGAGGAAATCAGGCCATCCCACAGAGAGGCCAGTCAGACTCCTTCTGCCACCGCCCCCCCACACCCAACACACACACACACTGCCCAGCAACCAGAGACCCAACCTGGCCCCGGCCAATTGGGCAGCCTGAGGCCAAAACAGCACCCATCCAATCCTGGGCGGCAGAGGCTGCCGCTCCCTGAGAAAATGATGTGCCTATTCCGAGAAACCAAATATCCTACAATGAATCCAATTAGATTTCATAGGCACATGAAAACGCGATCCATCTTAAATGTCCTCTGCAAACCTCCAGCCACAGATAAATATTTTATTCCATTCCAGGCAGTCCCGGGCAGAATATCAATTAGCCTCCAGCTGCCTCCCTGGCGGGTCCAGACAGTCCTGGCTGAGGAGGGGCTCTGAACTGAGAGGCGAGCGACCAGTCTTTGCGACGTGCTGCTGCTTAGCCCTGGTGTCACCCCAGGCAGGTCGCTTTTCCCTCCCGGGCTGTGTGGCCTCACTTGCAGAATGGGTTTGCAGCGTCACCCTTCCTGCTTCTCCCCCAGTGCCCTAGTGCTGAGCAAGGAAGTTCATGTTCATTCGTCTGACAAAGAGTCCCTGAGCAGCTGCTGGGTGCCAGCATCGTGGTTAGCGCTGGGGACACAGCCTTGAATAAGACAGGTCAGTCTCTCCCCTCTGGCAGAGCTCACAATCTGGGAAGAGGGCAGCAGAAATAAGCACATAAATGAAGACCACTTTGGACAGAGATGAGTTTTACAAAACACACAGGCTGCTGTGATAGAGAAAAAGAGGGAGCACCCACTGTAGACTGAAGAATCAGGGAAGGCCTCCCTGAGGAGGTGATGTCTGTGCCAAGATCTGAATTGGGAAAAGTATTCTAGAAAGAGGTACAGCCAGTGTGCAGGCCCTGAGGCAGGAAAGTGCTTGGTGAGTTGAAGGATCAGGAAAACCAGTGTGGCTGGAGCCAAGGGAGTGACTGGGAGTGAGGTGTGAGAGAAAGCTGGAGACAGTGGCAGGGCCAGGGTTGGGGGTGTTGGTTCATGCTACATCTCTATTCAGTAGATGAATTGTGAAACCATTCACAACTGCAAATGAGCAGGGCCAGGAAGACACATGTCATGCCAGTGGGAGGGCCACCAAGTCAGTGCAAATGCAAACCTGGCCCCAGGTTCCCTGCCAGGGTTCTACTGATGGGAATAGGCTGACAAAAAGGAACTTCCTGTTACTCAGGATATCCCTTAACCTGGTCAGAGTCATTTGGGGTTCAAATCTCATCTCCACCACTTACCAACTGGGCAAGTCACTTTGCTTCTCTGGACTCAGTTTCTTTCTCTATAAATGGAAAAAAAAGGCATAATCTCATCTACATTTCGGGTTTGTTAAATGGGCTAATGTGTGTCAAGCGTCTAGTGGATCATGTGTACCTAATGAATGAAACAGTTGCTGTTACTACTGCGATCATCATCATTACAGTAATTCAGGCAGTAGCTCATAACGTAATTCCAGCACTTTGGGAGGTCAAGATGGGAGGACTGCTTGAACCCAGGAGTTCAAGACCAGCCTGGGCAACACAGTGAGACCCTATCTCTACAAAATATTAAAAAATTAACTGGACATGATGGTGCATGCCAGTAGTCCAGCTACTTGGGAGGCTGAGGCAGGAGGATTTCTTGAGCCCAGGAATTCCAAGCTGTGGTGGCTATCATCACAAACTCCAGCCTGGGTGATAGGGCAAGACCCTGCCTCGTAAAAAAAAAAAAAAAAAAAAAAAAATTAAATACAGTAATTCATTTACTCCTCCTAGTCACCCTCTGTTACTACCTTCATCTTAACAGTGGCTCAGAGAGGGGAAGAAACATACTCAAAGTTCACACAGATGGTGGAGGAATTGGGATTTTAGCCTGGGTGTGTTGGATTCTGTAGCTGGTATTACTTCCTCTTTGCCACTCAACTCCGTAATAATATAGAACATGGCTTAAAGAGAGCACAGAGTGGGTAGAAACCTGGAGCCTTGTCCTCTGAGAAAAGAGGACAGAAAGAGGGGTGGATTTGCCCAGGGCTGTGTAGCTGGCAGAAGAAGAGATGGCCAGAGGGGATGTGTCTTAGTCCATTTTGTGCTGCTGTAATGGAATACCACAGGTTGGGTAATATATAATGAACAGAAATGAATTGGCTCACAGTTCTGTAGGCTAGGAAGTCCAAGATCAAGGTGCTGGCATCTGGTGAGGGCCTTCTTGCTATGTCATACATGGTGGAAGGCATCACATGGCAGAAAGTCAAAGGGAGAGAGAGAAACAGTGGAAAGAGGAGGTGAACCCACTCCTGCAATAGCATTCATGAGGCAGAGCTTTTATGACCTAAACACATCTTAAAAGTCCTACCTCCCAAGGCTGTCACAATGGCAATTAAATTTCAACATGAATTTTAGAGAGGACAAACATTCAAACCATAGCAGGATGCAATCCTTGTGTGGCCAGCCAAGGGCCAAGGGAGCTTGTGTTACCTATCATCCCAGAGGGCAAAGGTGGGGCCAAGGAAGAAACCTCAAGGAGACAGATAGTCTGGGCTGCCCAGTGGTAGAACAGACTGCTTTGTGAGGTAGTGGTTTACCCATCTCTGGAAGTATACAAGCAAACTCAATGTGTTTCCAGAGGAAATTTGTATTGCTTATCTATTGCTGCAAAACAACTTTAGCAGCCTAAAACAACACTAAACACATATTATCACACAGTTTCTGTAGATCGAGAATTTAGGACCAGCTTAGCTAGGTGGTCTTGGCTCAGGGATCTCTCATTAGGTTGCAGTCAGGATGTCAGCTAGGGCTGAAGCCATCTGAAGGCTTGACTGGGGCTGGAAGATTTGCTTCCAAGCTCACTTATAGGGCTGATGGCAGGAGGCCACATAGGGCTGCTTGAGTGCCTTTGTAACACAGTAGATGTCTTCCCCCAGAGCAAGAGATCCAAAACAGCAAGTTGGAAACTTCAGTATCTTTTATAATCTAGCTCTGAATGTCACATGCTGTCATTTCTACAATATCCTATTAGTTACCCGGGTCAACCCTAGTCAGTATGGGAGGAGACTGACCATTCAAGGCTGTGGATACCAGGAGACGAGACATCAGGGGACACCTTGGAGGCTGGCTATCACAAATTGACTGTACCTTCCAGTGTCAGGTGTCCCCTCTAACCCTCAGTTTCCCCATCTGTACAATGGAGGTTGGATTTGGTGATTCCTAAGAGTTCCTGTAGGTCTATGGTAGGGTGAACTCAGAGTCAGTGTGTCAGGGCAGCTGCAGAGCCCCAGGTGGTGGAACTCAGGGGCAGGGCATGCCAGAGGGGGACATAGAGGCCTGTGGTTACCCCCAAAGTCCCTGAGAGGCACCAATGCAGGCTGCAGGCTGTTCCCCTGGAAGGTACCATCCCCAGGCACTAGACCACCTCGTTGTAAAGGAGGCGTCTCGAGCAGATAGGCTGCAACTGTCACATCCCTCCACTCCTGAAAAATCCCACATAGATCAGATCCTATTTCATCCATCTCCCCTTCCAGCAAGCTTTTTCTGAAAGCTCCTCTATGAAAGACCGTGTATGAGGGGGTGGAGTGGAATGCCGGGAGCAGAGAGGATGGCACGCATAGATGGTGTTTCTGTGTGTGACGTCAGTCTTCCCCACAAGACAGCTCTCTTAGCGAGCACTGGCCTAGCCCATGGGAGATGTTTACAAATATTTGTTGGATGGATGAATGAATGAATGAAGCAGAGACAAAGTGAGTAAGCTGCTATTGCAGCTTGTGCAGAGCCCACCAGTCCCATGGGGACCCTCATTCCAGTACAGAGTCCAGATGATCTAGCAGCCTCTGCACGGTTTGGAGCCTCCTGGAGGGAGGCAGCTGTGGTCGAGAGGGTAGTTGAGAAGCAGGTCAGGGAGGGCCTCTGGAGGAGGTGGTGTGTGCACTGGGCCTTGCTGCAGACCTGGGGGAGGAGAAGGCCAATTAAGGCAGAGGAAACACACAAACAGCCAGGAGGGAGTGTATCCTGGGAAGAGTGAATGGCGTGGGCTGGAGATGGCTGCCGCAGAAGTGGGCAAGGGCAGGTTGCCAAAGGCCTTGAATACCAGGGGAGCAGGGCAGCCTGGGGAGGCCCTTTAGTCAAGGAAGAGGAGATTGGAGTCAGGAAGATGTGGATAGTGGTTAAGAGTATGGACTCTGGACTTAGACGGCCTGGGTTCAAATCCCATCTCCGTGACCTTGGGCAAGTTACTTATTCTCAGTGTCTCAGTCTCCTCGCCAGCAAAATGGAGATGTTGCTAGCAGCCAACTGTCTCAAGGGGCTGTTGAGGGTGAAAGTGAGTTAACATACATAAGGTGCTTAGAACAGAGTCTGATACATCATGAGGCAGTGTGTTAGTTATTCTAAATATTATGTACACATGCGAGGGAGGCTGGGACATTTCTGGCAGACCACATGAGAAATTCCAGGGAGTACACATGGGGTGCCTTGGTGGGAGGGAGACTTACTATTCTTTGAACACATCCTCGGCGTGTGCTATTTTAATAATGATGGTGGATGGGGCAGGGAGGCTGGAGCGGGCTGGGGACTGGTTGGGCCAGAGCTGATAGGATCCAACCGTGCAGAGAACGTGGGGAGGGGAGCCAGGACTGGGTTAGGGTGTTGGGCACTGCCACCATAGAAGGACCTGGTGCCTTTTAAATGGGGAGTTGGGGAGAGAGTGGAGTGAGGGCGCCCCAATGGTTACACACCTATGTTAGGACATCCAGGCCCACATGGACTCCAGGCTGGGGACCTCCAGAAAGGGGAGACCAAGAAACCATGCCAGGCTGGTCCCTGAGAGCAGGGCCCAAGGTAAGAGCAGCCCCTGGGGTGCAGCGATGCTTCTTCAAAGGTGCTGAGGCAGTGATCCAAGGAAAGTATCGGTGCCACCAGGAGTCTGGAGCTGCGGGCTCTAACGGCGGCATTTGCTGTTGGAAGCTGGGGCCATAAGGAGAGCATTCAGCCCCCTGCTCCACCCATTCAGCCCCTCTCCTTGGTGGGGAGTTGGGTGGCAGTGAAAAATTCACCCTTGAAGGCCGGGCGCGGTGGCTCACGCCTGTAATCCCAGCACTTTGGGAGGCCGAGGCAGGTGGATCATGAGGTCAGGAGATTGAGACCATCCTGGCTAACACGGTGAAACCCTGTCTCTACTAGCCGGGCGTGGTGGTGGGCACCTCTAGTCCCAGCTACTCGGGAGGCTGAGGCAGGAGAATTGCGGGAACCCGGGAGGCGGAGCTTGCAGTGAGCCGAGATGGCGGCACTGCACTCCAGCCTGGCGGACAGAGCAAGACTCTGTCTTAAAAAAAAAAAAAAAAAATCACCCTTGAAATCATGCTGGCTGAGTCACCTCTGCTCTGCAAGGCACAGACAGTCTGCGTGTCTTGGTCACAGTGCTGGGTCTGCTCTGCAAGGCACAGACGCTCTGCATGTCTTAGTCACAGGGCTGGGAAGGGGTGACGGAGCACCTGTGGGGACCCCTAGGGGGCTGGCTGATCAGTTGTCGATGCCCCTCTTTAAAGTGGAGGTGCAGCTCATAGCAGTATGTTTGGGACCATGTTGGAACCTTGGATGGCTCCCAACGCTAGAACACAGCTTTGTAACCACAAAGTACTGTGCGCAACCCCCCTTCCCATCCCTGAGTGATAAAGGGACAGGGCGAGTCCCCTTCACCCAAGGCAGTGGGCTGGCAGACCCTGGAATCCTAGACTGTGTGAGCTGTAACAGACTTTAAAGACCCCTTTTCGGCCGGGCATGGTGGCTCACGCCTGTAATCTCAGCACTTTGAGAGGCTGAGGCAGGTGGATCACAAGGTCAGGAGATCGAGACCATTCTGGCTAACATGGTGAAACCCCGTCTCTACTAAAAATACAAAAAAAAAAAAAAATTAGCCGGGCGTGGTGGCGGGCGCCTGTAGTCCCAGCTGCTCAGGAGGCTGAGGCAGGAGAATGGTGTGAACCCGGGAGGCGGAGCTTGCAGTGAGCCGAGATCGTACCTGGGCAACACAGTGAGACTCCATCTCAAAAAAAAAAAAAAGACCCCCTTTCTAGCCAACCCCCGCATTGAGTTGGGAAACAGGCCCAGAGATTAGCAGGGCCCAGCCTCAGATGATGTAGTGAGTTAGGG
Source organism: Piliocolobus tephrosceles (assembly GCF_002776525.5). Lineage (NCBI taxonomy): Eukaryota > Metazoa > Chordata > Mammalia > Primates > Cercopithecidae > Piliocolobus > Piliocolobus tephrosceles. The sequence goes on from NC_045453.1 coordinate 9,241,706, forward strand.
GCCCAATGAGGACCAGTCAGCAACCTCTGTGCCCCAGTTTTCTAGAGTAGGGGTGTGGGGGACAGTGGGAAGCCTGCAGGAGTCCAACAGACCCAGGTTCGTATCCTAGCTCTGCAACTTACCAGAGGAGCTAGAGCCTCAGTTTCCTCATCTTTCAATCAGAAGTAATAATGCCCTTTGGGAGGTTGAGGTGGGAGAATCACTTGAGGCCAGGAGTTTGAGACCAGCCAGGGCAACATAGCAAGAACCCTGTCTCTACAAAAAGTGAAAAAATTAGCAGGGTGTTGTGGCACATGCCTGTAGTCCCAGCTCCTTGGAAGGCTGAGATTGGGGGACCGCTTGAGGCCAGAGTTTAAAGCTGCAGTGAGCCATGATTGCATCAGGGCTGGAGTACTGCTGACCTTCAGGGAATGGTGTTCCCCTTTAAAATGTGATTCTAAATGGTCATTCACTTCTTCCTACATTGTTCATCCATTCATTCACCTGGCTTTTATTTAGCACCTGCTGTATACCAGGCTCTGAGCTGGGCATATGGTCATGACTTAGAAATGCATTTGCCCTCGAGGGGCTCACAGTGTGGGAAAGAAGACTCCAGAGTTGCTAGAGGGGTGACTCGAGCACCATGTGCCCCCCAAGAGTCAGAAGAAAGGGCATTTGGGCCCAGCCACTGAGATGAATAGGAGTTCCCTTGGCAATCAAGGAAAGGGAGAACATTCCAGGTAGAGGATATGGCAACCGGCTATGGTCAGTTGAGGAGCAAGTCAGGGAGGGCCTCTGGAGGAGGTGGTGTGTGCACTGGGCCTTGCTGCAGACCCGGGGGAGGAGAAGGCCAACCAAGGTGGAGGAAACACACAGACAGCCAAGAGGGAGTGTGTCCTGGGAAGAGTGAATGGCGTGGGCTGGAGATGCTGCTGCAGAAGTGGGCAGGGGCAGGTTGCCAAAGGCCTTGAATGCCAGGGAGGCAGGGCAGCCAGGGAGGCCCTTTAGTCAAGGAGGATGTGGTTGGAGTCAGGAAGATGTGGACAGTGGTTAAGAGCACGGTCTCTGGGCTTAGGCAGCCTGGGTTTGAATCCCAGCAAAGTCGTGGAAGTCTGGGACATCAGAATGTGTTCTGGAAGCTCTGAAGGGCCCTTTGTGGTTTCCAGGTGGGAAGCTGACGAGGAAGGAGACACGGGGATCTGGGCAAGGTCAGACTTAGGGGCCAGGCCAGGGGGCTTGGGTTTTATCTTAGTTTGAGTTTTCCTGGAGACCCTGAGACAAGGATTGTGGGGAGTTTGTTTGGGAGATAATCCCCAGAAACTATGGTAGGGGATGAGAAAGGGAAGAATAGGGAGAAGGGCAAGGATTGTTATCCAGGCAGTTATCTCTGTTGACAGCTGGGCTCAGCTCCACTAGGGACCCCTGGAGGACCAAGCAGAATACACAAGGCAGAGTTATATGCACCCGAGGACTAAGCAGGCGGGATGTTTATCCACCAGCTCCCCATCCGTCATTGGTTGAGAGCTGCTTCCGCGGGCATCGTCTCCCGGATATTTCCTGCTTGGCCCATGTCCAAGCTGAGCTTGTTCCTGTAGGCAGTCACAAGCATCTGCAGTAGGCATCTGCCACAGGTTTCATCCTGCCATTACCTTTGCGGGAAGAGGGACCGGCCAGTGCCTGTGCTTGGGGGAACCCTCAGAGTAAGAAGCCCCTGTGTGCTCTTTGCACAGCCTAGGCTCACCTTTCCCCAGGCATGTAGCACTGAGGTGCCATCTGATAACCCCCAGTCAGGTCATGCCTGCTGGGAAACCTTAGGACTCCCAGGAGCCTGCAGCTTATTATATTTTAAAATAAATTTTTACAATAGATAATATATTCACATGATTAAAATTCTAATGACTAAATGCAATGTGATATCTTCGATTGGATCCTAAAACAGAAAAAGGACATTAATGGAAAGGTGAAATCCGAATAAAGTCTGGAGTTTAGTTAATAGTAATGTACCAATGTTAATTTCAACAAATGTACTATTGTTATGTAAAATGTTAACATTAGAGGAAACCAGGTGAGGGTTATACAAGAACTCTCTGTACTCTCTGTAACCTAGAATAATCTAAATCTATTGCCAAATAAAAGGCTTTTTTTTTTTTGAGACAGTCTCACTCTGATGCCCAGGCTAGAGTGTGGTGGCGCCATCTTGGCTCACTGCAACCTCTACCTCCCGGATTCAAGCGATTCTCATGCCTCAGTCTTCCAAATAGCTGGGATTACAGGCATGTGCAGCCATGCCCAGCTAATTCTTTTGTATTCTTAGTAGAGGCGGAGTTTTGGCATGTTGGTCAGGCTGGCCTCGAACTCTTAATCTCCAACTCCTGGCCTCAGCCTCCCAAAGCTGGGATGACAGGCATGAGCCACCACGCACAGCCTAAAAGACTTATTTTTTTCATGTGTCCCAGAACTTAAAGTATAATAAAACAAATTTTTTAAGACTTTTTTTTTTAACTCTAAAGAAACATAGACCTGGTGCAGTGGCTCATGCCTGTAATCCTATGGGAGGCTGAGGCGGGCAGACCACCTGAGGTCAGGAGTTTGAGACCAGCCTGGCAAAACCCCATCTCTACAAAAATTAGCTGGGCATGGTGATGTGCACGTGTAATCCCAGCTACTAGGGAGGCTGAGGCAGGAGAATTGCTTGAATCCAGGAGGCAGAGGTTGCAGTGAGCCGAGATCACACCACTGCACTCCAGCCTGGGCAACAGAGCAAAACTGACTCAAAAAAAAAAGAAAGAAAGAAACGTAATAAAAAGTCCTCCTCCTACTCTTTCTTCCATCCACCCTGTTCCTGTTCCTAGTTTCTTGGATACCCTTCCACTGATAGGCAAATACGAATAATATTCTTTTGCCCCCTCTTAGAGGATTGGTAGCCGCATGCTGTAGCAGATGCTGTCTGTGCCCTGCCTCTACCACCTCAAGCTCAGTTAGGTTTATGCCAACCACTTCCTTCTGGAAAAACCTGCATTTCTCCAGCTGAGAGCTTTCTTTCAGCCTGCATTGGGAGGGTGGAAGTGCTGGGGTGTTCATTTCCCTAGGGGCAGCCCTCAGCCATCGCAGAAGGAAGTGGAGAATACGGACCCCAACTCCCTTGCCCTTGCATGGGATAACTCTGAGATATGTGTTCTACCTGAAGTGTAGATGTGATAGTCCAATTTTGCATCACTATAAGAAATATCTGAGGCTGAGTAATGTATAAAGAAAAGAGCTTTAATTGGCTCACAGTTCTGCAAGCTATACAAGCATAGCTCCAGCATCTGCTTCTGTTGAGGGCCTCAGGAAGCTTCCAATCACGGCTGAAGGTGAAGCCGTGGCAAGAGAGGGAGTGTGGGGGATAGGGGAGGTGCATACCCTTTTAAACAACCAGATCTCTGGTGAACGACCAGAGTGAGAATTCACTCATCACCACAGGAATAGTGCTAAGCCATTCTTGAGGGATCCGCCCCCATGATCCAAACACCTGCCACCAGACCCCACCTCCAACACAGGGAACCCCATTCCACATGAGATTTGGAGGGGACAGACATCCAAACCATATCAGCAGAGTTCCCAGCAGGGTTGAGCCTGGGTGTCACAGCGAGGTTGTGCAGCCTTCTTTGGCTCTCCTTGTGTCCCCACCCCTACACTGTACTTCCTGGGTTCACCTCCCAAATAGATTCAAATTCTTTTTTTGTTTTGTTTTGTTTTTTGAGATGGAGTCTTGTTCTTTTGCCCAGGCTGGAATGCAGTGGGATGATCTCAGCTCACTGCAACCTCCGCCTCCTGGGTTCAAGCAATTCTCCTGCCTCACCCTCCAAGCAGCTGGGACTACAGGCATGCGCCACCATGCCCAGCTAATTTTTGTATTTTTAGTAGAAATGGGGTTTCACTATGTTGGCCAGGCTGGTCTCAAACTCATGACCTCAGGTGATCCACCCACCTCGGCCTCCCAAAGTACTAGGATTACAGATGTGTGTCACCGCTCCTGGCCTTAGATTCAAATTCTTATCTAAGGGTCTGCTTCTCAGAGAACCCAAATCAAGACAGATGCCCTAACCCTGTTCTACCCCTTGCTGTTTTCACTTCACAGTACCTTTGGAGAGCTTTCCATGTCAGTACACTCAGTGCCGCCTTATTCTTTTTGACAGCTACATAGCATTCCATAGTGTGCTGGGTGATCTTGTATCCGGTCTCCTCATGGACAGCCTTTTGGGATGTTTTCAGGCCTTTGCTAATACAAATAGTATGTCAGGAAAGGCCCCACATACCCATCATTTCCCATATGCAGAAGGCAAGGCCGTTGGTAATTCCTAGAAGTGGAATTGCTGGCACCCATGGCCTTTGGGGTCTCCTCTATTTTGATGGCTGATGGCCTATAGTTTAAATCCAGAGTTCCTAGAGGGGCAGGGGGCATCAAGCCCTCCATGATCTGAGCCCAGGCATTTGCTTCCCTGTCCCCCTCAAAGCCCACGCCCATCACATGGACAGTTTGCTGTCCCCAGCGCTCCCTGAATCCCTCGTCTTTGGCCATGATTTTGTCTCTACTTATCCCTTTTTATAAAACGCTCTTCCCTGCACCTTTGTCTGTTGAAATCTTACTTGTCCTCAGAGATCTGGCAGAAATACCGCCTCCTCTGGGGACCCTTCCTGGTGCCCCCCTGAGTATTAATCTCTCTCTTCACAGGACTGCACATCCTGGCTTCGACACTCTGGGATTTATCTTTACGTATTGTCCAAGTTCTGTGTGTATTTCTGCCTCCCTCCACTTGTCCACAAGCTCTTTAAGGGCTGGGACCATCTGAGTCACAGAGCAGGCTCCATAAATGTTGGAAAAATTGAATTAAATGTGCTGGCAATTGCTGCATTCTGACCATTTTGTTCTGCTGTTTGCCAGCATGACCTTCCAGGATGGTTCCCCAGTGGGGACCAGAAAGAAACAAGGCGAGGCAGGTGGCCTCCAGAATCCGCCTGCCCCGCAGTCAGAGCGCTGAGGCTGCAGGGCAGGACAGCATGGACAGCCTTTGCACAGCCATCCCCTGAGAGTCATCTCCCAGCCTGTCTGTTGGAGGAAGGTTTTGGTGAGGCCACAGTTAGAGGCTATGTCCCCTGAGCATGGCCCAAGCTCAGGGTTCTGTGAGGTGGTGGCCAACTGAACATTGTCTCCTGAGAGCTGGGAAGCAGCACAGGAAGCTCATTGGTGGCATGGGCTCTGGAGCCAAATTGACTGGGTTCAAATCCCAGCTCTGACACCTGCATGACCTTGTACAAATCATTTCTCTCTGTGCCTCTGTTCTCTCTCTATAAAATGGGACCAACAATGAAACCTCCTTCATAGGGCTGATTTGAGGATTCAAAAACATCATCCAAACAAAGTGCTTAGGTGTATGTGGGAAGCGCCTGATCAGTAAGCTCTGAAAAGGTCTTCATTCACAAGAGACAGGGTTTCGCCATGTTGGCCAGGATGGTCTCAAACTCCCCACCTCAGATGATCTACCCACCTTGGGCTCCCAAATTTCTGGGATTACAGGCATGAGCCACTGCGCCCGGCCTTATTCCAGAACTCTTTCATCACCCCTAACAGAGACCTTGTACCCATTAAGTAGTCGCTCCCCATTCCTCTGTCCTCCCAGCCCTTGGCAATTACTAATCCACTTTTTGTTCCTATCGATTTGCCTGTTCTGGACTTTTTTTTTTTTTTTTTTTTGAGACAGTCTTGCTGTGTTGCCCATGTTGGAGTGCAGTGGCACCATCTCAGCTCACTGCAACCTCCACCTCCTGAGTTCAAGTGATTCTCCTGCCTCAGCCTCCCAAGTAGCTGGGACTACAGGCGCCCACCACCACGCCCGGCTAATTGTTTGCATTTTTAGTAGAGACAGGATTTCACCGTGTTAGCCAGGGTGGTCTTGAGCTCCTGACCTTGTGATCCACCCTCCTTGGCCTCCCAAAGTGCTGGGATTACAGGCATGAGCCACCGTGACTGGCCTATTCTGGACATTTCATATAAAGTGAGTCCTATCTTATGTGGCCTTTGCATCTGGCTTCTTTCAGTGAGCATGTTTTTGAGGTTCATTCCTGCTGAGGCATGGATCAGAACTTCATTCCTTCTTATGGCAGAATTATATTCCATTGTATGGCAATACAACACGGGGAAGAGGTGGAGTGAGATTTGTATCCAAGTCAGGTAGGGTCCAAACCTGTTCTCTTCCGCCTTTAGGGATGCCTGGTTTACAAGTGCTTTCCCATCCAGCTGGTCCCATTTGCCCCTCACGAGAGCCCCACACTGTTGGGATAGTCAGCTCCAGTTTCAAAGAAGAAAACTGAGATGAAAAAAGTGACTTGCCTGAGGTCACAAGGTGAGGTAGCCAGGACTGGGGTCCCAGCCCTCACAAGTGCACCAACAAACACTGCTTGAAAACGGCAGCCAAGGCGGTGATCGTGGTCTATCCGGACCCTGCTGGAATGGGAAAGGGGAAAGATGAATGCCTGCGCTGACCCCCTTCCCAGCCCTATAGTTGTCCCAGTGGTGACCTGGAGAGCCGTCTCTAGGGCTGATGGGTGCTCACCCTGCAGCTGTGGCCAGCTATCCCCCACTAGCTCTTCTGCAAGGCCCCAGGAATGTCCATCCCAGGGTGTTTTTTGGTATTTATTCATCAGCAAAAAGTTGTTTCTGTTGACTAGCACTTCTGCCAAGCGTGGCCAGGCTGCTGATTCTTCAGCTTGAGTGTATAGAAAGCTCAGAGTCAGGAGAACTGAGCCCTCGGCAGCCTCCACCTGCTGTGTGACCTTGGGCAAGTGTCAGCCCCTGCGTGAGCCCAGTTAGCAAAGTGGAGCATGAGAGAGTTGGACCAGACACGACAGGTTTGGTGCTGAGTGACATCCCACAACTCATAGGCTTTAGAGAGTATTCCATGGGGGCTCCAGAGGGCAGAGGCCCTGTTCCTGTCCCCATCCAGTTCCATGTAAGCCTCATGGGAAGCACTGGCATGCAGTAATCAAGTTCTAGGCCAGTGCTGCCTATGGAGAACTGTCTGTGCTGACGGCAATGGTTTACATCTGCACTGTCCACAGGGTGGCCACTAGCCATTTGTGGCCACTGAGCACTTGAAATGTGACAAATGCAGCTGAAATTTTAAATTTAATTCTATCTAAGTTTAATCATATGTCTAGAGCAGGTCTAGACAGTTGTGCTCTGGGAATACAAGGAGGGATGAGGGCCATGCAGAAAGAGCTCACAGCACAGAACATACTCAACCTTTGTTCGTTCAAAACCTCCAGAGAGGGCCAGGCACAGTGGCTCATGCTTGTAATTTTTAGAAGAGACAGGGTTTCACCACGTTGACCAGGCTAATCTCGAATTCCTGACCTCAAGTGATTCACCCACCTTGACCTCCCAAAGTGATGGGATTACAGGTGTGAGCCGCCACGCCCGGCCCATTTGAGGTTTTTGAAGGACAACCCTGGTTCCACCTCTGTAGTCCCTTTGCTCTGAGGGTCTAGAAGTCTTCAGTTCTTAGGTCTGTGTTTTCTTATCTTTTCGGTATCTACCACAGAAAGATGAGTGCTGTGTATGGAGCCCCTGTGACCCCCAGAGTGTCTGCTGAGGCTAGGCAGGTTTCAATGGGGGTGGGGTCACAGAGAGGCCAAGTAAGCAGCTCTGTCCCTACCAAGCCCCGAGCCCCTGAGGAGCTGTGGCATCCACATCCTGGGCCCTGTGTTCAGAGTTCACTGTCAGGATGGGCCCGGGAATTCACTTCTAATGGTTGTCTTCAAGTGGAGGAGGGACCCGAGGTAGGAGCAGTGTCGGTCACACATCCCCAGCAGCCATGGCCTGCTATCTTGTTGACCAAACAACTAGTTGATTGAATGTCATGCTTTTCAGACAGTTGCTATGGACACGGACTTAGGCTGGAAACAATTCAGACCTTGAATGCATCAGGATTATGGAGCTGTCTTAGATGGAAAGAATCCCGGAATCTCAACTCAGCCTGGTGGGCGGGGCCGTGGGATGTGGGCTCAAAGATCAGGCTCAGATTCATACCCAGCGCCACCCCCTACTGGATATGGGGCCTAGAGAGGTGACTTTAGCTATTGAGCTGCTGCTCCTCCTCTAATGTGGGTGGATTTGTGACTTCTTTCTTTCTTTCTTTCTTTCTTTCTTTCTTTCTTTCTTTCTTTCCTTTCTTTCCTTTCTTTCTTTCAGATAGAGTCTCACTCTTGCCACCTAGGCTGGAGTGCAGTGGCAAAATCATGGCTCACTGTAGTCTCCACCTTCCAGACTCAAGCAATCCTCTCACCTCAGCCTCCTGAATAGCTGGGACTACAGCTGTGTGCCACCACACCCAGCTAATTTTCTCATGCTTTATTTTTTGTAGAGATGGGGTCTCGTTATGTTGCCCAGGCTGGTTTTGAACTCCTGGCCTCAAGTGATCTTCTTGCTCAGCCCAAAGTGCTGGGATTATAGGTGTGAGCCACTGCACTTGGTCCTCAGGGAACTATTTCTGCATAGTAAAGCACCCCAAACCTTGGCCATGGTTTCCAACAATAAATATGTATCATCTCACAGAGCTTCTGGGGGTCAGGAATCGGGTAATGGCTCAGGGTCTTTCATGAGATGCAGTCAAGTTGTCAGCTGGGGCTGCCACCGTTTAACTGGGGCTGCAGGATCCCCTTCCAAGGTGGCTCACCCACAGGGCTGGCAGGTTAGTGCTGGCTGTTGGCAGGAGGCCTTAGTTCCTTCCACATGGCCCTGTCCTTAGGACTATTTGAGTGTCCACACAACATGGTGGCTAACTTCTCCAAGGGAGCAAAGCAGAAGCTGCAGTGTCTTTCCTGACCTAGCCTCAGAGGTCACACTCAGTCATCTCCACAATATCCTATTGGTGACACCAGTCAACCCTGCTTATGTTGGGGGAGAGGGGTGTACACAAGGATGGGACTCCAGGAGGTGGGGACCACTGGGGTGTATCTTGGAGGCTGGTTGCCATGGTGGATGCAGCATTCCCAGCAGGAGGAGTTGTAGTGAGGATTAAATGAGCTCACATATGTGAAGCACTTGGTATACAATAAGCACTAATAAAGGATCACACACAGCTCTCCCCACTAGCCTGACTGGCTTGAGTGGAAAACGTACTACCCTGTAGCTGCCTCACTTTCTACATCGTTTCTTGGCATCCCCAAGGCTTTCCAATCACTCTTTCATTCAACACAATCTTCATGAACACCTACTACATCCAGGCCCCGTGCTGGATGCTGGTGACACAGTAGTGGCAGAGACACAGTCTGTCCTTGCTATCCCAGGCTGCTTCGGGAATACATCCGAGACAGCAGAGAGGGGCTGGCAGGCGAGGAACTGCTTTGGACGATGTGGTCAGGGATCGCCTCTCAGTGGAGGTAGCCTGTGAGCCAAGCCCTGAATGAAGTGAGGGGGGCACTATGTGGACACAGGAGGGAAGGGCACTCCACGCAGCTGGATCAGGCAGGGCAAAAGCAGGAGCAAACCATCCATGTCCGAAAGACAGAATGAAGACCCAAGGGAAGAGGGGCAGGAAATGAGGTCGGGAAAGCTAGAAGCAGACTGGTTTTTAGGCCAGGCACAGTGGCCCACGCCTGTAATCCCAGCACTTTTAGAGGCCAAGGCGGGAGGATCACCTGAGCCCAGGAGTTCAAGACTGGCCTGGGCAACATGGGGAAACCCTGTCTCTACAAAAAATACAAAAATTAGGCTGGGTGCGGTGGCTCACACCTGTAATCCTAGCACTTTGGGAGGCTGAGGCAGGCGGATCACCTGAGGTCGGGAGTTCAAGACCAGCCAAACCAACATGGAGAAACCTAGTCTCTACTAAAAATACAAAATTAGCCAGGCGTGGTGCTGCATGCCTGTAATCCCAGCTACTCTGGAGGCTGAGGCAGGAGAATCGCTTGAACCCGGGAGGTGAAGGTTGCAGTGAGCCAAGATTGTTCCATTGCACTCCAGCTTGGGCAACAAGAGCGAAAACTCTGTCTCGAGGAAAAAAAAAAGTAGTAGCTGTGCCTGGTGGTGCACAGCTGTAGTCCCAGCTACCCAGGAGGCTGAGACCGGAGGATCTCTTGAGTGACGTGTGCCTTTAATCCCAGTTATTTGGGAGGCTGAGGCAGGAGAATTGCTTGAACCTGGCAAGCAGAGGTTGCAGTGAGCCAAGATCACACAACTGCACTCTGGCCTTGGCGACAGAGCAAAACTCTGCCTCAAAAAAAAAGGTTTTAGTCCAAGGGCCATGGGAGTCTTTGAAAGGATCTGAACAGCAGTCATCTGAGTGAGAGACACTGGGGACTCAGCCTGGGGCAGGGCTGTGGAGGTGGAGTGGAGGAACTCCGGGGAGATGTGGAAGGGAGACTTGTTTTTAAAGTATGTGCTGCTGAATGGGATGCAGGAGTAGCGAAAGAGGAGTCAAGGGTACTTTCTGGTTTCTGACCTGAACAAGCAGGAGGGTGATGCTGTCATGAGTAGAATCGGGGCAGACTGTGGGCGGAGCAGGTCAGGGCGGGTGAGAGATCCAGTGTTCTATCTTGGACCTGTCAGACATCCAGGGCAAGATGTCAAGGAGGCAGTTAGAGATCCGCGTCTGGCGTCTGAGACAGAGATTGGGCGGAAGATGTAAATTCAGGAGTTGTCAGATAGGTGGTGTTTAAAGCCACGCGTCAGGATGAGATCAGCAGGGGAGAGGGTATGTTAGAGCAAGGCCAAGAGCACCCGGGTCCTCTAGCATTTAGATGTCAGAGGAGAGAAGCCAGCAAGAGCTGGAGCAGGTATGAGAGATGTGGGTTGAGCACAGGAAGGGTGCCCAGAGACTCAGCCATGGTACAAGACAGCCAGCCACTCTGTACCTTCACCCCACCCCAGGAAGCAGCAAGGCCCTGAAGGCACCCAGAGAATCCATCCTTCCCCTTCCACACATCATCCCTTCAGAGGTCTAAGGCAGGAAATGTGTCCTCCATGGACTGCTATGTGCACCCCCAGAATGTTCGGCCATTCCACCTCACTTCATTTCTAAGCCTTCATCATCCAACTTAGCATTGAGCAAGACTACCTCTCCCTTCACTTAGACTCTCTACCTCTGTTAATGCAACCTTAGACAGCAGTAGGCTTTCTGGTAGTAGCAAATATGCAAGATATGAGTGGGGAATTGTAAGGGATCTGGGCTGGTTAAAGGGAAGGGCTGTGAAGAAAGGAAATGGGATTGGTAATGTCTGAAAAAGGGTTTAGGGTTAGATCAGTGAGAGACTTGATTGCCACACCAAGCAGTTTGGACTGAGGTGGGAAGAAGGATTCACAGAAGGTTCTGGCTTAAGGGAATGATGCAGTCAGGTGAGTTTTGTGTCAGAAAGAGCCATGCTGGGTTCTGTTCCTGGCCTTATCCCTAATTAGCTCTCCCATGCTCACAGGCCCACTCTGGCACCACAATGAGGTGAGGTAGGGCAGGGAGGTCCCACTCTGGCATGTGGGGGTGGTGGCTGCAGACACAGAGGCACCATGGAGCAGGGAGGTTCCCAGGGAGGCAGCAGCTTTGCTGGGCCCTCTGCGTTTCCATGAAGGCAATGAGGCTTATATTAATGAGCAGTAATTACGGGCACCCGGATGGGCCTAAGTATAGCTCATTGAAAAAAGGCAGCTCGAGGCAGCCAGCTGCTTCCCCCTGAAAGGTCAAGGCCTGCCTATTTTAAGACCTCCCCAAGGTGAGGATCCTGCCACCCTGGGTGTTGGGTGGCTGAGGGCCTGGCACCCAGTGGGCCAGGAACCCTGACCAAGGGAGCTCAGAGGAGTCAGGGTGACCAGACGCTCAGACCGTCCTCATTCAAACCCCCCATTGCCTAGAGGAGGAAACCAAGGCACAGAAGGAGGAAGGGACCAGTTCAAGGTCACAGCAAATAAATAGCAGGGTTTGAATTTAAATCCAAGGGGCCAGGCGCAGTGACTCATGCCTGTAATCCCAGCACTTTGGGAGGCTGAGGCAGGCGGATCACTTGAGGTCAGGAGTTCAAGACCAGCCTGGCCAACGGTGAAACCCCATCTTTACCAAAAATACAAAAATTAGCCAGGCGTGGTGGCAGGCACCTGTAATCCCAGCTATTCGGGAGGCTGAGGCAGGAGAATTGCTTGAACTTGGGGGGACAGGGGTTGCAGTGAGCCAAGATCACACTACTGAACTCCAGCCTGGGTGACAGAGCAAGACTCTGTCTCAAAAAAAAAAAAAAAAAAAAGATAGTATTTGAATACAGGTCCAACTACATGCAGTTTCCACCATGCTGTGCACCATTCCTCACCTGGAAGCTTTGACCTGTCCCCAAGAAGCATAGTACAGTGAGGTGAGGAGGGGAACGGAGTGTGACTGATACTGATTGGGCATCGAAATGCTAGAGGCTTTCTATATGACATCACAGTTCAACCTTATTATAACTTTTAAAAGTAAGGATCATGGCCAGGCGCAGTGGCTCACGCCTATAATCCCAGCACTTTGGGAGGCCGAGGCAGGCGGATCATCTGAGGTCAGGAGTTTGAGACCAGCCTGGCCAATATGGGGAAACTCTGTCTCTACTAAAAATACAAAAATTGACTGGACAGACACGGTGGTGCTCACCTGTAATCCCAGCTACTCGGGAGGCTGAGGCAGGGAGAATTGCTTGAACCCGGGAGGCAGAAGTTGCAGTGAGCCAAGATCATGCCACTGTACTCCAGCCTGAGCGACAGAGTAAGACTCTGTCTCAAAAAGAAAAAGAAAAAAAAGAAAAAGGATTATGATCCCCATGTTATAGAAGAGGAAACTGAGGCTCAGGAGGAATGACTGAATCACCAAGTGTCCTGCAGTGAGGAGGAGAAGGAGTAGAATCCAGTTCTGTCCTATCTCAGGTTAGCTTCCCAGGAAACAGACAGGTTTGCATGCAGAAGTTTCCTGGGAAATCATTTCGGAACACCTGTGATAGGTGAAGGGGACAGGATTGGGCAGAGGGAAGAGTCGAACCTTGATACAGCACAACAGAGGCCTCAGCGAATCCCATGGAGAGGTCTGGAACTGGGATGGCCCTTTAGGGTTATTCTGAATTGGGGCAAGGGAGCCACACCTTGGTACCCAAACATTGACCAGTTATTGGATGCAGGGTGCCCCTGGGAAGGAGTGTAAGGACAGACTGTGGGTGGAGCAGGTCAGGGTGGGTGGGAGAATGAGTGCTGTATCTTGGACCTGTCAGACTTCCAGGGCAAGATGTCAAGGAGGCAGTTAGAGATCCAAGTCTGGCATCTTGGGTGAGGCACCTCCCTATGGCTGAGAGCAGCTCCTAGTGGGAACTTAGCTGTAAATTGTCAGCAGCCAATGCTCTTGGCAGCTGGGGTCGTGAGTGCCTCAGTGCAGGGGGGTCCTGGGTGGCCATCACAGCATCCACCGCACATCCATCTCCAGAGCCATTCTCATTCCTCTGCCCCCAGATGAGAACTAGCCCCTGCTCTCAGGAAAGTTATGGGCACATGGACTCCTGTTTTTTTGTTTGTTTTGTTTGTTTGTTTGTTTTTGAGAGGGTCTTGCTCTGTCACTCAGGCTGGAGTGCAGTGGCACAATCTCAGTTCACTGCAGCCTCCACCTCCCAGATTCAAGCAATTCTCCTGCCTCTGCCTCCCATGTGGTTGGGATTACAGGTGCAAGCCACCACGTCTGGCTAACTGTTGTATTTTTAGTAGAGATGGGGTTTCGCCATATTGGCCAGGGTGGTCTCGAACTCCTGACCTCAAGTAATCCACCCGCCTCAGCCTCCCAAAGTGCTGGGATTACAGGCGTGAGCCACTGTGCCCGGCCTTACACTCCTTTTCTTTATGGCGCTCACAGGCCAGGGGATGCTGGAGGAAGGGAGGCCATCAGTGCTAATGAGGAAGGAAAGAGTGAGTAAGTGGCCAGTCCTGGAAGAAGAGAAAAACACTACTGAAACCCCACAGGGACAGAATGGGAGAAGATATTTACAAACCATATATCTGCTAAGGGTTCAATATCTAGAGTATATATAAAGAATTCCTAGAGCTCAACAACAAAAATGACAAACAACCCAATTATAAAATGGGCAAAGGACTTAAATAGACATTTCTCCAAAGAAGATATACAAATAGCCAATAAGCACATGAAAAGATGCTCAACATCGTTAGTCATCGGGAAAATGCAAATCAAAGCCACAATGAGATACCAGTTCACACCTACTAGGATGACTATAATTTTTTTAAAAAGGAAATAAGTTCTGGCAAGATCTGGGAAAATTGGAACCCCTGTACGTTGCTGGTGGGAACATCACATGGTGCAGCTGCTATGGAAAACAGTTTGGTGGTTCCGCAAAAAGTTAAACATAGAGGCCGGGCACCGTGGCTCACGCCTGTAATCCCAGCACTTTGGGAGGCCGAGGCGGGCGGATGACGAGGTCAGGCGTTCAAGAATAGCCTGGCCAAATGGCGAAACCCCGTCTCTACTAAAAATACAAAAAATAGCCGGGTGCAGTGATGGGCACCTGTAATCCCAGCTACTCAGGTTGCTGAGGCAGAAGAATGGCTTGAACCCAGGAGGCGGAGGTTGCAGTGAGCCAAGATCGTGCCTTTGCACTCTAGCCTGAGCAACAAGAGCAAGACTCCATCTCAAAAAAAAAAAAAAGTTAAACATAGAATGACTATGTGATCCAGCAATTCCGCTTGGATATTAACCCAAAAGAATTGAAAAGAATTGAAAACAGAGACTGAAACAGATACTTGCATGCCATTGTTTGTAGCAATATTATTCACAATAGCCAAAAGGTAGAAACAATCGAAGTGTCCAGCCATAAAACGGAATGAAGTTCTGACACACGCTACAACATGGGTGAACTTAGAAAGCAAACATTATGCTACATGAAATAGGTCAGACACAAAATGACAAATGTTATATGGTTCCACATATTGGGAATATTTAGCATAGGCAAATTCAGAGAGACAGAAAGTAGGTTATATATTACCAGAGGCCGCCAGGCATGGGGCTCACGCCTGCAATCCCAGCACTTTGGGAGGCCAAGGCAGGCATTTCACTTGAAGTCAAGAGTTTGAGACCAGCCTGGCCAACATGGTGAAACGCATTCTCTACTAAAAATACAAAAATTAGCTGGGTATGGTGGCATGCGCCTCTAATCCCAGCTATTTGGGAGGCTGAGGCATGAGAATTGCTTGAACCCAGGAGGCAGAGGTTGCAGTGAGCCAAGAGCACCACTGCACTCCAGCCTGGGTGACAGAGTGAGACTCTGAGACTGTCTCAAAAAAAATAAAGAAAAGAAAAGAAAAGAAATTACCAGGGGCTAGGTAGGAGAAGGAGGAGAAAAGAAGTTTTTGCTTAATGGGTACAGAGTTTCTGTTTGGGGTGATGGAAAGGTTTTGGAAATAGATCGTGGTGATGGTTACACAACATTGTGAGTGTCCATAATGCCACTGAATTGTACACTTAAAGATGGTTCAAATGGCAAATTTTATGTTACATGTATTTTACTACAATAAAAGTAAAACCTATGGGAAATAGGAAAATTTATAGATACAGTTGGTATCTATGGACTATAGTTGTCAGAAGCTGGGAAGAGGGGAAAATAGGGAATGACTGCTTATTGAGGATGGGGTTTGCTTTGGGGGTTATGAAAATGTTTCAGGGCTGGGCATGGTGGCTCACACCTGTAATCCCAACACTGTGGGAGGCTGGGGCAGGAGCACTGCTTGAGCCCAGGAGTTCCAGACCAGCCTGGGCAACATAGTGAGACTCCTGTCTGTACCAAAAAGAAAAAGTTTTTTCTAATTAGCTGGGCGTGTACCTGTTGTCTCAGCTACTCAAGAAGCTGAGGTGGGAGGACACTTGAGCCCAGGAGGTCAAAGCTGCGGTGAGCCATGATCACACCACTGCACTCCAGCCTGGGCAAAAGAACGAGACCCTGTCTCGAAAGAAAGAGACTGGGTGCAGTGGCTCATGCCTGTAATCCCAGCACTTTGGGAGGTGGAGGCGGGTGGGTCACGAAGTCAGGAGTTAGAGACCAGCCTGGCCAACATACTGAAACCCCATCTCTACTAAAAACTACAAAAATTAGCTGGATGTGGTGGCATGAACCTGTAGTCCCAGCTACTCGGGAGGCTGAGGCAGGAGAATTGGTTGAACCCAGGAGGCCAAGACCACGCCGTTGCACTCCAACCTGGGTGACAGAGTGAGACTCCACCAAAAGAAAAAAGAGAGAGAGGAAAAGAGAGGAGAGGAGAGGAGAGAGAGAAAGGAGAAAGGAGAAAGGAAAGGAGAAAAGAAAGGAAATATTTCAGAACTAGATGGAGGTAGTGATTACACAGCATTGTGAATTTACTAAATGTCACTAAATTGTACACTTTAAAATGACTAATTTTATGTTTCATTAATTTCTCCTCAATTTTTTTAAAAAAAGAACAAAAGGGCCAGGTGCGGTGGCTCACGCCTGTAATCCCAGCACTTTGGGAGGCCGAGGCAGGCGGATCATGAGGTCAGAAGATCGAGACCATCCTGGCTAACACGGTGAAACCCTGTCTCTACTAAAAATAAAAAAAATTAGCCGGGCGTGGTGGCGGGTACCTGTAGTCCCAGCTACTTAGGAGGCTGAGGCAGGAGAATGGCGGGAACCAGGAGGCGGAGCTTGCAGTCAGCCAAGATCGCACCACTGCACTCCAGCCTGGGCGATACAGCGAGACTCCGTCTCAAAAAAAAAAAAAAAAAGGACAAAAGGATGGGCACAGTGGCTTACGCCTGTTATCCCAGCATTTTGGGAGGCCAAGGTGGGTGGATCACAGGAAGTCAGGAGTTCGAGACCAGCCTGGTCAACATGGTGAAAACCTGTCGCTACTACAAATACAAAAATTAGCCGGGCGTGGTGTTGCACCCCTGTAATCCCAGCTACTAGGAAGGCTGAGGCACGAGAATCACTGGAACCCAGGAGGCAGAGGTTGCAGTGAGCTGAGACCGCCCCATTGCACTCCAGCCTGGGCGACAAGAGCGAGACTCTATGTCAAAAAATAAAAATAAGGCCAGGCGCAGTGGCTCACGCCTGCAATCTCAGCACTTTGGGAGGCCAAGGCGGGCGGATCACGAGGTCAGGAGATCGAGACCATCCTGGTTAAGATGGTAAAACCCCGTCTCTACTAAAAATACAAAAAATTAGCTGGGCATGGTGGCGGGCGTCTGTAGTCCCAGCTACTTGGGAGGCTGAGGCAGGAGAATGGCGTGAACCCGGGAGGCAGAGCTTGCAGTGAGCCAAGATCACGCCACTGCACCCAGCCTGGGCGACAGAGCGAGACTGCATCTCAAAAAATATAATAAAATAAAATAAAAAATAAAAAGAGAAAAAAACCGGAAAAATAAAATCCATGATATGCAGCTAATAAGTACTCGGGAAAATACATAGCTTTTCTATGACACATTTATTAGAGTATAAGGAGATCAGAAAACAAATGAACTAAACTTACAACTCAAAAAGATGGAAGAGGTATTAGAATAAGAGAGAGTGCTGAAGCCAGCTTTAGCAGGGATGAGGGAGGGAGGCACCTTCCAAGGGGAGGGTTGAACCTCTAGGACTGTACTGTCAACTTGGCAGTCACTTGCCACATGTGCTATTTAAATTAATTAAACTTTTTTTTTTTGAGATGGAGTCTTGCTCTGTCACCAGGCTGGATTTGCAGTGGTGCGATCTCGGCACACTGCAACCTCCGCCTCCTGGGTTCAAGCCATTCTCCTGCCTCAGCCTCCCTAGTAGCTGGGACTACAGGCGCCCGCCACCATGCCCAGCTAATTTTTTTGTATTTTTAGTAGAGAAGAGGTTTCACCATGTTGGCCAGGATGGTCTCGATCTCTTGACCTTGTGATCCGCCCGCCTCGGCCTCCCAAAGTGCTGGGATTACAGGCGTGAGCCACCGCGCCTGGCCTAAACTTTTTAAAATATTAAAAATTCAGTTTCCCAGTTGCACTAGCTGCATGTCAAGTGCTCTGTGGCCCAGTGGCTATCATATTGGACAGCACAGATCTAGGGGAAGATGGACAAGAAACTAGAAAACAAGTAAACATGTGAGAGTTTCCCAGAGCAGTGAGAGCTATGAAGAAGTCCTGAAGGGTGTGAGCTTGGCTAGCAGGTAGACAGCAAGAGATGGGGACAAGGCTGGAGAAGCTGGTGGAGACTGGGCCATGCCAGGCCAGATGGACATCCACTCTTTGCTGAGGCCGCGCCTGGTACTGTCCCATCCTCCTCACCCTCTGCCCCTCAGCTGGTGGATCCAGCCCCCACATTGTCCCCTTTCTTTGTACCTCCTCCAGTTCAGCAGGGCCAGTGGGCTGGGTGGGGCCTGCATTAAGAGTCAAGAAGACCTGGGTTCCAGGCCTGGTTCTGTGTGACTTTGTGTTGTCTGATTCCCAGACTGGTGCACTTTGAATCATAGGATGTTCTAGTGATCACAGTCTAAAACGGATTGCAGAGCTGCATTCTCTCTGGAAGTTCTAGGGGAGAATCCATCACTTTTTCTGAGACACAGTCTCACTTTGTTGCCCAAGCTGGTCTCAAACTCCTGGCCTCAAGCAATCCTCCTGCCTTGGCCTCCCAAAATGCTGGGATTACAGGTGTAAGCCACCGTGCCCAGCCACCTCTGCCAGCTTCTGAAGCCTGCCTGCATTCCTTGGCTCACGTCTCCACATCACTCTGATCTCTGCTTCTGTCAGCACATCTCCTCTGACTCTGACCTTCCTGCCTGTTTATTTATTTATGTATTTATTTTTGAGATAGAGTCTCACTCTGTTGCCCAGGATGGAGTACAATGACACAATCTTGGCTCACTGCAAACTCCACCTCCAGGTTCAAGTGATTTTCCTGTCTCAGCCTCCCAAGTAGCTGGGATTACAGGCACACGCCACCACGCCCAGTAATTTTTGTATTTTTAGTAGAGATGGGGTTTCATGACGTTGGCCAGGCTGGTCTCAAACTCCTGACCTCAAGTGATCTGCCCCGCCTTGGCCTCCAAAAGTGCTGGGATTACGTAAAGGTGTGATCCACCATGCCTGGCCCATGCCTGTTTCTTTTCTTTCTTTTTTTTTTTTTTTTTGAGACAGTTTCTCATTCTGTCACCCAGGCTGGAGTGCAGTGGCACGACCTCAGCTCACTGCAAACTCTGCCTGCTAGATTCAAGTGATTCTCCGGCAGCCTCAGCCTCCCAAGTAGTTGGCATTACAAGCACATGCCACCACACCCAGCTAAGTTATTGTATTTTTAATAGAGACGGGGTTTCACTGTGTTGGCCAGGGTGGTCTCAAACTCCCAATCTCAAGTGATCCACCTACCTTGGCCTCTGAAAGTGCTGTGATTACAGGTGTGAACCACCATGCCCAGCCCATGCCTGTTTCTTATAGGAACCGTGTGATTAGCTTGTGCCCATCCAGATAATTCATGATAGTCTCACTGTCTCAAGATCCTTAATCCCATTTGCAAAATAACCACACTTGCCAGGTTCCTTTTGACAGGGTCGTGGGCATATTTGGGGACCATTATTCTGCCCTCCATGCTTGATATCAGCCAGAGCTTTTGTGCTATGACCTGACCCAGCCCCTCCGAGAGCCCTCCCTCCACAACCCTTGTCCTCACTTGCTCTGCTCCAGCCACACTGACTCTTTGCCAATCCTCAGCACACCAGGCTCAGGCCAGACCAAGTCTTGGGACTCCCACGTACGGGCCTGTGGGGGCTGGGGGCTTAGAAACCTCGCCAACCTTTCTGCTCCATGGCAGACAGGAAGACAGGCCCAGGCCCAGAAAAGGGAAGGGACTTACCTAAGTTTTGGACTAGTATTTCCAGGATGGCCCCATTTTACAGCAGGGGAAACTGAGGCACAGCAACTGCACCTAAATGCCACCCTCTTGTGAGCCCTTGCCTTTTCCTGAGGATGTGCCCCCGTTACTGACTCTGAGAGCTCTATTCCAGGCTATCATTGCTTCATCTCAATTGGAAATGATGGGCCTATGGGCTTGTTGGCCTCTTTGGTGTCTGAAGCCCTCAGCACCTGCCCAGCAGTCACACTTGGTAGACATTGGGTGAAGGGCAGAGCAGGTTTTTGCAGAGGGCTTACATTTGACATAGGAATTCCTCTGTTAAAGAGTTGGATGGTACTGCCCTCAGACCTGGAATAGATTGGCCTTGCCCTGGGTCCTGCTTTTTGGAAGGCCTCTCTAGCCAGGCACAGGAGACCCTCAGGTATAACCCCAGCACTTTGGGAGACCAAGGCTGGAGGATCGCTTGATCCCAGGAGGCCAAGGCTGCAGTGAGCTGTGACTTGTCGCAAAAAAAAAAAAAAAAAGCCAGTCATGGTGGCTCACGCCTGTAACCTCAGCACTTTGGGAGGCCAAGGCGGGCAGATCACTTGAGGTCAGGAGTTCGAGACCAGCCTGGCCAACATGGTGAAACCCTGTCTCTACTAAAAATACAAAAATTAGCCATGTGTGGTGGTGTGCGCCTGTAATCCCAGCTACTGGGCAGGCTGAGGCAGGAGAATCACTTGAACCCGGGAGACAGAGGTTGCAGTGAGCCGAGATCACACCATTACACTCCAGCCTGGGTAACAGAGTGACTCTGTCTCTAAAAAAAAAAAAAAAAAAATTCTCTCTGGCCCTCTAAAAGCCCGTGTTTTTCCCCATAAGGCAAGGAGAGTTCAGGAGTCCTGGGGACATGCCCACCAGCAGACTGTATTCCCCCATAGACCACCCTGGATACTGGGAATCCTGAGATTCCAGGGCCAGCCAAAATGACCCAAGCCTGCCTCCAGGGCCAGCACAGGGTCCTCCCATGGGAGGTGGACCCTGCCACAGGGACCATCCTGGGGTTCCGGGATGACTGTTTAGGGGCCTGTGGACAGAGCTAGGAGATGTGGGCTGGGGTATTTGCATCCATGTGGCCCCTCGGGGTGAGGGACAGAGTCAGAAACGGAAAGAGAGTGGAGGATGGGCAGCCCACCACTCATATTCCATCATGGAATTCAGAGGAGACCCAGAACTCTGCATTGGAGCCTGGCTTTCCAGGTTGTTTTGAAGATACAGTCCTCAAGCTAGAAGAATGGAAGATGTTGTGTTTGTCTGATAGTCGGTAGCTTGAGTTGTAACTTTTATTTACGCACAGCGTACGTGGGCCTCAGTGTGTACTCCTGTCCTCAGGCCCACAACATGGAGGACTGGCCTCAGAGATCCTCCCAGCCTGGCGATCTGGATCTGACCTTCCTGGCACCCCTCCCCCAAATCCAGCTGACCAGCTGACCGCTTTCTGTCTTCTCTCCCCAGGATAGCTGCCGCCCGGGAGAGGCGACCCGGGCGCCCTGCTAGGGTGACGGCCCCTGCCCTCGGCCCGGGATCATGAAAGGCCTCGGTGACAGCCGCCCCCGCCACCTCTCCGACAGCCTAGACCCACCCCACGAGCCCCTGTTTGCAGGGACCGACCGCAACCCCTACCTGCTGTCGCCCACGGAGGCCTTCGCCCGCGAGGCCCGCTTCCCCGGGCAGAACACCCTGCCGGGGGATGGCCTCTTTCCCCTCAACAACCAGCTGCCTCCGCCCAGCAGCACCTTTCCCCGCATCCACTACAACTCCCACTTTGAGGTGCCAGAGGAGAGCCCCTTCCCCAGCCATGCTCAGGCAACCAAGATCAACCGGCTGCCCGCCAACCTCCTGGACCAGTTTGAGAAGCAGCTGCCCATCCATCGTGATGGCTTCAGCACCCTCCAGTTCCCCCGTGGTGAGGCCAAGGCCCGTGGTGAGAGCCCCGGCCGTATCCGCCACCTGGTCCACTCAGTCCAGCGGCTTTTCTTCACCAAGGCACCCTCACTGGAGGGCACAGCGGGCAAGGTCGGTGGCAATGGCAGCAAGAAGGGTGGCATGGAGGACGGCAAGGGCCGGAGGGCCAAAAGCAAGGAGCGGGCCAAGGCTGGGGAGCCCAAACGGCGCAGCCGCTCCAATATCTCAGGCTGGTGGAGCTCCGATGACAACTTGGACGGCGAGGCCGGCGCCTTCCGCAGCAGTGGCCCAGCCTCCGGGCTGATGACACTAGGCCGCCAGGCAGAACGCAGCCAGCCACGCTACTTCATGCACGCCTACAACACCATCAGTGGGCACATGCTCAAAGCCACCAAGAACAACACTACCGAGCTGACCGCCCCACCACCCCCGCCCGCACCCCCAGCCACCTGCCCCAGCCTTGGGGTGGGCACTGACACCAACTACGTCAAACGGGGCTCCTGGTCCACTCTGACACTCAGCCACGCCCACGAGGTCTGCCAGAAGACCTCGGCCACCTTGGATAAGAGCCTGCTCAAGTCCAAATCCTGCCACCAGGGTCTAGCCTACCATTACCTGCAGGTGGGTCTCTGCCAGGGTCAGGGGTGGGGTGAGGGCTCTGGGGATGACACCAGTTTTGAGGCCTAGCTATACCACAGATTCACTTGGAAAGTCGCTTCATTCTGGGCCTCTGTGGCTCAACTATAAAATGGGTGGCCCAGTGGTACCTGCTAATCAGGGAGTCCTTTCACTGGTCATGCTCTCAACAGAGATTAATTAGGGCCTTTCTGAGCCCAGCCCTGAGCAGGGACTAAAATATGTTCCTGCCCTTTAGAAGACAAATCTGGAAGTTGTGCCATCCCAACCCCCTCACAGAACCAGTTGCATGGCCTTCTAATTGCAAGCCACTGCCTGCCACCCCCATCAGACTGACAGCTGTTTGAGGACAGGGATCACATCTGATGCAGCCATGTGTCCCCAAGGCCCAGGACAGGGTCTGGCATGCAGGAAGTGCTCAGGAAATGTAAGTGAGGGAGGGGTAGATGGACAGATGGACAGTTAAATGAACAGAGTCAGAAATAAAGAAGACACAGTCCCAAAGATTAGGATACTGGGAAAGACATGAACGGTCATGTCAGTGTCAGCAGAGTGTCATGGGGATCAGTACCGAGAGCTGCAGGGACCCAGGGGGTCCTAACCCAGCTTGGGGGAATACCTTCTTCTTTCAAATGCTAACACTGATTCAGGCACTTGCTGTGCACCAAGGCCACATGGCTTGAAAGTGGCAGAAGGCTGAGACATCACTGTGGCTGCACATTTCCAAATGGCTCTCAAGGAGGGTAGAGCAAGGGGCTGTGAACTGAATGGCTCCCCAGGGCAAAGCCAGGCTGTGGGTGGAAATTACAGAAAGCAGATTTTAGGTGGAAGGAGGCGCTTCTGTAGGTAGTGAGTGCCTCATCTCAGGAGGAATGCAAGTGCAGGCCTGGCCAGCCCTTGGGAACTCTAATGAGTCTTTTGTTTTTTTTAGACAGTTTCATTTTTGTTGCCCAGGCTGGAATGCAGTGGCTCCATCTCAGCTCACTGCAATCTCCGCCCCCCGGGTTCAAGCAATTCTCCTGCCTCAGCCTCCCAAGTAGCTGGGATTACAGGCACCCACCACCATGCCTGGTTAATTTTTTGTGTGTTTAATAGAGATGGGATTTCATCATGTTGGCCAGGCTGGTTTTGAACTCCTAACCTCCAGTCTGCTTCAGACTCCCAAAGTGCAGGGATTACAGGACTGAGCCACTGTGCCCAGGCATTTTTTTTTTTTTTTTTTCGAGATGGAGTTTCAAACTTGTCATCCAGGCTGGAGTACAATGGCGCGATCCTGGCTCACTGCAACCTCCACCTCCTGGGTTCCAGTGATTCTCCTTCCTCAGCCTCCCGAGTAGCTGGGATTATAGGTGCGAGCCACCACGCCTGGCCAATTTTTGTATTTTTAGTGGAGATGGGGTTTCATCATGTTGGCCAGGCTGGTCTCGAATTCCTGACCTCAGGTGAGGACCTGCCTCAGCCTCCCAAAGTGCTGGGATTACAGACGTGAGCCACCATGCCCAGCCATGAGATGCATTTTGAACGAGATGATCTTTGGGGTCTAACAAAGCCCTGACTTCTTATCATCTTGTATGAAATACCAGAAACAGTGAGACATTTTCTTTTTCAATAGGAGGAAACTGAAATCCAGGCAGTATTTGATATATTTAGGGCTCTTGTGGTTCTGAAACTGCTTCCTTGGTTTAGAAGCATTAGGGAGGGTGATGTGTGACCGGGCTTCCTCTCAAAATGGTATAGTTGGGTCTGATCATGTAACAATGCCGCAGAAACACCATGAGAGGGTGGCCCTGTGGGCCCTGGAGTCTGTGCTGCCTGCTTGGGTGACAGGAGGTGAGTGGGTGGCTTAGCAACAGTTTCTGAGCAGTGATGTACAAGGCCACGTTCCCAAGGGACACTGGGGATAGTGGGGCTGGACTAGCAAGTGGCTTGTAGGCAAAATGCACTGGTCCTAGGATGGGCAGTCTGCTGAGGGTTTATGGGAAGGCTGGGTGGGGCAGGAGTGGGAGTCCTAGACGTTACCTTTCCTTTGTGGAAAGTGGGCCTCTGGCATGGAGGGCATGGAGAAGGGTACAGTACCTGTGTGGGCGTGGCCCTTGGGCAGTGTGCATATGTGTATGTGATAGAGAGTGGGCATGCCGTGTACACTCAATATGTGGGCTTGGACATCTGTGGTGACATGTGTAGTCTGGTGAGGGGTACGCTGTGTGCATGTGGAGGTGGGAACAATGCAAGGTGAATACATGTTGTGTGTCCACAGTGCAGTAGTTGCTGGTGCAAATGTCCAGAGGGAGGATAGTGGGAAGGTGAGTGTGCTCCGTATATATGTTGCATACTTGTGGAGGGGTTGCCATGACGAAGTGGCTGCTGGTATGTGTCCTTGGTGAGGTGTGTGGTACACTGGGGGTACTCACCGAGGGGCATGGGGCATATGCTTGTTCTATACATATTGAGATATGTGTATAGGATGAGGCATGTTCACTCTGTGCACAGGCTGTGTGTGAGTGCTGAGATGTGTGCATTTTTCATTACACAGTGACCATCCACTGTGTTTCCGTAACAGTGTAAATGAAATGGCCAGGAATGTAGCCTGTGTGCACTGTCCTGGGGCGGCCAGCAGAGCCTGGCCTCAGAAGGACAGGGGAGGTCCCCTCGGTTGGTTACTGCCACCATAACCACTGGGGACTGGGGGACCAGGGCTGCCCTCACAGCTGTGACCTCACTTGCCCTATCACAGCCCCGTTCCGTGGATGATGGATTCCCTGAAGTTCAGATGGGAAAACAGCCCTTTTTCCAGCTCACCATGTGGCTACCTGACCCGGGGAAGCACTCTGCTCTCTGTACCTCAGTTTTCCCACCTGTGGGACAGAGAATATCCATTGACTCTGGGACCCTGTCCCCCCTCCATGCTGATGTGCTAGGGTCTTCTCAATTCCCCATTCTAGGCTCAGGTTCTGGATCCAGGTCTGGGGCCTCTTTCTTTTTTTTTTTTTTTTTTTTTTTTTGAGACAGAGTCTCACTCTGTTGCCCAGGCTGGAGTGCAGTGGCCGGACCTCAGCTCACTGCAAGCTCCGCCTCCCGGGTTCACGCCATTCTCCTGCCTCAGCCTCCCGAGTAGCTGGGACTACAGGCGCCCGCCACCTCGCCCGGCTAGTTTTTTGTATTTTTTAGTAGAGACGGGGTTTCACAGTGTTAGCCAGGATGGTCTCGATCTCCTGACCTCGTGATCCGCCCGTCTCGGCCTCCCAAAGTGCTGGGATTACAGGCTTGAGCCACCGTGCCTGGCCGCCTCTTTCTGCAAGTGCCTTGCGTCCCTCAGGCCTGGTGTGTTCTCATCTGTGCAGTGGCATCATAAGCATCCCCTGAGACAGCCAGAGTGAAGTGACTGTGGGGCCAAGTAGAGATGGCTGCAGTGGAGACCACCGTGACCACAGGGCCTAGGGCATTGCTTCTGGGGCAAACCCAGCCTGGGATCCATGGAGAAATCCGAGGCTGGAGAGACTCTGGCACCCGGGTATTCCTCCCAGCCCAGGGCTCTGCTCTGCTGCCCCTTGGTTTCAAAAGCGGGAAACCCAGCACGTGAGCCCGAACTCTGCAGGGAACGAGGGAGCTTCAGGTCCCGGAGATGGGGGTTCTTGCCATCTGCTTATTTTCCGTGGTGGCCCCACTGAGTCCTGTGTCCCATCCCCAGGTGCCCGGCGGCGGCGGCGAGTGGAGCACGACGCTGCTGTCCCCACGCGAGACGGATGCCGCGGCCGAGGGCCCCATCCCTTGCCGGCGCATGCGCAGCGGCAGCTACATCAAGGCCATGGGCGACGAGGACAGCGACGAGTCCGGCGGCAGCCCCAAGCCCTCACCCAAGACCGCGGCGCGGCGCCAGAGCTATCTGAGGGCCACGCAGCAGTCGCTGGGAGAGCAGAGCAATCCCCGCAGGTAGGCGCGCAGCTCCACCCCTAGGGTTCCGCCCATAGGCAAGCCCCGCCCACTGCGAGTCCTGCTCCCTGGGAGGACCCTCCCATTAAAGTAAGCCCCGCCCGCGTGGTAGCCCCGCCCCCTTTGAGCCCCGCCCACTTATGAGTCCTGCTCCCTGAGAGAACCCCTTCATTAAAATAAGGCCCGCCCAGCCCGCTGGTTCACGCCTGTAATCCCAGAACTTTGGGAGGTCGAGGCGGGTGGATCACTTGAGGTCAAGAGTTGGCCAACATGGGGAACCAAATTAAAATACTAAATTCTCTACTAAAAATACAAAAATTAGCTGGGCAGAAAAAGAAAAGCCCCGCCCGCGTGGAAGCCCCTCCCCTAGGTGAACCCCTCATAGGTATGCCCCACCCTGGGAGCCTCGCCTTCCTCCCATTCGGTTGTCCCCCAGAGATCCCAGCCCACAGATGAATTCTGTCCCTCAGCTTCAGATCCAGGTGAACTCGCTGCTATAATGATCCAGGCCCCCTAAGTGAACCCGCCGTCAGGTTAGCTCCCTCCATGAGATCCTCAGGTTGGCCCTGCACTCTGATGAACTGACCTCGAAGAGCCCCGCAAATTGGAGAACCACCCCTTGAGCCCCACTCACAATTCAGCCCTGACCACAGGTGAGCCACATCCTTTGGTAAACCCCAATAATGAAAGCCACTCTCGGGTGATAGGTCCAGGTAAACCCCTCCTACAGGAGCCACTTCCCCAGGTAAGTTCCACTCCCACAGGTGAACTGTCCCACGGGATCTTGGTCTTCAGGTTAGGAGAGCCTGCCCTAAGTGAGTGCATCACCTGCAACAGCACTGCCTAAGGAAGGCCAGAGCGCGCTCTACCCTTGCCCCTGTAACTGATCCCTGTGGGGAGCTCCAAGATGGGGGAGGGAGGTGAATCCAGAGGTCAAAGAGTGATAGACAGGCTTTTCCTGTCCCAGTGCCTGCCTGGAATTCACCAGGCAAGCCGCATCGTGTTGCTGTAAGGCTTGGCAGAGTTAGAGGGAACAAGCTTCTCCCTAGATCTTCAACTATAGGGGACAGGAGCCAAGGCTTCATGGAGGAGGTGGCCTGGGAAGACTGAGACAGAGGGAAGAGAACAGGTCAGGTGACACTGGTACCTAGGCAGGAAGAGGGCAGTGTTCTTGGAGCAGCCAGGAGTCTAGTTGACTGGGCAGAAGACAGAGAATGGCCTCCAGGATGGAATTCAGGACACCACCAGACAATCCTAGGTCTGCCCCTCTCTTAACCTTAGTTTCTCCATCTTTTTTGGGGGGTAAGTGGGGAACAGGGTCTTGCTATGTCACCCAGGTTGGAGTGCAATAGTGCAATCATGGCTCACTGCAACCTCGACCTCCTGCACTCAAGTGATCCTCCTACCTCAGCATCCTGAGTAGCTGGGAGTACAGTTGTGGGCCACCATGCCCAGCTAATTTTTTAAAATAAGTTTTTGTGACTGGGCACAGTGGCTCACGCTTGTAATCCCTGCACTTTGGGAGGCCAAGGCAGGCAGATCACTTGAGATCAGGAGTTCGACGCCAGCCTGGTCAACATGGCGAAACCGCATCTCTACTAAAAATATAAAAATTAGCAGGTCATGGTGGTGCACGCCTGTAATCCCAGCTACTAGGGAGGCTGAGGCACGAAAATCACTTGAACCCAGGAGGCAGAGGTTGCAGGGAGCTGAGATCATGCCACTGTACTCCAGCCTGGGTGATAGAGTGAGACTGTCTCAAAAAAAAAAAAAGAAAAAAAAAAAAAAATATATATATATATGTATATATTGCTCTCCCATCACCCCCACACTGCCCAGGCCGGCAGTGGCTTCCGTTTTTCCCTCTGCCACTGGATGGCCTTCGCCAGTCTTTCCCCTCTGGGCCCCAGTTTCCCAGGCCTCACTATGTTGCCCAGAGTGGTGCTGAACTCCTCGGCTCAAGTGACTCTTCTGCTTTGGCCTCCCAAAGTGCTGGGACTACAGGTGTGAGCCCCCACGCCTGCTCAGTTTCCCCATCTTTTTTTTTTTTTTTTGGAGACGGAGTCTCACTCTGTCGCCCAGGCTGGAGTGCAATGGCACAAACTTGGCTCACTACAACCTCCACCTCCCAGGTTCAAGCAATTCACCTGCCTCAGCCTCCCGAGTAGCTGGGATTACAGGCGCATGTCACCATGCCCGGCTAATTTTTGTATTTTAGTAGAGATGGGTTTCACCATGTTGTCCAGGCTGGTCTCGAACTCCTGACCTCAGGTGATCCACCCGCCTCGGCCTCCCAAAGTGCTGGGGTTACAGGCATGAGCCACCACGCCCAGCCCAGTTTCCCCATCTTTAAGTGAAGGGGCTGAGCTGTAGGATCTCTAAGATCCCTTCTAGTACTGAGATCCTACTAGGATATCTATGAG
Source organism: Piliocolobus tephrosceles (assembly GCF_002776525.5). Taxonomy (NCBI): domain Eukaryota; kingdom Metazoa; phylum Chordata; class Mammalia; order Primates; family Cercopithecidae; genus Piliocolobus; species Piliocolobus tephrosceles. Next base: position 9,270,478 of record NC_045453.1, read on the forward strand.
TGACCAGTGGGCAGTAAGGTGGGAGAGGCAGGAAGCCTGGGGCTTAGGCCTAGATTCAAGGGAAGCAATAATAATAACAGTAGTAATAGTAGCAATAATAGTAAGAGCTGCTGTCGGTTAGCACTTGCCCGCTGGCCACTGTGCCTGACCCGATGTCCTTTAATCTGCATCACTGAATCCTCGCTGCAGCCCCAGCAGGCAGGCAGCGTCATCCCCATTTTAGAGATGAGGAAACTGAGACTTAAGTAAGGGGTAATGACTTGCCCAGGGTCACCCAGCAGAGAAAGCTGGATTCCAGTCCAAACCCTTCTGTATCAGGGGCCCGAGCTATTGGATGCTTGGATTTTATCCCCAGAATGAGGACTGGGGGAGGCCCAGGGTCAGGTAGACATGAGAAAGATTAAAGGACTGGGGTCACGGAGATAAGGGGTGAGTCTAGGGGCCTGATAGAAGCCACTTGAACATCGCGGCAGAGCTGATGCCCTTTGGGAACCCTAGGCTGTAGAACTTAACCCACCTCTGTCGGGCCTCTGGAAATGTCCCAGACCTGCAAGGAGGAAGGAAAGGGGCTGCAGAATTGGGCAGGGCCAGCCTTGGGCTTTAAAGAGTCAAATGCAAGCTTGTGCTGCCACCCTGCGGCTGCAGTGGGCATCACAGGGGTGGACCACCTGTGCATCACAGATGGTCAAGGCCTCCAAAAGCTGGTTGAACAATGGGTGGGCTGAGCCCTGTCTGCTCCCCACTCCCTACCAGGAGTCTGGACCGCCTGGATTCAGTGGACATGCTGCTGCCCTCCAAGTGTCCAAGCTGGGAAGAGGACTACACCCCTGTCAGCGACAGCCTCAATGACTCCAGCTGCATCAGTCAGGTGAGGGTGGCAGGCAGGCTGGAGAGTCAAGGGGCTTGGGTACTGACTCCCATCTGGGAGGAGTACACCCCCAGGCCCAGCCCATGCTGAGTGGCCCCCAGATGTCTGCACTGTGCTTCTGTTTGGTCCTTATTCCTGAAGCCTCCTGTGTGTGTCTCTGCCCCACCGACTGTCCTGTGGCTGGAGAGCACAGTTATGGGGCCTGACCCAGGACCCCAAGGGAGGAAGCCCATACCACCATTGTAAACACAGGATGCCAGCGGGGCGCCTGTCACTTCTCATGGGGTTCAGAACCGTGAGGATAGGGAACTGGAGACCTAGGTTCGAGTCCCAGTTTTGTCACTTGACAGTATGAACCCAGGATAGTCACCTCCCCTCCCTGAGCCTCGGTTTCCTGATTTACCAGAGGAAGGTGAGCATTTCTATTTGGGGGCTGTTGAGAGGAATAAGTGGGATTGTGAAGGCGGTGTGCTCAGCAGAGGGTAGCTGCCTTTCTGGTTATTATTAGCATCTTGTGTGGCCTCCAGCCTCTACTTTGGACCTCTGTGCCCACCTACTCAGTGGGCAGTTGTGCTCCCGGGCACAACCAGCTCTGCCTGTGTCAGTGAGGAGCACGCTGTGCTACACGTTGAATTTGCATGCCACCCTCTCAACCATCAGCTCCTTGAGCCCTTAACCACCCCCAGAGGTGGCCTTGTTATCCATATTCCCATTTCATAGGTGAGGCAACTGAGGCTCAGAGAGGTGAGGTCATGCAGCTAGGAGAAGGCAACGTTGGGCAGGGGTCTGGGGCTGTCCAACCCAGACCTGGACCTCAGCTCCTGCCATGTACTCAGCACTTTAGGGTTTGCAAAGGGAGAACCAGTCAGGACCAAAAGGCACCCCGCATTGTGTGGATGGGGAGATGAGCCCCCCGAGAAGGCAGACGCCTGCTGGTGGTAGCGGTTAGGCAGTGGGGCAGCCAGGTGCGAGTCCAGCCCCCTTCAGCAGGAATAGGCCACTGTGCGCAGGCCCAGGACCAGGGTTAGAGGACTGCTTAGAAAGTTTTGGGACCCTGACTCCTCACAACTCCATTATTCCTGGCCTAGGCAAACTCCTTCCCCAGCCCCTCAGACATGGGGAGGGGTAGAGTGCCCCAGCCCAGGGAACCCCCTGCCCCTGCCCCCCTCATCCAGACTCTACCAAGTCACACCTGAACTGCTATCCTCCAATCCATACTTAGTGGCCAAATGGAGCTGTCAAAGCCACACCCCTGCTCAAGACCCTCCCTTGTCTCCCACCTCCCGCAGAGGGAAAACCAGAGTCCTTACTTGGACCTGTGAAGCCCTGTAAGACCTAGGCCCTGCCTCCCTGTTGGACCCTGTCCCTTGCCCTGCTCCAGCCACACTGGCCTCCTTTCTGCTCCTTATATAGGAGCGTGCCACATCAATCTGCTCCAGGCCCTCTGCATTTGCTGTTTCCTCTTCTCAAATCTTTGCACAGCTGGCTCCTCGTGTTTCAGGTCTCTGCTCGAATGTCACCTCCTCAGAGAGGCTGCCTGTGATCACTCTGTCTAAAGTAGCCCTCCCAGGCGCTGTTCCTTTACCCTGCTTAACTGACACTGCCTAGAACTAGAATCGTTTGCTTATTTACTTAATGTCTGTTTCCCTCTTAAAACTAGGATCTCCTGGGGGCGGGGGCCTTGCTGTCTTGTTCCCTGCAGTGTCCCCAGTGCCTGGCACAGTGCCTGGCACAGGGCAGATGCTCAGTAGGTGTTTGCTGAATGGACGGCATCCCTCCCTGTCTCTCCCATCCCACCACGTTTTCTCATCTCAGTCTTCCTGTCTGTGTCTGTCTCCGTCTGTTTTTTTCTCTCTCTCCCCTCATTCACATTTTTCTCTGATTCTCTCCAGTGTGTCTCCATCTCCATGTCTCTCTCTGTGTCTGTCTGTCTCTCTACACATCCCATCTCCACCCAGGCCTGGGCCTGGCACCCGGGACACCTTTGCCCTTTAACTACACAAAAAGGCTTATGAATCAGCCAGGCTGGGGGCAGCAGCAGGTCTCACCCACCACCCACTGCCCAGTCCCAGTTCTCTCCTAGTCCAGGATCCTCTGACCCCTCACAGCCTCACCCCTAGAAGCTTGAGTGACCCAAGCCACATATTTGGCCCCAAAGTCAGAGATATCCTAGGCTGGGGAAGAGCAGGCTCTGGGCTCCATCCCTAATCTGTATCTTCAGGTGAGCTGCCTGCCAGATGAGAGGCAGCAGACAGAGGATACATGGTCACAGGGGCTAGACCTAAAGAAGAACTTTTATTTTATTTGTTTGTTTATTTGTTTATTTATTTATTTTGAGACGGAGTTTCGCTCTTGTTGCCCAGGCTGGAGTACAATGGCGTGATCTTGGCTCACCGAAACCTCTGCCTCCCGGGTTCAAGTGATTCTCCTGCCTCAGCCTCCCTAGTAACTCCCACAGGCATGTGCTACCATGCCTGACTAATTTTGTATTTTTAGTAGAGATGGGGTTTCTCCAATTGGTCAGGCTGGTCTTGAACTGCCGACCTCAGGTGATCTGCCCACCTTGGCCTCCCAGAGTGCTGGGATTACAGGCCTGAGCCACTGCGCCCAGTCAAGAAGGACTTTTAAACAGCAGATTGTAAGTCCTCAGTAATGCCCAGCCCCAGAAGGAGTGAGCCTCCCATCCCCGGAAGAAGCCAAGTGAGACCTCCTAGCAGCTGGGTCCCAGCCAGTGTGGGGAGGAGGTTAGACCAGCCAGCTTCAAGTTTCCTTGCAACTGACCCTGAATCCCCGACCCCAGCCCCAGCCCTGGTCCTCCCATAACCCTCACCCTCTCTTTCCTGCAGATTTTTGGACAGGCCTCCCTGATCCCCCAGTTGTTTGGCCATGAGCAGCAGGTCAGTATGTTTGCCCTTCTCTTCCACCCCAATCCCAAAGTGTAGGTCTGGGTCTTAGGCCTGCCCTGAGTGGTCCCAGCACCCAATCCAGGCGGGTACAAGCAGAGCCATCACCAGGAAATCCACTTCCAATGGATGGAGTTTAGGCTCACATTGGTGTCCTGACCCTCCACTCCCTGCCCTTATTGCTTCACCTCTGTGTGCCTCAGTTTCCTCCTTTTGAAGATGGGGAAGAATGAGCTAGGTGCTGTGGATGGGGCAAGAAATAACTCCAGGACTCCTGCCCTTCTCTCTCCTCCCACAAAGCCTGGGTCAGGCCTAGGGAGACTGTTGAAGTTGGACAGGTCAGGGGCTGGGGGCTGGTGATATTAGCTTCCAGGTCCCAGCCCCCAGATCCCTTGGCTTTTCTCCTTTCTGGAGCCCCAGGAGGACATTTAAGGATGCTGGGGTGTTGGAGTGAGTGTGGAGGCTTTCCAGCTTCACACAGGTTGGCGAGGTTATGCTGCTCACAGCACTGTCTGGCTGCTGTAAGGGCACCACCTCCCAGACACTCCTTTCCTGCCCCGGAAGTGTCCCTCTCCTCCCTCCCAGGCCAAAGACCAAAAACCAGGGGCAGGAAAGGTACTCTGAGATCAACCCCACTTTGAGCCAGGAGGGTGTAAGGGACTTGTGCAAGGCCACACAACCCACAGGAGCAAAACTAGGACCAGACCTCCAGCTACCGATTCCAGCCATGGATACCCCACGTGTCCCTCTCCCCCATGTCACAGGAGCTGTGTGTTCCTCCTGAACACACGATTCAAGAAGTTGTTTAAAGAGCCCACAGTGGGCCAAGCCACCTCTCCCCCATCCACCTTTAATAGGCGAGTGGTAAGGATGTGATGTATTAACATACAAAGCCCCCAGGACAGTGCCCGCTATACGGTAAATCCTCAGTGATACACACACCAGCAGCACTGACCAGCTGGTCTCGCCTCTGATGGCTCAAGAGCATCTTAACCAACATTGACAGACTCCATGGAGTTACCTGTATTCGTGGGTAGAGGTTACTAGGTGCATACTCTCTTGGACTCTATCCTAAGCCTGTGATATGAATTCTCTCATTTCATCTTTACCACAACCCTGTGAAATGGGGACTATAGCCCCATTTTATAGGTGGGGAAACTGAGGCACAAAGCAATTAAGTGACTTGCCCACGTTCATATTGTGAGGAAATGATGGGCCAAGGGTTGGACCTGTGGCAGTCTAGTTCCAGAGCCATGTGGTTCCTGTCTGATCCCAAAGCAAGACCTCATGCTCCCGGTAGTCATGAGGGTCTCTTCATAACTTCAGGATGCAGTTTTGGAGGAGAAACACCTATCTCTTTAACACTCTTTCTGAGTGAATTTTGGGTTTGCCACATGGCCTATATTTTAATTTATCAGTACTATACAGTAGAACTTTCTGTAATGATAGAAATGTTCTATAATCCACACTGTCCAATAAGGTAGCCACTAGCTATATGTGACTTTATTTATTTACTTATTTTTGAGATAGAGTCTCACTCTGTCACCCACGCTGAGTGCAGTGGTGCAATCATGGTTCACTGCAGCCTTGACCTCCCAGGCTCAGGTGATCCTCCCACCTCAACATCCTGAGTAGCTGGGACTACAGGCACGCGCCACCATCCCTGGCTCATTTTTTATTAGAGACAGGGTCTCGCTATGTTGCCCAGGCTGGTCTCAAACTCGTGAACTCAAGTGATCCTCCCACGTCAGCCCCGCAAAGTGCTGAGATTACAGGCATGAGCCACTGTGTCTGGCTTACCTGTGGTCTTGAGCAAGTCAAATATGGCTCCTGTGACTATGGAACTTTATTTAATTTTAATCAAAAAAAAAATTTTTTTGAGATGGAGTCTCGTTTTATCACCCAGGCTGGAGTGCAGTTGCCCAGTCTCAGCTCACTGCAACCTCCCCCTCCAGGGTTCAAGTGATTCTCCTGCTTCAGCCTCCCAAGTAGCTGGCACCACAGGCATGTGCCACCACGCTCGGCCAATTTTGAGATTTTTAATAGAGATGGGGTTTCGCCATGTTGGCCAGGCTGGTCTCGAACTCCTGACCTCAAGTGATCTACCCACCTTGGCCTTCCAAAGTGCTGGGATTACAGGCATGAGCTACCACACCTGGCCTAATCAATCATTACTATCATTTTTAAATTTTTTTAGAGACAGGATCTTGCTTTGTCCCCCAGGCTGGAGTGCAGTGTTACGATCATAGTTCACTGCAGCCTGGAACTCCTGGGCTCAAGTAACTGGGACTTGAGGTACACGCTACCACACCTGGCTAATTTTTATATTTTTAATTTCTTTTGTAGAGCTGGGGTTCTACTATGTTACCCAGGCTGAATTTTAATTAATTTAAACCTAAATAGCCATACATGGCTCGTGGCTGCCATATTGAAATGCACAGATTTGGCCAGGTGCAGTGGCTCATGCCTGTAATCCCAGCACTTTGGGAGGCCGAGGCAGGCAGATCACGAGGTCAGGAGTTTGAGACCAGCCTGGCCAACATGGTGAAACCCCATCACTACTAAAAATACAAAAATTATCCAGGCATGGTGGCACACACCTGTAGTCCCAGCTACTCAGAAGGCCGAGGCAGAAGAATTTCTTGAACCCGGGAGGTGGTTCCAAGATCGCAGTGAGCCGAGATCGCGCCACTGCACTCCAGCCTGGGAGACAGAGCAAGATTCCGTCTCAAAAAAAAAAAAAAAAAAAACCCACAGATTTAGAACTTTCCATTCACCCTCCAAATTGGGTGAACACCCATCTAATTGTTTGACCTGATGCAGTCTCAGATGAGAACATGAGCATCTATTTCACATAGATGAGGAGAAACTAACCCAGAGAAGATAGTGATGGCCTGAGGTTACACAGCTGGGTGGGACACAGCTGGACCCAGGCCCAGATCAATCTTTTCCTCCACATGGTCAGTCAGCTTGTGCCCCCTCCCCCTCTGGCCCAGGCCAACCCCCAGGATGTCCACATCTTTGGCCAACTGACTCCCCAGCTTATCCTCTGTGGTCTTCAGTTACCAACATGGCCTGAGACATGGGTCAGATAGCCCTTCTAGAACCCTCAAAGAGTATGTGCATGGTGAGGCCCCTCAAGGCCCACACCCTTGGCTTCAGATTTGCAGGGTCCTAGACAGTCATTTCTGGAGAAATACTTAGGAACCATCTACACAAAGTTGAACTAGATGTAAGATAGCAAATAGCATACACATCACCATTTTCCATACTGTCCATGACAGACATCATTAATCAATCCTCACTGCAACTACCCTCATTCCAGTTTTATCTTCTCCCACCAGACAATTGCTTCAGCTTCATCTCTGGCCTCTGCCTCCATTCCAGACCCCTTTCCCAACATCCATTCTGTATACCAGGGCGAGATTAATTTTCCTTAAATACATATTTGGAGTGTTGGTTCTGCCACTTCCTCACCGGGTACCTGTGGCAAATGTCTTCCCTTCACTGACCCTTGGTTTCTTTCCTTGTAAAATAAAGGGATTGGACCATAAGATGGTAAATATCCAGCATACCTACTGCCACCCCCATTCCAACATTCAGGACAGACATTGCTAATTGATTATAGACCTCTTTCACACTAAATTCAGATGTGCCCTTAAAATCTATTAATCAGTTTGGACCCTGATTTTTATCACAGAGTTAATATCCTGAGATATTCCAACTTTGTTCTCATTATAGAGATGAGAAAATTGAGGCCCAGAGAGGTGGGGCTCTTTCTTTCTTAAGGGCTCCATCTGCCCATCACATACCCTGAGTGAGATGGAGCTGGGTGGGCTGAGGTCAGACTTCACAGACTGTCCAGCCCTGCCCTGAGCCCACCACCAAGAACCTCTCCCCCCATGATGGGCAAGATAGCCAGCCCCTCATTCCTGCCTTTGCCTGGACAGGTACGGGAGGCAGAGCTGAGTGACCAGTATGAGGCGGCCTGCGAGTCAGCCTGCAGTGAAGCAGAGTCCACAGCGGCAGAGACGCTTGACTTGCCACTGCCCAGCTACTTCCGCTCCCGCAGCCACAGCTACCTGCGTGCCATCCAGGCAGGCTGCTCGCAGGAGGAGGACAGTGTCTCCCTGCAGTCCCTCTCCCCACCGCCCAGTACCGGCAGCCTCAGCAATAGTCGCACGCTTCCGAGTGAGTACTGTGATGAGGGATGGGTTTTTTTTCTTTTCAAGGGGACGCTAAGGACCATGCCTGGTGGGCCAGCCTGGGAGGATACAGGGAGGAATCTGTCTCGGGCTGGCCTGCACCAGGGGGATGGTTGGGAGCAAAAGCAGGAGACCTTGGAGCTGAACTTCCAGCCAATTGGCCACTGGTGCTCAAATGGGGGTCCCAGAGGCAGATGCCATCCTTGGGGGGTGTGGGAGGTATTGGAGGGGGCTGGAGCTTGTGGGGTACTTGGTTGCTCATTGGCTTAGAGCAGCCACCTGCTGTAGTCAGGGCTTCCTGAAGCTTGACCTGCCTCTTGGAATTAGTTCAGGTAGGCAAACCTGTAGGGGAGGTTGGAACCTGGAGAGAAGCCTGCCGTGAGGGTGGGGTCTACACTGAGCCTTCTCAAAGGGATGCATTTATAGGCTTCTCTCATATACACAATCAGGGAATACCTTCTGGATTCTTGGGTGTTTTGTTGTTGTTGTTGTTGTTGATCAACAGAGTCTCACTCCGTACCCAGGCTGGAGTGCAGTGGCATGATCTTGGCTAACTGAAACCTCTGCCTCCCAGATTCAAGCAATTCTCATTCTTCAGCCTCCCAAGTAGCTGGAATTACAGGCACGTGCCACCATGCCTGGCTAATTTTTGTATTTTTAATAGAGATGGGATTTCACCATGTTGACCAGGCTGGTCTCGAACTTCTGACCTTAAGGGATCTGCTCATATGGCCTCTCAAAGTGCTGGGATTATAGGCATGAGCCACCATGCCTGGCTCTGGATTCTTGTTCTAAATCATCTGGAGATAACCCATATGTGATCAGAGAAAAAAGGGGACCCCGTATAACTGAGCAAGCCATGAAATAATAGAAAATTGCATGTTCTCACTCATAAGTGGAAGGTAAACAATGAGAACACATGGACACAGGGAGGGGAACATCACACACCAGGGCCTGTTGGAGGGGGTGGTGGGAGACAAGGTGAGGGAGAGCATTAGGACAAATACCTAATGCATGCAGGGTTTAAAACCTAGATGACGGGTTGATAGGTGCAGCAAACCACCATGGCACATGTATACCTTATTAAGTATTATTAAGATGGTCAAAAAAATAAAAAGAAATAATTGAAAATTAGCCAGGCGCAGTGGCTCACACCTATAATCCCAACACTTTGGGAGGCCGAGGCAGATCACTTGAGCCTAGGAGTTGGAGACCAGCCTGGGCAATATGATGAAACCTGGACTCTAAAAAAATTGAAAATTAGCTGGTCGGGTTGGCATATATCTGTGGTCCTCGCTACTCAGGAGGCTGAAGCAGGAGGGTCATCTGAGCCCAGGAGATGAAAGGTGAAGTGAGCTATGTTCACACCACTGCACTTCAGCCTAGGAGACAGAGCGAGACCTTGTCTCAAAATAATAGTAATAGAAAATCAAAACCAAAGAAAAACAGCACAATTTATTGTTTATCAATAGTAGAGAGAGGTTTGAGCTTACTCTGGCAAGCTAGTTCTCCTCCCTGAGCCTCAGTTTCTCCATGTATAAATTGAGGGCATACGCCAGACCCCAGGGAGCTCTTAAGGAGATGAAATAATACTGTGCACCGGACATGTTTAGGCAGGGACTTGTTGGTGGTAGGAACTTGGTAAGTGGTAGCTGTTATTATTGGTTCTCAGACTTCACTCTGAGCTTCCTGAAAATCAAAAGCAATTGGGGGCTGGGCGTGGTGGCTCATGCCTATAATCCCAGCACTTTGGGAATCCAAGGTAGGCAGATCACTTGAGGTCAGGAGTTCGAGACCTGCCTGGCCAACATGGCGAAACGCTGTCTCTACTAAACATACAAAAAGTACCCAGGTGTGGTGGTACACGCCTGTAGTTCTAGCTACTCGGGAGGCTGAGGTATGAGAATCGCTTGAATCCGGGAGGCAGAGGTTGCAATGAGCCAAGATCGAGCCACTGCGCTCCAGCCTGGGTGACAGAGCGAGACCTTTTCTCAAAGAAAAAATAAAAAAGCAATTGGGGTTGGATTGTTGTAGGAAGAGAGGCACTGTTTCAAGCGCTCAACCCGTGTTTGATGTAAATAAATGAACTTGAATCCCATAGATATTCTATACATAGGTAACCAATTTATTGACTGAATGAACTTCTATTTGCAGGAGGCAGAGCAAGAAACAACTGTCTCACTATTGCCTGTTGCACCCTCTCTGGTCTCCTTGCCCTGCCAGTGGGTTATATCTGGGGCAGATCCTTGAGCTTTTCCAGTCACTTTTAATATTTAAGGAACAGTCTCGTTTTCAGTTAGTAAGGGTCCAATCTGGTCTGATCGGTGTCTTCTTTTTTTTTTTTTCAAACGGAGTCTTGCTCTGTCGCCCGGGCTGGAGTGCAGTGGCCGGATCTCAGCTGACTGCAAGCTCCGCCTCCCGGGTTTACGCCATTCTCCTGCCTCAGCCTCCCGAGTAGCTGGGACTACAGGCGCCTGCCACCTCGCCTGGCTAGTTTTTTGTATTTTTAGTAGAGATGGGGTTTCACCGTGTTAGCCAGGATGGTCTCGATCTCCTGACCTCGTGATCCGCCCGTCTCGGCCTCCCAAAGTGCTGGGATTACAGGCTTGAGCCACCACCCCCGGCATGAGCCACCGCGCCCGGCCGGTGTCTTCTCTGTTCCTTGTTCACTTCTGTCTGTTTCTGGTTCCTCCACTTGGGAAGGGATGGTAGCCAGGGAGGTGTTGTCTGGCATTGGGGCTCTCTGATGCCACACGGTGGCTCTTTCTCCCACTCTGCAGGGTCCCCAGTGCTGTCTTTCCCGGCATGGGCAATCTTCCTTCACCTCACTGTTTCTTATTCCCCCTCAGCTTCTCCATCTGGCAGTCTGCCTCCTCCCCATTCAGCTTCTTTCTGCTAGGGCACCTGGCTCTGCTAGTCAGGCATCTTGGGTGGAATCCTTTGAAGACAACTCCAGCTCTACTTTCCCTCTTGGTGACCACTTAATGCATTTGAAAACAAGGGCCTTTGCCTTATGGGACTCTGAAAGTATAGACTGGCCTGCTACAGCCTTCCTTCTAGTCCTGCTGTTACCGGTAGCCCCGCCAGCCTCTCTACCTTCAAGGTCTCCAAATAGGAGCTGAGGCCCAGGTTCTGTGTCCTCCAAATCCAGAAGAGCTCTCCCAGGCTGTCCCAGACACTGCTACAATTCCAAAGGGGCCTCGGATGAAGGATAACATCTCCCATATCCTCACAGCCATGCGAAGTTCTCTAAGCATTAAGTGGGCCTGGAGGGATAGACAGCACCCCTAGCAATTCTCTTCAAATAAACCATCCCTCACCAGTTTTTCGAACCCCCGTCACTTACGAATGGACTGAAGACGGGGGATGGGCTACATGTCCCAATATTACCTGGGTCCCTGTATTGGTCAGCTCTTGCTACAATTATGCTGCGTAACAAACAACCACAAAATCAGCATAATACAACAATTCACATTTATTTCTTTCTCCCCAGTTTGTCAGTTGGGACAGTTCTGCTCCACCTGTCTTTCATCCTCCTCCTGGGACCAAAGGGTCCTCCTGGGATCAGTGGTCTAGTCAGGGAATATTCTCCTTATGGTGATGGCAGAAGACAGAAGAGCAAGCGTAACTAACCAAACAAGCACATTTCAAGGCCTCTGCTCATGTCACACCTGCTAACATCCTATTGGCTAACACAAGTCATATGACTGAGCTTATAGACAAGGGATGGAGAAGTACCTGCTCACCTTTGTGTAGGAAACTATATTCATATGGCAAAGGGTGTGGCCACGGTGGGGGGGGGGGTAAAGAATCAGGCTCTGGCTGGGCATGGCGGCTCATGCCTGTAATCCCAGCACTTTGGGAGGCCGAGGCGAGTGGATCACTTGAGGCCAGGAGTTTGAGACCAGCCTCGTCAACATGGCGAAACCCCGTCTCTATTGAAAATACAAAAATTAGCCAGGCGTGGTGGTGCCTGCCTGTAATTCCAGCTACTCGGGAGGCTGAGGCAGGAGAATCGCTTAAACCCAGGAGGTGGAGGTTGCAGTGAGCCGAGATTGCACCATTGCACTCCAGCCTGGGCAACAAAAGCAAGACTCTGTCTCAAAAAAAAAAAAAAAAAAAAGAATCAGGGTCAACAATTCAGTGCTCCATCATCCATTGTCTTGACTGTATTTACTTATGCCCTTTCCATGTAGAAAATGTTTATTCCCAAGACCCCCAAAAATCTCATCAAATCATGAGATTGGATCAGACTCTTAAGATCTATCTATGTCAGGTCTGGATGTGGCTTCTGTTGAACAATTGACTTAATTTTTTAAAGAAACTACTTTTCTACCCCACAGTCTAACCCTCCCCAACCACACAGCATACACTGGTGAAACAGGGACAGGATAACTGCAGTTAACACTCCTGTTCAGAAAAGAGGAAAATGGAGATTCAGAGACTTACTGATCCACAGCAATTCTGAAGTCCTGAGCAACTGCTGGGCAAATGCATTAAGATTTGTTGATTAGGTCCAAGTTCTCCCTGGGGTTGATTTTCTAGTCTGTTGTTCTCCACAGCTCTTGATTCTGCTCTCTGAAAGCACTTACTTCTCCATCAGAATTTTTGGCCACTTCTAAAGAGAACTTGGAGAATATAGTCTTGGGCAGTGGAATACCTTTCTTAGCTTGCTTCCTTCCTAAAGAAAGTTAGGGAACTAGATGTCTTTTGCATCTTGAATGGTCTTACTCCCTTTAGCCTAAGCTGGTCAATCTTACCCATGCACTTACCTCAAACATTTGATGAGTTTTCTATGTATTTGATTCCTTGTAATTTCAAGTGCCAAAAGCCATACCCATAATTGTGTTTGAGTCATGCCTCTCTCTTGACTTGATGCTTACTTTGGGCTTCTGTGGGACCATGCCCTTAAGCTTTTGTAGGCCCTTTTGACCAGATAATAGCATCTGCTACCTGGTATCTTGATTGATTGATTGCTTGCTTGATGGAGACAGAGTCTCTCTCTCTGTCGCCCAGGCTGGAGTGTAGTGGTGCGATCTTGGCTCACTGCAACCTCCACCTCTCAAGTTCAAGCAATTCTTGTGCCTCAGCCTCCCAAGTAGGTGGGATTACAGGTGCCCGCCACCTTGCCCGGCTAATTTTTGTATTTTTAGTAGAGACAGGGTTTCACCTTGTTGGCCAGGCTGGTGTCGAACTCCTGACCTCAAGTGATCCACCCACCTCGGCCTCACAAAGTGCCGGGATTACAGGTGTGAGCTACCACGCCTGGCTCTACTATTTTTAGAGTGTTAATAAGAGATATTATAACCACACCTTGATTTGATCCTGTGCACATACTGCATCTTAACTGGTCATGATCTTGGTTTGATCTTTGCCCTGAGGATATCTTTTTTTTTTTTTTTTTTTTTGAGTTTTGCTCTTGTTGCCCAGGCTGGAGTACAATGGCGCGATCTCAGCTCATCGCAACCTCTGCCTCCTGGGTTCAAGCAATTCTCCTGCCTCAAGCCTCCCAAGTAGCTGGGATTACAGGCATGCACTACCACGCCCAGCTAATTTTGTATTTTTAGTAGAGATAGGATTTTCTCCATGTTGATCAGGCTGGTCTCAAACTCCTGACCTCAGGTGATCCGCCTGCCTCGGCCTCCCAAAGTGCTAGAATTACAGGTGTGAGCCACTGTGCCTAATGAAGCTGTATCTTAATTTGAGAATGGTTTACTGTCTGGAGGGGCTGGAGTTGACAAATTTATTTTCCAACTAAGCAAGTTCTGGTCTCCTTCCCTTTCCTCTAAACACTCCTTGAAGATCGGCTATTTTTTACTTTTTCAGACAGGATCTCCATGTGTCACCCAGGCATGGGTGCAGTGGCATGGTCATAGCTCACCATAGCCTTGACCTCCCGGGCTCAAGTGATCCTCCTGCTTCAGCCTCCTGAATACCTGGGACCAGAGGCATGCAGTACCATGCCTGGCTAATTTTTAAATTTTTTGTAGAGATGGGGTCACCTTATGTTCTACCAGGCTGGTCTTGAACTCCTGGGCTCAAGTGATCCTCCCACCTTGGCCTTGTAAAAGTACTGGGATTACAGGTGTGAGCCATGGCACTTGGCCTAGCTATTTCTTTTGAGTTCCTCCTTTTCTTTTTTTTTTTTTTTTTTTTTTTTTTTTTTTTTAAGACAGTCTTGCTCTGTTGTCTAGGCTGAAGTGCACAATCTCAATTCACTGCAATCTCTACTTCCTGAATTCAAGCCATTCTCCTGCCTTAGCCTCCCAAGGAGATGGGATTACAGGGGTGTGCCACCATACCCAGCTAACTTTTGTATTTTTAGTAAAGATGGGGTTTCATCATGTTGGCTAGGCTGGTCTTGAACGTCTGACCTCAGGTGATCTACCCACCTTGGCCTCCCAAAGTGCTGGGATTACAGGCGTGAGCCACTGCGCTTGGCCTTTTTCTTGTGTAAGTCTTTTTTTTTTTTTTTTTATTGTTTTGAGGCAGAGTCTCCCTCTGTCACTCAGGCTGGAGTACAACAGCATGATCTCGGCTAACTACAAGCTCCGCCTCCCAGGTTCAAGTCATTCTCCTGCCTCAGCCTCCCAAGTATCTGGGTCCGCAGGCAGGCACCACCATGCCTGGCTAATTTTTGTATTTTTAGTAGAGACGGGGGTTTCACCATGTTGGCCAGGCTGGTTTCGAACTCTTGACCTCAAGTGATACGCCTGCCCTGGCCTCCCAAAGTGCTGGGATTACAGGCATGAGCCACTATGCTTGGCTCCTTTGTCTTGTAAGTCTTTAACAAATGCATCCAAAAGGAGCAAGCTCAGGCCAGGTACAGTGCTGAGCATGGTGCTATAATCCCAGCACTTTCAGAGGCTGAGGTGGGAGGATCTCTTGAGGCCAGAAGTTCAAGACCAGCCTCAGCAACATAGTGAGACTCCATCTCTACAAAAAAATTTTTTTAGTTAGCCACTGCACTTCAGCCTGGGTGACAGAGCAAAACCCTGTCTAAAAAGAAACAGAGGCGGGTGCAGTGTGGCTCATACCCATAATCCCAATGCTTTGGGAGACCAAGGTGGGAGGATCACTTGAGCCCAGGAGTTCAAGACCAGCCTGGGCAACACAGTGAGAACCTGTCTCTACAAAATAAAAACATTAGCTGGGCATGGTGATCGCAGCTGCTTGGGAGGCTGAGGTGGGATTTGCTTAAGCCTGGGAGGTCGGGCTGCAGTGAGCCATGATCATGCCACTGTACTCCAGCCTGGGTAACAGAATGAGACCCTGTCTTTAAAAAAAGAAAAAAGAGGCGTGGCACGGTGGGTCACACCTGTGATCCCAACACTTTGGGAGGCCAAGGCGGGTGGATCACCTGAGGTCAGGAGTTCGAGACCAGCCTGGCCAACATGGTGAAACCCTGTCTCTGCTAAAAATACAAAACTTAGCTGGGCGTGGTGGCAGGCGCCTATAATCCCAGCTACTCTGGAGGCTGAGGCAGAAGAATCACTTGAACCCAGAAGGCGGAGGTTGCAGTGAGCTGGGATCGCGCCATTGCACTCCAGCCTGGGCGATAAGAGTGAGACTCCGTCTCAAAAAAAAAAGAAAGAAAGAAAAGAAAAAGAAAAAAAGAGGCTGGGCGTGGTGGCTCACACTTGTAATCCCAGCACTTTGGGAGGCCGAGGCGGGTGGATCACCTGAGGTCAGGAGTTCGAGACCAGAATGGCCAACATGGCAAAACCCCGTCTCTACTAAAAATACAAAAATTAGCTGGGCACCTATAATCCCAGTTACTCGGGAGGCTGAGGCAGGAGAATCACTTGAACCCGGAAGACAGAGGTTGCAGTGAGCCGAGATTGCGCCATTACACTCCAGCCTGGGTGACAGAGCGAGACTCTGTCTCAAAAAAAAAAAAAGAAAGAAAGAAAGGGCATTCCTTAAGACACTTAACTGCCATCTGTTGAAAAACTGTCATGTCACACTTTTTATTGGAATAAGGTCCTTTACTTCCATTTGCCAGAAATTTGTCATAATAATTATATAATTAAATCATGTCTGTGTGGTGAATGGCTTCTCCCCGCCCCCGATATGTAGCATCCTTGATCAGTATAAAACTTGTACAACCATATATGGCGAGCCTGCCCAAAATCACTCCCTCCACAGACAAACACCAGCACACACAGGCACATCCTCACCACTGCACATCCAGCTACTGTCTCCCTGCAGGGTCACCCCTGCTCAGAAGACTGCCCCCTTACTCCTCAGCATCTGTTTCCAAGGAGTGAGCAATCAGGTCCTGTCCCCACCCCCAGGGCTGTTCTGAGCCCTCACATTGCTGAGGGGCATGAAGGCTCTGTCCCTCTCACAGAGGCATCTGTGTAGGCTAGTGGGTAGATGTGGGGGAGCGGCAGTTTTGAGGCAGTGAGAGCCCCTCTCAAGCAGGGCATGGGCAGGGCGAGGAGCTGCCTTCCTGCCCACCCACCCACATGTGCCTGGCCAGTTCCCCACTGCCAGTGCCACTACTGCTGTCCCCTTCTCCCTCCCCCTGTCTGACCCAGATTCCACATTCCAGAAATAGCTCTGGCAGGTGACTGGCAGGCGGGGTCAACTCTAGCTGGGATGGTGGGAGAAGCAGCCGCTGTGGATGCGTGCCCCTCCCCAGCCAAAGGACCTATCTAGAAGGGTGCTTGGGGGTGCCGTCACTCCCCAATCTGCCCCCTCCTGCCTCTTCTCTCTCTATGCCTCTGAGAAAAAGGAGAACATCCTCCCTCCTCCTCCCTCCCTTCTCTTACTCTGCCCATCTCCCTCTCTCTCTTCCAGCTTACCCTCCCTTCCTCTTCCTCCTTCTCCCCCCACCATCTTTGCCTTCTGTCTGTCTCCCTCAGTTCTCTGCTTCTCCCTCCCACCCTCTCTGCCTTCCTTCCCTCTCAGTTTCTCGCCCTCCTCCCCTTCCTCCCTTTCTGTGTCTCTCCCACTCCCTCTGAATCACAGGGAGGCTGTGATGGCAGCCAGGGGCCTGGGCAGGCATGGTGGTGGGCTGCGGGGTATACCCCCGTTCCTGCCAGCTGCATTCTCTGCACCTGAGTGTATGCAAGCACACAGGCACACACACTTGGGCTCACTCCCTGACAGTGCCTGTGGCTCTAGGCTGAGCTGGGATGGGCTCCAGGCCTGGGAACCACCCTTGCTCCTTGCTCAGGGACCCTGAGATCTGTGTCACTCTGAGTGGGCTCCTGCCGTTCCCTGGCTTCCCTGGGCCTCAAAGTCTCTATCTGTGTTGGGAGGCCTTGGTTTGGGGACCCACGGGTACCTCCCATCTGTGACAATCCAGTCACCAGCTGCTATGCCTGCCCTGCTTTGTCCCATCTTCCATCCCCCAGCTTCTTCTCTGACTGACTCCCCTCCTACCTCTAACCACGCCCCCACACTCCATATGCAGGAGGGGAGATGGATAAAATTGCAGTACACAGTCAACCCTCCAGTCAACCCTGTCCTCCAGCCCTCCCCTGGGCCCACCCGTCCCCTTAATCCACCCCAGGCTCTTGTCAGCCCAACCCATCTAGTCCCCACAGTGTCAGGGCTAAGAGGAAACTCAAAGACCATCATGTCCAGAGATTGCAAATGGACTTGAACCACGTGTCATCTCTGATCCCTGGAGCTCAGTTCTGAGATGTGGTTAAGCAAAGAAAGGTGCCACCATCAATTCGCGATGTCTGCTGTAGCCAGAAGAATTACATACATCTGCAATTCCTGATCTAGCCCACTTATCCCAACATGCATGTGCACACACACACGCACACACATTTACAGATATTTCACAAACGTCAGCCTAGAGAAGGTGATTATCTATCAAGGTCAAAGTCACCCAGCGTGTAGATCAGGGAGCTGTTTCCCACCTGGGTGTGCCTGACTTCAAAGCCCTGAGTTCTCCATTGTCCCCTGTGCGTGGGAGCCACCCAGTCCTGGTAAAGAGGTACAAGCATGGGTGATGAAGGTATGTTGCAGGATTTGCAGGGGAAGTCCTCTAGCAACATGGGCAGGATGGATTAGAGGCTGAGAGGCCACTCACAGGTTGATGCAGTGGTCTAGATAAGTGACAGTGAGGTCAGGACAGGGGCCATAGGGTCAGAGAATAATGGGAGGACCCAGGAGGCCTTCCTAGAGTGAGTAATGAGGAACCAAAATTCCCTACTGCTGGAACAGGCACCTCTCCACAGAGGATGCTGGGCCGAAGGCAGGCTTCCTGTCTGGGCTCCACCAAGCCTGGGACTAGGACATGCCTGATTAATCAAGTGCCTACTGTGTGCTGCGTATATGGATCCTCACTCTTCCCTGTCCCTGTTTTTGAGACAGTGTCTCACTCTGTCACCCAAATTGGAGTGCCATGGCACCATCACAGCTCACTGCAGCTTTGACCTCCTAGGCCTAAGCAATCCTCCCACCTCAGCTCCCTGAGAAGCTGAGGAACCACAGGCACATGCCACCACACCCCGCTAATTTTTTTTTTTTTTTTTTTTTGAGACAGAGTCTCACTCTGTTGCCCAGGCTGGAGTGCAGTGGCTTGATCTCCCTCTCGGCTCACTGCAAGCTCCGCCTCCCGGGTTCACGCCATTCTCCTGCCTCAGCCTCCCACGTAGCTGGGACTACAGGTGCCCGCCACCGCACCCGGCTAATTTTTTGTATTTTTAGTAGAGACGGGGTTTCATCGTGTTAGCCAGGATGGTCTCGATCTCCTGACATCGTGATCCGCCCGTCTCAGCCTCCCAAAGTGCTGGGATTACAGGCGTGAGCCACCGTGCCTGGCCCCAATTTTTAAATTTTTGTAGAGACAGGGTCTCCCTATGTTGCCCAGGCTAGTCTTTTTTTAATAATTTATTTTTTTTGATAAGAAGTTTTGCTGTTGTTGCCCAGGCTGGAGTGCAGTGGCACAATCTCAGCTCACCACAACCTCTACCTCCCAGGTTCAAACGATTCTCCTGCCTCAGCCTCTCAAGTAGCTGAGATTACAGACATGTGCCTCCACACCCAGCTAATTTTGTATTTTTAGTAGACAGGGTTTCTCCATATTGGTGAGGCTGGTCTTGAACTCCCAACCTCAGGTGATCTGCCTGCCTTGGCCTCCCAAAGTGCTGGGATTACAGGTGTGAGCCACAGCGCCCGGCCCAGGCTGGTCTTAAACTCCTGGGCTCAAGTGATCCTCCCATCTCAGCCTCTTGAAGTGTTGGGATTACAGGTGTGAGCCACCATGCCTGGCCTGAGTCTGCTTTTCTTTTCTTTTTTTCTTTTTTCTTTTTCTTTTTTGAACAGAGTCTTGCTCTGTCACCCAGGCTGGAGTGCAGTGGTGTGATCTCGACTCACTGCAACCTCTGCCTCCCAGGTTCAAGCTATTCTCCTGCCTCAGCCTCCCGAATAGTTGGGACTACAGGCACGCACCACCATGCCTGGCTGATTTTTGTATTTTTAGTAGAGATGGGGTTTACACCATGTTGGCCAGGCTGGTCTCGAACTCCTGACCTCATGATCCACCCGCCTCAGCCTCCCAAAGTGCTGGGATCACAGGCGTGAGCCACCACACTCGGCCCAGAATCTGCTTTTCAATTGGTGCCCCCAGTGATCTCTATTCAGGGTGTCAATCATGGTCCACAGTTTGAAAAATCTTGCCTTGGTCCAGTTTCTCTCCAGGGAACAGATAGGGCTGGTGAATCCCAGAGAGGGAAAGGGACTTGCTCAAGGTCACACAGGGAGTGTGTTATTGAATTTGGGAGGGTGGAGATGGAGGTGGAATAATGATATTTCATCCTGTGCTGTATGTGCTGCCTTGGGTCGTCCAGGCCCATAACAAATGTACCTTATTTTTTTCCTAAGTAAATCAACCTTGGCTCACGCCTGTAATCTCAACACTTTGGGAGGCCGAGGTGGAAGGATCGCTTGAGCCGAGGAGTTCAAGACCAGCCTGAGCAACAGGCTTTTATTGTCGCTATAAAAAATAAAAATAACCAACTTAAAGTGAATAGTACAGGCGTAGCATAAGTGACTGAGGATGAAGTAAACTATGACCTTCAAAGTGCTTAGCACAGTGCCTGGATTCAAAATGGTTGGCTAACCCTCAGTTCCATTTATTATTTTTACACCTTAATGCAAAAACCATGACAGTGGTATTGGAAATATTATCATCTTCGCCTTTCCTCAAAATATTTTGATACGTCAAAAATTCTTTTCTCGGCCGGGCGCGGTGGCTCAAGCCTGTAATCCCAGCACTTTGGGAGGCCGAGACGGGCGGATCACGAGGTCAGGAGATCGAGTCCATCCTGGCTAACACGGTGAAACCCCGTCTCTACTAAAAAATACAAAAAACTAGCCGGGCGATGTGGCGGGCGCCTGTAGTCCCAGCTACGTGGGAGGCTGAGGCAGGAGAATGGCGTGAACCCAGGAGGCGGAGCTTGCAGTGAGCTGAGATCCGGCCACTGCACTCCAGCCTGGGCGACAGAGCGAGACTCCGTCTCAAAAAAAAAAAAAAAAAATTCTTTTCTCCATTTTTTGGAAAATAGATGCGAGAAAGGAAAGGACTTGCCTAGGTCACCCAGCAAGGCAGGTCATGAACAAGAGTTGGGTCTCCGTCTAGCAGACTTACCATAGGTGCGGCCTGGAGAGATGAGGCCCACAAGGCAGTGACAGGACCTGGAATCACTGAGGAGAGGGGACTCACGGGCTAGAAGCCAGCAACCGGGAAGGCAAGGAAGCGTGAAGACACCACCTACTGCCAACCGGGCTCGAGCTGGTGGTCACTTTGCCCTCCATAAGATCGTAGGTGTGCTTGTTTTATTTGACGCAGGAGGAATGGAAGGCTCAGGGAGGTTGAATGCGGATGTTGTTCAAAATCACACAGACCTCCAGAGGCGGAGCCGGGATTGGAACCCAATCTCTAGCACTCTGGGTTAGCAAAGCAAAGGAAGGATGCAGTGGCG
>NC_045453.1:9291803-9315073 GCF_002776525.5 Piliocolobus tephrosceles
GGGGCGGGGCGGGGCAGGCGCGGGGCTTTAACCCGGAGGCCCCGCCCCTCGGGCGTACAAAACCGGAGCCTCGGGCCGGGCTGCGTGAGGGAGGAGGGTGAGTGCCCGCCGCTGGCCGCAGCTGCCGCCAGTCCGTCCGTCACTCCGTCCGTCTGTCCGGTCCACGTCGTCGCCGCCGCCTCCTCAGCCCGGACGCCCGGGGCCCGCCCAGCGCCGCCCGGAGCAGCCGCGGCCCCGCGAGGAGACGGGCGCCGCCCCCGCCCGGCCCGTCCCGGCCCTGCCCCGCCCCCGCCCTCCTGCCCGTCTGTCCGTTCGTCCGTCCGTCCGCGCTTCCGTCCTTCTGTCCAGCCGCTAGTCCTCCGGCCCGTGTCCCCGCTCCGCCCGCTTTGTCTCTCCCCGGCTCGCTGTCTCTTTGTCTCTGCCCTCGCGCTCCCCCGCAGCCCCTCCCTCGCTCCCCATCTCCGGTCCCCTTCTCAGAGCGCTCTTCAGCCCTCAGAGCCGCCCTTTCTGGGCGACCCCATTCTTCGGGACTCCCCCTCAGAGCGCCCCCATATCTTTTGGGGCTCCCCTTGAGAACACCTTCCACTCTCCCCAAGGGCTCCCCGTGAGCTTCTTGCACATCCTTTGGGGGTTCTGCACCCCACATCGCTGGGGTCTCGCCTCCTCTGAGCCCCCATTCCCCCTGGGCTTTCCCTCTTCTGGGTGTTCCGCATATCCACTGGGAGCTCCTAAGTCCCTTGGGGTCTTTCTCCTTGGGGGCTCCCCCATATGTCCTCAGCTCCCTGACTTCAGGAGCCCGTCTC
Source organism: Piliocolobus tephrosceles (assembly GCF_002776525.5). Lineage (NCBI taxonomy): Eukaryota > Metazoa > Chordata > Mammalia > Primates > Cercopithecidae > Piliocolobus > Piliocolobus tephrosceles. The sequence continues at coordinate 9,292,607 of NC_045453.1, forward strand.
TGCTTTCCCCTGGTTTGTCGCCTGTCGCTGTCTCTCCTTGTTCTCTGTCAGGTCTCCGAGCACCCCCACTTCTTGGGATCGGGGTCCCCTGCTTTGCTCTCCCTGCCCCTCTGTGCCGCCACATCTGTTTCGGTGGTCTGGCCACTCTGTGTCTCTTGCGCTAAAGGTCCCCCTTTGAGCCTGCTGCTTTGCCTGGGGCCCTTGGTCCCCCCCTTGCTTTTTCTGCCCCAGCCCCCTGTCTCCCCTTCTCTCTGCTCCCTGTCTCCCTCTCCCTTTTTCTATCTTTGCCGGGTCTCTGGGTCTCTGACCCCCATCCGGCCCTCATGGCTTTGTGTCTGGAGCTCTTGAAGCAATGTGAGTGGTGGGGTGTCCGGGTCGGGCCGGAGTTGGCCCGCAGGCTGGCCGCGGCCGAGGCTCCGTGGGGTTGGCGCTGGGGCAAGGGCTGGCGCTGGGGCAAGGGGGCTCTGGGGCCTCCCACAAAGGGTGGGGGGAAGGAGGGAGGGGCCAGGCTGTCTGGCGGAGGAGGGAGTGGGGGGCCTTCCTGCTCTGAGGCTTCTGCTTTAGTTGCTTGAGTGTGTGGAGGGCACCACGGGCTGGGCATCCCTGCCCACTTGGCCCCGCATGGCCTGGCACTTTGTGATCGCTTGTGGGCAGGCCGGGCTATTTTGGAGTCGGCAGGATGTGATATCATTTGGACGTTTATTTAGCCCTGGCTGGGTGTGGGGGCTGCGTTCTTGCCAGCTTGAGTAATGAAATTTCGCAGGGGGGGTTTGGGGGGATGGTCAGCCTCCTAGGCAGCTGGGTTGTGGGGTTCATGGCCAGAACTTTGCAGAACACAAGAGTGGACAAGTGAACAAAGGCCTGTGCTGCCTGGATCTTGCTGAGACTCGATTCAGGATGAGCAGGGAGAGGACTTCTTAATCTGACCACCCTGAGGATTGGCTTTGGCAGTCTAACCTCTGGGGCCTTGGTTCTGCCAGGTTCAAGTTGTGTAATCTTGAGTGAGACCCTTGTCCTCTGGAAGTCAGTTTCCCCATCTGTAAAAAGTGGATGATTGTGCTGGCCTCACGGGGTTGTCATGACGATCAAATGAAACATCTGTAGACATGCTTTGTGAACTGTCAGCTTGTCTTTAAACAGCCCCGACCAGGGAGAGGAGCTTGCCCAAGGGTAAACAGCTGGCTCGCTCCTGCCAGAGCTGGGACAGGGATCCAGGCCTAGGATACTACAGTCCAAGGCTCTTTAACCTCCTCCCCACTGCCTCCTAGTTATTCGGGAATGCACCTGCCCTTCCAATAGATCAGGGAGACGGCTGTTTCTTAATTCAGGCCCCAATCCTGCTTGCTCTTTGTTAGTCCGTTTGTAAAGATAGATGGGTGTGTCCATCGGGATGTCTGTACTGGGGGACAGTTGGATTTTCCATGTTCCATCCCATTGTTGTTTAAGGGTGGGCCCTGCTTGGACAGTGGCACTTGGAATAAAGTCACTTTGTAGTTGTGAGCCTTGGCTGCTTTTCCTGCTTCCCCTGCAGAGGAGGGGAACAAAGGCCTCAGCTGAGAGAGGCTCTGCAGAGAGCTGGGGTTTTCTGTCAAGGAACTTAGGATGTTCTAGAACTTTGGTGCAGGGAATGAGATCAGCTGTTCAAGCGCCTTGTCTTACAGATGAAGAGATGAGGCCAAAAGGACCAAGGACCCACAGAGGGTTGAGCCAGGACTTCTGGGTCCTGTTCCATGGCACTGCCTCTGAAGAAGTCACTGTCATGCTGTTATCACCTGCCCCTGGTGTATAATGACAATCTCTAACATCCCTTTGACCTTTTTACTGTGCGCCCTGTGCTTGGTGCTTTACTTCAGCTACTTGCAGTGGGAAAGAAAGGCTTGGTCCCTGGCCTGGAAGTGAGGGGTGCAGGATCCCAGTCCCCACATCTCACCCACTTTTAGGGATGTCAGTGTCCTTTGGGCTTCAGCTTCCTAATCCATAAAATGGTAATAACATTCCTTATCCTAAGACTGATTCTGAAATCATGGAATCCCTCAAGAATTGTGTGAGCAGCAGCTCACTCCTGTAATCTCAGCACTTTGGGAGGCCAGGGCAGGCGGGTCACTTGACCTCAGGAGTTCGAGACCAGCTTGGGCAACAGGGCAAAACCCTGTTGCTCCAAAAAATACAAAAATTAGCTGGGTGTGGTGGCATGCACTTGTAAACCCAGCTACTTGGAGGAGGCTGAGGCAGGAGGATAGCTTGAATCCAGAAGGTCAGGAGATTGAGACGGCAGTGAGCTGAGATCGTGCCACCGCACTCCAACCTGGGTAACAAAATGAGATCCTGTCGACCGGGCTCAGTGACTCACACCTGTAATTCCAACACTTTGGGAGGCTGAGGCGGGCGGATCACTGGAGGTCAGGAGTTCGACATCAGCCTGACCAACATGGTGAAACCCCGCCTCTACTAAAAATACAAAAATTAGCCGGGCGTGGTGGCTCACACCTGTAATCCCAGCTACTTGGGAGGCTGATGCAGGAGAATCATTTGAACCTGGGAGGCGAATGAGCTGAGATCGGGCCATTGCACTCCAGCATGGGTGACAAAAGAAAAACTCCGTCTCAAAAAAAAAAAAAAAAAAAAAAAAACTGTTCCAGAGAGTAGAAACTCTGGGTTTCAGAACCACAAACGCCTGATTTTAATCAGTCTCCATCATTCACTGCGTTTGTAATCTTGGGCAAATTATTTCTTTGAGCTTCAGTTTTCTTATCTGGGCTCAAGATTTATACCACAGGATTATGATGAGGATTAAATGAGGTTATGTATTTTTTAAAATCTGTTGCACAGTAGGCACTTAATAAATGTGAACTTTCCCTTCCCAAAAACATCTGGGTGACTTTTCTCTTTGTAGGAACTAGACAAGCCCAGTCTCTCCCTCCCCCCACGCCCTGTGGTTGGGGTTCAGGCAACTAGGAAAGCACCTGTGACTATTCTAATAGTAATAGGAGTGATCTTCTCATCTCTCCCAGGCTGTGTGAGGCATTGTGTAATCAGCCAGGCTCTTTCCTGACCATTGTTCTCCACCAACAGGCCTGGAAGTCAGAAGCCAGTGGAGTTCTCCCTGTTTCACAGGTGAATGAAAAATAGGGGGCCCAGAGAGAGACAAGGACCTGTTCTGGGGCCCACAGCCACAGCAGTGTCAGGCAGGCTTGGAGCCCTGGCCTCTTCTCCACAGCCCACAGATTTATGGCTTCTGCCTGTTAGCGTACCCCCTCAGGCCACCTCCCTGGGTCTGTTCCCATCTGTTCTGGGAGGAGGGTTTTCTTGACATTTCCCCAGTCTCTGAGCTCATCTTGAATTTAAAAGGAGGCTATCTGGAGGCTGGGTGGGGACTGAGTCACCACCTCCCCTGGCTTTCTCATCCTGAGCAGCAACCAGACACACCCAGAGGACCACTGCTGGAGACTTGCGGGTTGTAAACGCCACACAGGCTTTCTTCCCAGAAGCTCAGATGGGCTCTTGGGGGCAAGCTGCAGTTGTGGTTCCGTATGTATTTCTTCCTTCCCCTAGCCACTTTGAGAAGTTGTTGCCTGTCCTTTCCTGCTTCAGCCTTTGTTAATGCTGTCCTCTTCTCCTATAGTGCCCTCTCTTCCCCTAGAGGCCCACACTGTCAAATGCCACCTTCCCCAGGAAGTCTCTCCTTGCTGACTCTGGAGTCCCACCAGGACTCCTGAGTATGCTTAAGGTATGACCTTGGCAGATCATGTCACCTTTCTGTGCCTCAGTTTTCTCATACATAAAATTCAGATTTCTTGTCTTTAAAAAGCTCCATCCCTAGACACACTCATTTGGCAGATCTGGGGGCAGGAATCAAACGCCCCTAGGTTTTTAAACCAGCCCTTTAGAGGATGCTGGTGCTGAGAGCCTGTCAGCTGTGACCTGGGAAAAGCTGAACTGAGAGGATCCTGGGTTTGTATGACAGCCTGGCTTGTGGCTGTGAGACCTTGGATTAGTCAGCTTTCTGTGCCTCAGTTTTCCCTGTCAGATTGGGATGGAAATGAGAACTCATGTAGTAAAAGCCCCTCAAGAAATGGCAGTCATTACCATCATCAGCGTTGTTTTGTGTGGGGATTGGTGGTTTTCAGAAGTAAATCCCCCTTCCCCTACTTGGTCCTGGCAGCAGGCACTGTCAAGTCAGACTGGGCCAGGGTGCGGGCTGTGGAATTGAACAAATTGAACACCTGAGCAGGAATGAAATCTAGTCCTTACAGGAACGTAATGAGGTTGATGAAGTGTGTGGTGTAAATCTCTCTCAGGTTCCCAGATTTCCCAGACCTAACTGTGGCTGCCTTTTCTCACTCAACCTGTGCTGGAATCAGCTGTGTTAATAGACAGACCCACCCATTCTTAGAAACCAAGGCTACCTTAAAGAGAAATACAAGCCACATTCTAGAGCTAAAACATGGCTGTTGTTCCACAGCACAGAAGCAGGCCCAGGGATGGGGAGGGATGCCTAGGATCCCAGAACAAGACTAGAGCCACAGCTCTGCCTCCCTGCCCCGGGCTCCCTCGTCTCTGTACATCGCTGGCCTAGATCCCCAGATGGAGAACTGGAGCCCTGAGGTCTGGTTTGGCCAGTGAACAGTTTCCTCACAGGACAGGAGCAAGAGAAATGGTCCCTAGTGGTCAAAGCGAACTCGTCCTGGAGCTGAATGAGGCTTGGAAAACTCCTCCTTCTCTGGGCCCTGCCTTCCTAGCCCTGGGCCAGGCTCTGAGAGGATGGGGATTCATAGACAGACAAGGCCTCTCTGCCCTGAGGAACTTATGGTCTGACAAGACAAGCCTGCAATTATGAGAGACTGTGTGACAGTCTGTAATTAAGTGTCTGCTGAGGAAAAGCATTGTCTGAGAAAGAAGAAGTAAGCATGAGCCAGAGGAAACAAGAGCCCTTTGAGGGGGGGCTGGATTTGCAGAGGCAGAGGGTGGTGCTGACATTCCAGGGAGGCGGAGGTGGCAGAGGGCATAGCTGGATAAGTTCGCATTTAGGGAAACAGCGAGTGTGCTAGTTTTGCTGAGGCATCAGAGCTCTGGCTGGAAAATCTGGGCGAAGCCAGGAGGTTGTAGGCAGTGTTAAACAGCTGAAAAACAGAGGCACCGGGGAGCCATGGAAGGTTTTAGAGCAGAGGTAGCACAACTGGAGAACTTTTTCCAGAAGATGAATCAGGCTGGATAAATTGGAATGAATAAAAATGACAACAGGGAGGAGGCTTTGCAGGCGTCCAGATGACACAAGAGGGTGAGGTTTGGGTGGGGCCTGTGGGAGTAGGAAGAGCCAGTTGGGGTAGCAGAGAATGCTTGTGTTCCCTTAGGAAAGCCTGGCCATCACCCTGATGGGCCAGAAGGGAAAATGTTGGGTGTTGCTGGTTTGGGGCAGGACGTAGCAGTCTGAGCACATTTCTTGTGTACCTGCTGTTTGCCTGGCTCTGTGCCAGGGGCTCCACAAGGGGACTTATGAAATCTGTACAACAAGCCAGAGGCAGTGGACTTACCATCCCTGTTTTGCAGATAAGGAAAAGGTAGCTCAGACCCAAGGCCGATTGTCTCCAAACCATGGCTCTTCCCACAGCTCAGCTCTGCTTCTTGGAAAGGGAACTCCTGCTTTTAGGGTCCAAGGGAGCTGAGCCTTCTTGTCCTTTAAAGCCCACAAATCCTGCTTTCTAAGGATCCTGAAGGTCAGGGTGCCAGTTTAGAATTCCTTCAAGGTGGAAGGGTCAGAGGAACTAGGGACCCTCACGCCAGCAGTTTTACATACTGGACTGTGAGAAGCTTCTGGAGTTGTGCCGTGTGTATGTCCAGCACAATATTAGGCATGTCCACCACTGAGCCTGTTGGAATTCTCAGCTAACCCCCACCAGAGAGGGGCCCAGCCACAGTAATCAGTCACCCACAAAGGCAGGAAGGGACTTGTCTCCAAGGTACCTTGCACAGGAGAGCCAAGTGACGGAGCCTAGGACCCATTTCTCAGGCTGCAGCCAGGAATCTCCAGTGGACAGAGGGAAAGGGAAGGGGACTAGTGCTTACAGAGTGGCTACCATGGGAGGCAGCAATGGTTGGTCCCAGTGTACAGCCAGGAGACTGATGGCTTGGCCGGGGTCTCCCAGCCAGTCATTCTCCTCTGTGTGCAGCCCATACTCCTCTGAACACAAACTTGGTCATAAGGCAGAGCAACCACATGGCAGGCACAGCCTCCAGGCGCCCCTCACCCCGCTGCTCCCTTGCCTCCAGCAGACCCCAGCATCTGTATGCCAGTTTGCTTTGGCAGATACTCTCTGAGCCCAGCGGTATGCAGGTTACAGTTGTAACTGTAACCATGTTCTTCATACCAAAATCTGGATAGAGGTTTTGAGGAGAGATTTTTGTGCTCCTTTGGAACAGAGATGGCCTGAGAAATGCTATTTGGACTTTGGAACAGTGGACTAGAGTGACGTATGCCATCCCTTTTCATTGTAGTAATTCATATGATGATCATCTAGAGCCAGGTGCTTTCTCGTAAATTTGCTCGTTCTCGCGTATATTCATTCTTTTTGTTTTGTTTTCAGCACATTGGTTCTGGATCTTTAATATTTGTTTAGCCTGTTTTGATTTGCAGAGTACTTTTATATACATTATCTCCGTAGATCTTTATCCAGCTTTGGGAAGTATTACTATTCTTGTCATCCTTGTTTTTCAGAAAAGGAAACTGAGGTTCACTGGTAGAAAGAGGCTTGACCAAGGTCACTGTGGCTGAGCTACTTATTCAATAAATATTTATATTAAGTGCTGCTCTGTGCCCGGCAGTGAGCTGGCCCTGGGGAAACACTGACAGTCAGAGCTGCCTTAGAGACTTCCTCTCTGACCTCCCAGAGTCTGCAGCAGCAGCAGCAGCAGCACCGAGATCTAGCCAGGATCCACCACCAGGCTCCTAACCTGCATCCTGGGCCCTCTCCACTTCAGGTCCCTGTAGTTTGGGCCTGTGGCTTAGGTCTAGACTGTTGCAGCCTGTAAGCCCTCAGCCTGGAGCATCATGGTGTAAAGCAAGCCAAGGCATAAGTCTCTGCAAACCGAACTTCCAAAGTAACAAAAGAGGCCAGGCATGGTGGCTCATGCCTGTAATCCCAGCACTTTGAGAGGCTGAGGTGGGCGGATCACCTGAGGTCAGGAGTTTGAGAGCAGCCTGGCCAACATGGCAAAACCCCATCTCTACTAAAAATACAAAAATTAGCCAAGCGTGGTGGTACATGCCTGTAATCCCAGCTACTTGGGAAGCTGAGGCGGGAGAATCGCTTGAACCCGGGAGGTGGCAGTTGCAATGAGTTGAGATCATGCCATTGCACTCCAGCCTGGGCAACAGAGCAAGACTCTGTCTCAAAGAAAAAAAAAAGGTAACAAAAGAGGTCTTCAGTAATGGCTTAATTATTAACAGGGTGAAGAAGGGCCTCTCAGCAGAAGGCCATCTGCTCCTTCTCCCTGGGGGGATGTCGCCCAAGGGCTGCTTACATAAGATCCTGGTGTGAATGTTCTGGAGCCTCCAAATATTTAATTACACTCTGCACAGGTGTGGAGCTCTGTGGCCATGTGCTGAGCTGGGGACCCACCCCACCACCTTTAATATTAAATGAGATGAAATAAAGTAAGGTCCTAGGATATCAGGTGTGGAAAGGACTCTGGCCCAGCCCCTTCCTTTCCCATGAGTAGGAACCAAACCTCGGAGGGAAGGGACTTGCCAGGATCCCATATTGAAAGACATTCCTTCCCCTTCCCTTCCCTTATCAGTTTCACTTAATTTCCCCAGTCCTTCCTGATAGGAACTCTCATCCCAGCTGTACCTGTTCAACATTCAAAGCCTTCTTCAAATCTTTCCTATGCCTTAAAGTCAAGTTTTCCCTCAGTCTTCCCTGACACTCTCCTCCACGCCCCAGAGCCCCACAGTGTCCAGTCTGTCTCAGTCTACTTTCAGAGGCTGACTGCCTGTTCTACAAGGCTAGACCAGCAGCCTTTGAGACATTTCAAAATCTGGGTGCCTGGGTCCTGCCTCCCCTCCCAACCCAGGGAGTCTGATGCCTGAGATCTAGGAAGAGTCATCTCTGGATACATTTTGCTGGAGGGTTTTTTATGTGTGTAAAAGTTATAATTTTACTGAAAAAGCAATACTTGTATGTTGGTTTAAAAAAAATTCAAACTTGGTTAAAAAAAAAGCAATGAAAAATTAGTCCCTGTCCTTCCCAGACACCTGATCACTGTGACCGGTCTTGAGGTTTCCTTATAGAAATACTCAGCATCCATGTGCAGCTATTGTCAGTAACATCCCTTTTTATTACTTAAACAGCATATTTTCTCTCTGCTTTTCTATACCTTGCATTTTTCATGTAAGTCTCTGTTGCAGGTTATTCTTGGCGGGCACATACAGGTTCGTGACCACCTTTGCTCCTGAGCATGTGGCTTTCCATTGACACATAGACCACCAGTTGTTTGTCCTTTACTCAAGGATGTTTAGCTTGTTCTCGGTCTTGCTGCTATAAACAGGGCTGCAGTAAACACCCTTTCCTATGTGTCTCCATGCACGGGTGCATGTGTAGCTGTTGGAGCCATTCCTGCACACGGAATTGCTCTTTCCAAGAGTCTGTGCACTTAAAATTTTGTCTTATATTTTTTAATTGCCTTCTTTTTCATTCTGAAAATGTGTATATTTTAAAAGGCACCCCGCCTTAACCTCCAGATTCAAATTTGTTTCTTCCATGAGCTCCTCTTGTGCTGTACCTGTTTGGCAACGGCGGCGCCAGTGAGCTCATTCAAATATTTACTGACCTTGCCAGTCATGGTGGCTCACGCCTGTAATCCCAGCACTTTGGGAGGCCAAGGCAGGCAGATCACAAGGTCAGGAGTTTGAGACCAGCCTGGCCAATATGGTGAAACCCCGTCTCTACTAAAAATACAAAAATCAGCCGGGCATGGTGGTAGGTGTCTTCAGTCCCAGATACTCAGGAGGCTGAGGCAGGAGAATCACTTGAACCCGGGAGGCGGAGGTTTCAATGAGCTGAGATTATGCCACTGCACTCCAGGCTGGGTGACAGAGCAAGACTCTGTCTCCAAAAATAAATAAATCCTCCTGAATCCCAGTGCTGGCTTGACAGCTATACCCCGCCCTTCACTGAACTTGTTTTCCTCTTCTGAATGGTTGGGAGACTCATTCCTGCCTTTCTCATGTTCCTGGGCTATTTGGTAAACCAGCCAGTGGGAAGATGTCGTGAAATGTATTACAGTGGTCTTAGACAGAGTGGGCATGCCAGAGTCAGCAGAGATTCTGAAGTCTAGACCAGCTCCCCAGTGAGCCATTGTCAGTCCTAGCAGATGGCCAGGTCAGCCCTCTGGCTAGAAATTTTAGGACAGCTAGTGGTAGGTGTCTCCTCTTGCTGTGCTGAGATAGGGTCAAGATCACACTTAGGCTTTTGTTGAAAGAACATATAAGATGAGAGGGGAAAAAAAAAGATCATACTTAGGGGCTTCCTGAATTTGCTCTGCCCTAGGTTGCTGGGACGTCTAGGACCTGTGCAGACTAAAGGAACTCAGTTGGTAGATCCAAGAGAGGTGGTCAGGGAGACCAGGAGCATGTCTACACTGCCAGCAGGCTTTTGCCTCCTCCCCCAAGCCAACAGGATGGCCCAAAAAAGCCCCCCCCACCCCCAGCAGATCATCCTTGCAGCTCCTATTTTAGCTCCAGTGGCAGCAGGAGGCAGATGAGGAGGGGGAAGTTCTATCATTTTTTTTCTAGTTTAAAATGACATTTAAAATCACTAGCCTAGGGGCCAGGCGTGGTGGCTCATGCCTGTTATCCCTGCACTTTGGGAAGCCAAGACGGGTGGATCACTTGAACTCAGGAGTTCAAGACCAGCCTGGGCAACATAGTGAAACCCCATCTCTATAAAAAATACAAAAAGTAGTTGGGTGTGGTGGTGCACACCTGTACTCTTAGCTACTTGTGGGGCTGAGGCGAAAGGATTGCTTGAGCCCAGGAGGTCAAGGCTGCAGTGAGCTGTTTGTGCCACTGCACTCCAGCCTGGGTGACAAAGCAAGACCCTGTCTCAAAAAAAAAAAAAAAAAAATCACTAGCTCAGTTCCTCCCTCTTATTTTATCAGCGGGAAAACTGCAGCCTGGAGAAGTTGAGGGTCTCCTCCCAAGTCTCCCAGTGAATTTGACAGGTCTCAACTCACTTCTGCTCAGATTAGAAGCCAGGCATTTGACTCTCCTAGTCCTTAACTCTCAACATCTTTCCCAAATCGTTCCAGTCGTAAAGTTTCACTTCGGGGTTAAAAACCAAAGTGAAAGAGAAACAGCAAAGCAGGAAGCAGCCGCTTCAGACCCAGTCCAGGCTGAGGGGAGGCTCTGAGGGACCCAGGCCCTGGTGGTCTCATGAGGAGGGGAGCAGGCCTTTTCTCTACCCACTCCCACCCTTGCTCTGGGAGCCTGACTGGGGCAGGGACTGGGTGGGGCCCCGCAGGGAGAGGCGCCAGGCTACAGGCAGACAGTGGCGTCCTGGCCTGGCCCACTGCTGTCTGGGAGACAGCCAGTAGGACGGGTTCCCTGGTGAAGTCAGCCCCATGTAGGTGTGGTCCCAGCTGGGTTCCAGGTAGGCCTTTTAAACTCCGTCCTTCCGGGGCAGGGCTGAGCTGGAGCTGGGCCTCTGTCAGCTTGGGAAAGAAGCCCTGGCTTCCCAAACCCAGCTTTCACAGAGCATTTCACCCTCCCTCAAGGTAAGAGCCAGCGCCCTGTCTTTACCATGAAAACTCTTAAACTTTTGGTCACTGTGGGCACTTACCTCCTATAGTTTCTTTTTGGGACCAAGATGACCTGAAAGCCCAAGGATGGGGGAGCTGGAACTGCTGGCTTCTCACCTCTTTATGTCACTGAGTTGATGGGTGGCCTCAGGCAAGACCCTTCCCTTCTCTGGCCTGCAGATTCCTCCTTTGTTTATCAGCAGGAGGGAGCTCATTCTGTCTCTGCTATTAAGTTGAATTTGGTTCCTGGAAGCTAGTGAGAGAGTATCGTAACACCCACTTTGGTTGGCCTGTGTATTTCAGATATTAACTGTTACCTGATTAGCTGGGGGTCTCAAGTTCCTATTTCCTGTGCTTTTACTAAGGAAATTCTCAGACTTATCAATGCAAATATGGTATCAATTTTGTCGCTAGACCAAATATGATTCTTTTAAAATAGAGATATCCCACTATGCCACCCAGGCTGGTCTCAAACTCCTGGGCCCAAGCAATCTGCCTGCCTTGGCCTCCCAAAGTGCTAGGATTACAGGTGTGAGCTACCATGCCTGGCCAGCAAATATGATTTTTATGTACCTCTCTTCTCCTTTGCACAGTCACAGGGTCCCTAAGTACAGAGCTGGAGTCCAGTCTCTAAGGGCACCCACTGAGCATACAGTAGGTGATCAGGAAATCCACGCCCCAAAGGTCATATGTACCCATAGTTAAGAGCATCTCTGTGGAGTTGGGCTGCTGGGGTTCAGTTCTTGGGCTGCTAGTTAGAGCCATGAGACCTTGGACAAGGTACTTAACCTCTCTGGGCTTATTTCTTCACCTGCAAAATAGAGATGCTAATAATACCTGATTGTAGTCCAGCATGAGGACAAGAGAAATGTGTGCACAGCACTAAGCACAGTGCCTAGTACAGAGGAAGCATTTAAAAAGTAACAGCTGCTGCTGTTACTGATATCCGGGGGGAAAGAGAAGACTTGAAATAGGCAAAAACTGTCCATGTCCCATGCCGGGAAAGATGTAGATGGATTGGGTGGGCTGCTTGGAGTGGAGTCAGTTATTTGATGGCTGTTTGTCAAGTGCAGGGCTCTCATGGGGGAGAGTGGCCTGGGTAGGGGAGAGGCGAATGCCCTGAGTGAGGGAACGGGAAGAAGGGCAGGCTGTCTAGGGTTCAGGACACCCAAGATCAGGCTGGAGAATCTACCCAGGGCTGTCAGAATCTGCCAGGTATGTGGAGCTAGAGTTTTGTCTGCAGGATCATCACTCCATCTGGGCAGTTTCCTACTGGGGACTGTAATGAGGACCTGTTACTGACTGCGGAGAATAGGTTTGATAGTTCTAGCCTCTCCTGAAACTTTCTTGCTTTCCCCACGCTTCCTGATGTGGCTGTTGCCCTGCACAGGGGTGCAGTAATAGGAGTTGTCTGCCTGCCTGTGGAGTGCAGACCAAGGTCGGGTGGGGAAGAGGGGCCTTGTCTGATATCACCCAGTAAAGGTAGGGCTGCCACCATTGCTGCTGTCCCAGCAGTTTCTTTAAGAGAGGCACATGCAGCAGTGTGTGGGAATGGTGGGGGGGGGTGGAGGGCAGGAATTGGGCTCCTCCCTCCTTCCCACCCCACCTCCACTTCTCTTTCCAAACAATCAGCCATTCATTTACTTGAGTGCCAAGTGCTGTGCCAGGAGCCAGGGAGAGACTAGGGAACAAGATTGACTTCCCTCCAGCTTGGAGTCCCCACCCAACAGGTAACAAATAATCAAGATACTATCTCATCTGTTTGTGATGAGAGCCCTAAAAGAAACAAATAGGTGCTGAGAGATTGGGGAAGGCATCTCAGGGAAGGTGACTAGGGGATGGGAAGGAGGCAGTCAGGGGCTGACTGGGACGTGTCACTACCCTAAGGTGGGGGTATCTTGAGGGAACAGGAGAGGTAGGGGTTACATCTGGAGCAGTCTCAAGGTCAGGCAGGACCCTGGGGATCTCGGTGAACCTAAAGAGGTGTGATAATGAATGTACTGCAAGTGAATATGTTTCTTCCTTTTTCTTTCTTTCTTTTTTTTGAGTGTTTGAGATGGAGTCTTGCTCTGTTGCCTAGGCTGGAATGTAGTGGCATGATCTCGGCTCACTGCACCCTTGCCTGCCGGGTTCAAGTGATTCCCCTGCCTCAGCCTCCTGAGTAGCTGGGATTACGGTGCCTGCTACCATGCCTGGCTAATTTTTGTATTTTTAGTAGAGACGGGGTTTCACCCTGTTGGCCAGGCTGGTCTCGAACTCCTGACCTCGTGATCTGCCTGCCTCGGCCTCCTAAAGTGCTGGGATTACAGGCGTGAGCCACTGCGCCTGGCTCTCATACAATCTCTTACCCAATTCCTATCCAAGGTTCTATGATACACATCCATTACTGCCTTTGTACACCTCTGATCTTTATTTTCTATTTGAATTATTTTTCTTTTATTTACATTTGCTGAATTTCAGTAAATAGATTGTACGCAGATTATTAATCAGCCCTTGCTCACAAATACAGTTGAATCAGAAAATTTTTAAAAATGCTTAGTTTTAAATATTTTATTTGTGACTTTTAGGTCTGGAATGGGATGCGCCACCTTGCCCGGCTAAAATCAAAGCAGTTTGATAACTGCTGGGGCTCGTTCTTCAGTGGGCCACTCACTCGTCCATTTTTAACACTGTGTTAATGACCATCTTAACCGTTTTTTTTTTTGTCTTGTTTTGAGACAGAGTCTCACTCTGTCGCCCAGGCTAGAGTGCAGTGGCACAATCTCGGCTCACTGCAACCTTCGCCTCCCGGGTTCAAGCAATTCTCGTGCCTCAGCCTCCCAAGTAGCTGGGATTACAAGCACCGCCACCACACCCGATTAATTTTTGTATTTTTAGTAGAGACGGGGTTTCACCATGTTGGCCAGGCTAGTCTCAAACTCCTGACCTCAGGTGATCCACCCGCCTCGGCCTCCCAAAGTGCTGGGATTACAGGCATGAGCCACCACGCCCGGCCCTCACTAGCCCATTTTAAGGAGATGTATTTGAAGGGCAGCTGAGGGGAATGCTCTGAATAATTAACTCTTACGGTAGTGATTAATTCTCCAAGTTTTTTTTTTCTTTTTTCTTTTTTTTTTTTTGAGACAGAGTCTCTGTCCCCCAGCTTGGAGTACAGTGGCACGATTTCAGCTCCCTGCAACCTCCGCCTTCCGGATTCAAGCCTCCCAGGTAGCTGGAATTACAAGCACCTGCCACCACACCAGGCTAATTTTTGTATTTTCAGTAGAGAGGGGTTTCACCATGTTAGCCAAGCTGGTCTTGAACTCCTGACCTCAAGTGATCCACCTGCCTCGGCCTCCCAAAGTGCTGGGATTACAGGCATGAGCCACTGCGCCCGGGTAATTCTCCAAGTTAATGCACAATGCACATTTAAGCTTATGTGTGGCCTTATCCTGGCAGAATGGCTAAGGGGTTGATCATCTGGAAGAGCCTCCTCTGCAGAGGTAGCCTTGGTTACAAAGCCCCTGGTGGCCTGGTCACTGCCTCCTATCAAGGCAGGATAATGGGGATGAGGAAGGCTGTGGATGTGATCACAGGACCCAGGCATCATTCCTTCATTAGCTATTTGCTCTAGGATTTAGGCCAAGTCCCTCCACCTGCCTCAGCCTCAGCTTCCTCTTCTGGGAAATGGGACAATACTTTCCAACATATTTATGACTCAAGAGTCAGTGAGACAGATGATAGACTTCCCTTTGCAGTCTTGAGAATCCTAGCACAGTGTTTGGACACAGTTAAATGCAAGGAAAATAGGACTCCTGATCCCAATTTGTAGAAGTAGTGGAGACCCAGAGATATAGTGACTTGCCCAAGGTCATACAGCACTTCACTGATAAAATTGGGCTGAAACCCAGCTACCCTCCACAAGTTACAGCTATTTAAGATTTCTTGTTGGTCAGTCTTTCGAAGGACAGTAGACTTGAAACAGATGTTTGCTTTTCCGTCTTACTGGATTTGAAACATTTCTCAAGAAGCTCCGGTGTTGATGGGCCTGTGAGGGAGGATAGAGGGTAAAGGTTTGGGTAGGGGATAAGGACAATACTGTGTCATAGGACTAGAGTCCTAAATGACTTGCATGGTGATCATCTTGTCCAGGGACAGCAAATATCTTGCACTTGGCAATTACCCCTCATACTGGACCCATGGCAGACAGCATCAACCATAGCACTCCCATTGACCCCCGGATACAGCATGAGGAACCTTCTCAACACAGGCAAAACCAATCAACCGGAAGTAGCATGCCCAGTGGAACCTGTGCCCTCCCCAGTCTAGTGCAGTCCCCTGCTTTTACAGATGGGTGGCAGTCCTGGGAGGGGGAAGGACTATGAAGGGCAAGTGATGTCACAGGTCTCTTTGTGAGAGCAGAAAGGCGTCTGGCAGGACAGTTTGAAGCCTTCGGAAGTATGTTTGCGAAAACATCAGGGCAGAGCAGCTCCCAGGGGGTAGGTGTTATCAAGGTAAAGTCTGTTTTCTCCAGATGTTTCTTGGGATGCTGGCTTGGCTTCAGGGTGTTTTGTGAGAGTGTACCATAGTCAGATTCCACCAACCAGAGCGGGAGGACAAACTTGTCTTTCTACAGCAGCGTCTAAGCTTTGTAGGAATGTATGTGTCAGTCTTGCCGAAGCAAGCTTGTATTTTTACTACTGTGAGACTGGATTCTGTGAAGGTTCCATTCTGGAGGTTGAAACCTGTAGGGTTTGCACTCAGTTAGCAGATAGAACATGACTCACTGTGTGATCCCGAGCAAATCCTTCAACCTCTCTGAGCCTCCTTTTTCCTTAGTAGCACAGGGGTGATGATGAAAACGTCTCCTTGAGGGGATCAGATATAAGATGCAGAGGTTAGGACCTCAGATGGTGACTGGGCTACTGCAATAACCACCAATTCCTGAGCAGGTGAAAAACATCTGGCAACTATGATTATTAGCCACTAATATTCAGCCACTCCCTCCTCAGTGTGGCTGACCCCATACCATTGTTGGGGCAGAGTTCTGTGGACAGGATGGGGTGGTTGGTAACCTTCTGATTGGTAGGTGTTCTTTCAAAGAGATCTTTCCAGATGTTACCATGTTGTGCTTTCAGAGGTAGTTGAGAGGAAAATTGAATGGGGAGGGCTCTGTGGGCATGAGGGAGAACATATAGTCAAGACTTGTTCCAGGCTGGGCGCGGTGGCTCAAGCCTGTAATCCCAGCACTTTGGGAGGCCGAGACGGGCGGATCACAAGGTCAGGAGATCGAGACCATCCTGGCTAACACGGTGAAACCCCGTCTCTACTAAAAATACAAAAAAAAACTAGCCGGGCGAGATGGCGGGCGCCTGTAGTCCCAGCTACTCGGGAGGCTGAGGCGAAAGAATGGCGTGAACCCGGGAGACGGAGCTTGCAGTGAGCTGAGATCCGGCCACTGCACTCCAGCCTGGGCGACAGAGCGAGACTCCGTCTCAAAAAAAAAAAAAAAAAAAAGACTTGTTCCAGCATCGCTGTCATCTGCTTGCTAAGTTGTTTCTTACTCTTCTCTACTTAGAGTCTTCAAAGTCTTCTAGGATGAGGGCTCTACCAGTCTGTGTCATTTTTTCGGGTGAAATCAGAGGGTGGGGTTCTGCCTCCTAAGTGTCAGCAGACATTCACCTGGGTACCTCTTTTGGGCCAGGAATGGAGGTCACAGGGATGCAACCCTGCCTTCAGGAGGCTCAGGGTCTAAAGGGGGAAGCAGAAGAGTAAAGAGGTTTGTAAAAACAATGTGGTGGGCAAGGGCCTGTGGTGTGCCTGAATGTGGGATATTGTTCAGTGAGGGAGCCAGGGCAGGGGCCTGGAAAGACTGTCAGGGAAGGCTTTTTGGCAGTAGTGATGCTGGAACTGAGATTAAAGGAGGAGGCAGAATCAGTGAGGAAGAAGAGGGTATTCAGGCAGCACAGAGGCCTGGAAGCTGAGCATGGTGTGTTGGCATGAAGGGGGTGATAGAGAGTTAGAGGGGTGATTGACAAGGCAGAGAGGCTAGTGGTCTCTGCACTAAACTGTTAGAATGGTGCTACTACAGCATGGTGTGGAGGGGCTGGATGGTTGTGAGTGCTGGGCAGGGCAATGAACCTTCCCGAAATCAATACTTGGAGAGGATGAGGCCCCTCATTTCTGCCCCAGGCCAGAAATCCTCAGCCTCTGGCGTGCAGAGTCCCCGGAGGGCCTGGGATTGGGCAGCAGCTCCGTCGGCCCTTTGCTCAGGAGATGTGTAGGCTCCTCAGGCAATTGTAATGACAGTTCCTCACCTGCCAAGCCCTTTCCCACCTGTCTTAGGAAACTCACAGCAGTGCTAGGGCAGTGGACAGGGCAAGCCTCATTATTCTCATTTTATAGATGAGAGAAATTCAGACCCAGGAGCTTAAGTCATGCAGTGAATGAAGGCTGGTTCCAGGGATTCCTAACCTACTGGCAGTTTCTGTCATAGCAGGTATTTTGAAGGGGGCAGGGTAGCAAGTGTCAGCTGATCTCATATTCTGATGATGGATTTATCATCTCAGATGGGAGCTCTTGTGCAGCTAGACTTCCCAGATGAAGGTGTTTTACTTCCTGACTTTGCTGTCTGAAGCCCTGGTGTTAGTTCTCACAAAATTTCCTGTGTGGCTAGGCTGTGTGAACATTCTCCTTTTGTATTTCGCTGTTTGTTGAGAACAATTCTCCGGAGGTAGGGGGAAGAAAAGACCAGACACGGTGGCTCACGCCTGTAATCCCAGCACTTGGAAAACCAAGATGGGATGATAGCCTGAGCCCAGGAGTTGGAGATCAGTCTGAGCAACGTAGCGAGACCCTGTCTCTACAAAAAATAAAAATTAAAAAAATTAGTCAGGGGTGGTGGTATATACCTGTAGTCCTAGCTACTTGGGAGGCTGATGTGGGAGGATCACTTGAGCCCAGGAAGTTGAAGCTATAATGAACTATGATCACGCTCTGTACTCCAGCCTGGGTGACAGAGTGAAACCCTGTCTCTAAACAAAAAGTTGACTGGGCACGGTAACTCACGCCTGTAATCCCAGCACTTCAGGAAGCCTAGGTGGGAAAAGTGCTTAAGCCCAGAAGTCCAAGTCCAGCCTGGGCAACATAGTGAGACCTCATCTCTACAAAAACTAAAAAAAATTAGCCAGGCATGGTGGTACACACCTGTGGTTCCAGTTACCCGGGAGGCTGAGGTGAGAGGATTGCTTGAGTCCGGGCTATCAAGGCTGCAGTGAGCCGTGATCACGCCACTGCACTCCAGCCTGGATGACAGAGTGAGACCCTGTCTCAAAAAAAAAGTTGAACTATGAATGTCATGCACGCAAAGATGATGTCTGATATCACATCCAGAACTGGATGTAAAGTAGGAGGGCAAAGAGCATCTCAGGCCCAGTAGGAATCTTAAAGTTCACACCCATGGGGACTTCAGTTTCCTCCCTGGCATCCATCCTACCTGCATCTAGCCTGGCTGGCCGTTTTCTAGGCCCTTCCTCTGTCTTTGGCCAGCTCTGCTTCTTAGAAAACTCCTCTATATAATTAGGAAAAATCTACTTCCCATTAACAGTCCCCATCTTCTTTTTTCCCTCTGATTGTAGTGTGACCCTCTGGGGCCACATGTGTATTTGACAGTCTTTTAGGATTTGAGGACAGTCGTTATGCCCTTTTAAATTGTCTCTCTTCTCCAGGGTGACCAGCCTAGCCTCTCCAAGCCATCCCTCACTTTACGCTAAGCACAATTTTTGGTGCATATGTGTCACATGCCCCATTTGTGACAAGTCCGTCCCAGACACACTAATCACTTGTTGAGTCAGTCCTGGGCTTTCTCATGCAACTCCATGTGACTGCCACAGTGCCCAGTCAGTGGAGGAGGCTTTTCATTGTCGTATCTGCACATTCCTGTGGGTTTCTTGAGGACAAGGACTGCTCATTCTGGGTCCTTAGTGGCTGGCACTGTGCATGGCTTTCCCTCTGTAAGCACTTGCTGGAATGGGATGGAGTTGAGACTTCTCCCTGTGTGGGTCACCTTCTGTCATCAGGCTCCAGTTTGACGATATCCCTTGCCTGGAATTACCTATGATACCCTCAGTATTATCCAGAGTTCGGTGGGGACTGCGCCCTCTCAGATCCTGTGACTTTCCTGTAACAGTGCATCCTTAAACAGTGTCTGTGGTCTGCTGACATCACTAAGCCATTTTTCCACATATGCCGCTTTTCTTGTGTAATTGTGTTACTTGGGTTCCCAAACTCAGTGTCTTAATATAAGCTCTGAGGGGAAAAAATCCCTCTCCTTTCCTGTGTCTCTGTCCCCCGGGCGTGTCTGGCACAGAGGCAGGCAACATTACCTCTGCTGACCTGAAGTGAACTCATGGTTTTCCCCATTCAGTCCTCCACTATTCGTCTCATCCCGACTCTTGGCTGCCGAGGGATCTTGGCTCCTACTCCTGTCACCTGATATGCCACCTGCCACTCCAGGCCCAGTGAATGAGCTTGTTAACACTGCATTTCTATTCTGGGATTCGCTTGGTCATTCAGAATGGTGAAAGAGGCCACAAATCGAGGTGTACAGGGCCTGGCAGTGTCTGGCTTTGCACGCTGGACACAGGGCCTATGACAGTTTGTGAAAGCCAGGCTTTTGTGACCTATCACCAGGGTTTGACATCAGCCCTCCAGAAGTGAAGGTAGTTGTTTTTGAGGCTCTTTCCGAGTAATACTTCCCAGGCTAGGCTCTGGGATCTTAGGGCTTTGGAAAGGTAGCAGCAAAGCTCTTATGATAGAGCCAGTATTTGAAAAACCACATTTTATATTCTCTACCCTCAGTCCTTCACCAGACCAAACAGAGGCTGCACATGTCAAGTTTTTGCACTGTGCTGGAGCCGAGGCAGCTCTGTAACTGGGCAGCTTCTCCTGCTCACTAGCACCTGCTTCTAGTGGGTTGGTTTTTTGATTTTTTGTTTTTGTTTTTGTTTTTTGAGACAGGGTCTCACTCTGTTGTTCAGGCTGGAGTGCAGTGGCGTGATCTTGGTTCACTGCAACCTCCTTCTCCCAGGTTCAAGTGATCCTCACACCTCAGCCTCCTGAGTAGCTGGGATTACTGGCATGAGACACCATGCCCGGCTAATTTTTGTATTTTTGATAGAGACGGGGTTTCACCATGTTGGCCAGGCTGGTCTCAAACTCCTGACCTCAAGTGATCCTCCCACCTCAGCCTCCGAAAGTGCTGAGATTACAGGCATGAATCACCATGCCCGCCCAAGTTGGTTATCGCTTTGATAAACAAGATTGTGATTTAGTAACAGTAGCTTGGGCGCTACCATCTCTTTAAAGCTTGGACTCCTAGGGATGATGGTAATAAGCTGTCCAGGGTGGGCTAGGGCAGGGGCCACTGCAGACTCTGCAGGTGGGTCTCTGAGGATAAATAAAATGATGTTTGTGGCAGATTCCAATACAGAATGGGTGAGGAGTAGATGTTTCCTAACAGGTTGCTTACTGGATATGGTTGCAGTGGTGGTAGAAATGGTTTTTCAGAAACTACATGCTATTTGGACATACTATTTAGAGGTCAGTGGTCGGGGCTAGAGGAGGTGGAGTTCAGCTATGGGAGGGTGCCTCCCTGAATGCCTAGAACTGTGTTCTCCGGGCTAGGGGGAAACCAGGAACATTCCCACACTCAGAGCGCCAGGCAAGGGTCCGTGCTCTGCTGCCAGATCCTCAGCGAGTACATTTGCCTTCCTGGTCCTTTTTCATGTGTACTGTGAGAGAGTGAATTAGTCTGGTAGGTCCCAGAATACCATGTGGGAATTCTATACAGAGAAAAAAGGGGAAATGGAGCTGCTCTGAGGGACCTGGGGTGGGGAGTCCAAAGAGCCTTCCCCAGGCCCCCTTGGGAATCCCTAGAACCAGACTCAGTCACACTGGAGAAGTCCTGAGTGGCTGGGAACCCATGTTAGCAGTTCCGGCGTTCCTGGTGAGAGAGTCATAGCATGTGGGGCCATGTGTCTGGGAGCAGGACCTGAAGGAGGACCGTGGACAGCAGCAGTCACAGGCAGGGTGGGTGCCTTAGCCATGTGCTGGGGTTCTGCACTGGGGTCACCAGGCCCCTGTCCTCATGGTCAGCAAAGCCAGAGCTGCCACCCTCTAACCCAGTCAGGAAATAGTCAAACCCTGCCTGAGGACCCCAGGAATAAAGGGCCCATTTAGGCCCTGACTGGGGAACCGGCCTGGCCAGGATCTCAGCCAGGCTCTGGCAGGTGGCACCTAACTCCCAGCCCTGGAGGGCGTGGCTAAAAAGCAGCTAAATGCACTGGTTCTGGGCGGAAAGCCTGGGCTCAGATTCTGACTTTTCCACTTCCTCTCTGTGTAATCCTGGGCTACTCAGTTCTCTGAGCCTCAGGGGTTTTTTGTTGTTGTTGTTTATTTTTCTCCTTGAAATCAGAATGGTAAGCCTGGTGAAGAGTTGGTGAGCCTATATAGATAAAGTGCTTCATGCTAGGCCAGTTCACGTCCAGCCCTCTGTCAGTGGGAGATGTCTGGGAGCTTCTGAAGTCTCCCAGCCAGCAGACAGCTTCCCACCCACTGAGGACCTGCCACCCTGGACTGTGGGTGTGCCTAGAGGCATTGCTTAACCTCTTCCTTCACTCTTGTGGCCCCAACATGTCAGGAAAAAAGCCCCTCATACACTTGACCCCAGTTGGGGAGTGAGCAGCTCTCCTAAAGGAGCAGCTGGGGGTCGGGTAGAGGCATTGCCCTGGCAACTGAGCAGGTCCCTCTCAGGCCTCTGCTCCAGGCCCCTGAAGGAGGGTGGCTGTTTGCACTCTGGATATAGCTTTCCTGCCACCTGTGTCCTGGTGCCAAGAGCCTGAAACCAGACCTGGCCTTCTGGCCAAAAGGGACTTTCTCTACTTTCACCCAGCTGGAACTGAGAAACCGCTAGAAGTTCCTCCTGGCTTTCTCCACCTCAAGGTTCCCACCGGGCTAAGTGGAGGCTCTTACGGACAGGCTTCCTGGGGAGCAAGGGAGGGGGCTGGAGCCCTAGAAAGAGCAAAGAGGTCTGGAGCAGCTGCTGTAGCAGTCCATAGACTTGTGTGCCACAGGCCACTGCTGCTGCATGCGTACCTGCGTTGTATTTCTTAAAATTATGAATTAACACCATTTGAAAATGCAGAGGAGTTTTTTTGCCAATTGATTTTTTTTTCCACTGATTGTTTCTCAAATGATTTTTCTGTTGATATATAATAGATGTACATATTTTCAGGGTAGATGTGATATTGTAATATATCCATATAATGTGTAATGATCAAGTAAGAGTAATTAGGATATCCATCACCTTAAACATTTTTCTATATGCTGGGAACGTTCAAATTCTTTGGCTGGGCAAGGTGGCTCATGCCAGTAATCCCAGCACTTTTGGAGGCCAAGTCCAGAGGATTGCTTGAGCCCAGGAGTTTGAGACCAGCTTGGGCAACATAGTGAGTTCCCATCTCTACAAAAAAATTAAAATGAAAAATGAACCAGGCATGATGGTGCATGCCCGTGACCCCAGCTACTTGGGAAGCTGAGGTGGGAGAATCATTTGAGCCCAGAGGTCAAGGGTGCAGTGAGCCCTGACAGAGTGAGACCCCGTCTCAAAAAAAAAAAAAAAAAAAAAAAAAAAAA
>NC_045453.1:9315173-9332454 GCF_002776525.5 Piliocolobus tephrosceles
AAAAAAAAAAAAAAAAAAAAAAAAAAAAAAAAAAAAAAAACTCTGCTAATTTGAAATGTATATTTTAAAATCCAGATTTCTGGTACATTTGGCAGCTCTGACAGTGCTGGGCCCTGGTCTCCAACATGGCAGCTGTGAGCCAGAAAGGGTTGATGCCCTGTACACATTTGAACTGTGACCTCCATTCAGGGACAACCCACTTAGTTTACAGCTGTGGAAACTAAGGCCCAGAAGGGACTCAGGCCCTGTGCAGAGTACGCAGCCTACCATAGCGAGCATTGATTTTAGATCCTGGCAGCCTGACCTTGCAGAGCAGAGCTTTCTGCACTGCCAGTCATAAGAGTAAAAAGCCTCTTCTCCCATCTATAAAGCATCAGTGATAATTACCACTCCTCTCAGAGCTGTGTCAGGATAAAGTAGCCCCTGGCCCGGGCCTCAGTAATGATTCTTTTAAATCTGTATAAATCCTACATCTTGCCTGGAAAGTGTTGCTGGAAGCACCGCATGCTTTCTCTGCCACCTTTCAGAAATGATTATTTTTCACACACTTTCCATTGCTCAGTGCTGAAGGTTTGTTGCAGTCTCATTCCCACAGCTTCACTGCCCAGCTGCAAGCAGATTTGCTCAAGGCTCTACCTCCCACCAGACTGTGCTGCTGTGTGTGGTGGGGCGTGATCTGAAGGAAGTTCAAAGCCCTGGCCCTGGGCATTAGATCCAAACTAAAAGACCAGGAATAAATCATTCTGCTTCCCTGTGCCTCTGTTTACCCAGTTGTCAAATAGGGGTTTGTTCATTCATTCAGTAAGTATTTACTGAGCCCAACCATGTATTGAGCCTGCTACTGAGAAAGCACCATGATTTTTTGAGATACTCAAGTTCCCCACCATCAGGGACCTGTATCAGATACTCAGGTTCCCTATCTGGTAGAGGAGAGAGACCAAAGACATGTGAGCTAATAAATGACCAGTGCTTGAATGAAACAAGCAGAGTCCTTAATGAAAGAATAACAGCTTTAGACGGGTGGTCAGGGAGGCCCTCACTGAAGACATGCCACTTGAGCTGAACCTAAAATAATAAGGAGCAGACATGCCAACATGAGGGTGAAGTTCGTTTCAGACAGGGCATGGCAGGTCCAAAGGCCCCACGTGGGAGCATACTTGGAGCGTTTGAGGAATAGCAAAAGGCTGGTGTGGCTGGAATGGAATGAGGGAGGGGTGGGTGGGCCAGTTCCTATTGTAGGCCGAGGCGAGCAATGTGGATTTTATTCTGCATGGAATGAGGAGCCTTTTTTTTTTTTGAGATGGAGTTTCACTCTTGTTGCCCAGGCTGGAGTGTAGTGGCACAATCTCGGCTCACTGCAACCTCCACCTCCCAGGTTCAAGTGATTCACCTGTTTCAGCCCCCTGAGTAGCTGGGATTACAGGCATGTGCCACCACACCCAGCTAATTTTTTGTATTTTTAATAGAGACAGGGTTTCACCATGTTGGCCAGGCTGGTCTCAAACTCCTGACCTCAGGTGATCTGCCTGCCTCAGCCTCCCAAAGTGCTGAGATTACAGGTGTGAGCCACCTCACCCGGCCTGGAATGGGGAGCCTTTGAAAAGCTTTAGAAAAGAGGAGAAGCAATCCAGTTTGAGCTATTAAAAACTGTCAGAGTTCCAAGAGTGATTGTGGGTAAGATGGGCCATAGAGAAAACAGGGAGGCAAAAGACCAGGCCTGTGGGGGGCAAGGAGAAGCTGGTCTCTGTTAGCTGTGTTTCTGTGGTAGAGGAGTGAGGCTTTGCAGATGGAGGAGGGTGGAAGGAGGGGATAACTGAGTGCTCAGGGCCCCTCTCTGGGAGAGCAAGGCTGATGTGGAGGAGGAGAGGATTCAGATTCATTCTGGACACACTCAGCTTGAATGGCCTTGGCACTCCCTGGCAGAGCTGCCTAGTGCACTGGGACTCTCGAGATAGTAGGTGATTACTCCCTCCTAACTGCTGTCAGTGTCTGTACACTATAAAATCCTCTGCCCATGGGCCAATCTGGAGGGACTTCATGAGAAATGGGATGCTATGGCAGGAAGAAGGTGCCTCTGTTCCCATTGCTGCTTAGAGCAGCCCCAGGAAGCTGACAGTCCTGAGAGGAGGCAGCCTTCCTTGGATCTCCTTGCCTCAATCCCTATCGTCCCTCCACCAGCTAAGGTACCTAAGTTAAACGTTTCGCCAAACTGTGCCCCACTCAGCATCTGTCTTCCCATGCTTTGGGCTGTCCTGCCCTGCTCCTTTGCTCACAGAGGATCCCTTCACCAGAAAGCTCTGTATTTCCTTGCCACTCAGTGACTCTGGCTACCCATCTAGACGCAGGCAACCTCAGTGTCTTCCAGAAAGGCCCCCAGATTGCCTCCCAGGAGGCAATCACTTTCTCCTTAATCTAGAAACCATGGTAACAAATTGGCATGGACCCACCCCAAGATCCAAAAGTACCTCGTGCCTGTCAGCTCCTTGGCTCCTCCCCGGACCACATTGAGTATCGCATCCTATTTTTAGGGGTAAAACAACTGCCATGTAAAAGGCAGTTAGTGCAGCAGAGGGGCCATCAGGTAGTGGTCAGCCTTCAGGCACCCTGGTTTCAGGCTGCAGCCTGAGCACTGCCTAGCTGGGAGGTGAGTGCATGCAAATCTCCACCTCTCTGTAAAATGGGGCATTTACATTTGGGAAACGGGAACCTCCCTCATACTGGTTTTGAGGATTCAGTCAGCTAAAGGATAGCTAAAGTAGATTCTCATTCACTGTAGGTCACAGAGTCATAGTGAATGCTAAACCATTGCTCTTCTGGGCAATACAGGGTCACTGCAAGCCTGTGGTCATAACGTTTCTACCAACCAACCAGTCAGTCCATAACCTTGTGTTATGTGTGTCTCTGTTGAAAGTTTTTTTCTTTTTTTTTTTTTTTTTTTTTTTGAGACAGGGTCTCTTATTGCCCAGGCTAGAGTGTGCAGTGGTGCAATCTTGGCTCACTGCACCCTCTGCCTCCCAGGTTCAAGTGATTCTCCCACCTCAGCCTCCCAAATAGCTGGGACTACAGGCATCCACCACCACCTCCAGTTAAGTTTTGTATTTTCAGTAGAGTCAGGGTTTTGCTACATTGGCCAGGCTGGTCTCCTGACCTCAAGTGATCCGCCTGCCTTGGCCTCCCAAAGTGCTGGGATTACAGACATGAGCCACCACGCCTGGCCGAAAGATTCTTTACTTAATATACTGTTGATTCATTAACATTGAACTCATGACTAGCAGCACTATGACTCATGCATGGATGAAGCGTACCTAACACTTTTCTCCATAAGGGACGTCACAGCCTTCTTGCACTGAGAACACTGGGCAGTGCTTCAGCACTATGTGGGGGCCATTCTAAACAGTGAAGTCACCAACAGAAAGCCCACAAATGGGAAAAGTATAGCAGTAAATAGACCTGTGAAAGGATACTTGTTTACACTATGAGAGCTGCAGTGAGAAGGTGGAGTGTCACCTTGTTCCACCTCAGCTGGGGATGTGTGCAGCGGGCACACATCTGCGAGCCCCTCAAGTGTTGGTTTTGCAAGTAAATTCAAGTGAGTAGGTAATTTTGCACATATAGAATTAGTAAGTGGAATCAGCTGTATATGAAGCACTGCTCAGGCCTGGCCATGGTCAGCACTCAGTAAGCTCATCTGTTAGCATCAGAATCATTACCAATGGGAGTGCATCCTGGCTTCTGGACCAGGCTCCAAGGACAGAGCTAGCTCCCTGAGCTTTGTGGCTTTGTCTTCACCAGCCTGACACCTTTTTAACTTCTTGGCTTCTGTGGATGTTGGGGTCTGAGGTAGATGCAGATCCTGGAGGCCCTGAATGCTCCCACTGAAGGGTTGGTTTGTTCCAAGTCTACAAACCATTGAATGGTTTCAAACAGTGACATGATTGGATTCCTCAAATGGCTGGGGTGGAAGGAGGGACAGGAGGTCGGAAGGCCAGAGGGCATCTGTGGTAGTCTCAGGGAAGCTGGCTGCAGATCTGGGGGAGAAGATAAGGATGGGAGGGGTCTGGCTGTGAGGGGCAGAGGAGGATCTCCAGAGGGACTTGGGAGGATGCTGCTGTGAGAGGGGCTGCCAGTCCCTCTTGCTGGAGTTTGAAAGTAAAGTTTGATGTTGCTAATTCTTTTTTTTTTTTTTTTTCTTTTTTGAGATGGAGTCTTGCTCTGTCACCCAGGCTGGAGTGCAGTGGCGCAATCCTAGCTCACTGCAACCTTCGCCTCCTGGGTTCAAGCAATTCTCTTGCCTCAGCCTCCCTAGTAGCTGGAATTACAGGTCTGCACCACCATGCCCAGCTGTTTTTTGTATTTTTAGTAGAGATGGGGTTACCCCATGTTGGCCAGGCTGGTCTCGATTTCCTGACCTCAGATGATCCACCCACCTCGGCCTCCCCAAACGCTGGGATTATAGGCATGAGCCACCATGCCCAGCCAGTGTTGCTAATTCTTTTTTTTTTTTTTTTGAGACGGAGTCTTGCTCTGCCGCCCAGGCTGGAGTGCAGTGGCGGGATCTCAGCTCACTGCAAGCTCCGCCTCCTGGGTTCACGCCATTCTCCTGCCTCAGCCTCCTGAGTAGCTGGGACTACAGGCGCCCGCCTCGTCGCCCGGCTAGTTTTTTTGTATTTTTTAGTAGAGACGGGGTTTCACCGTGTTAGACAGGATGGTCTCAATCTCCTGACCTCGTGATCCACCCGTCTCGGCCTCCCAAAGTGCTGGGATTACAGGCTTGAGCCACCGCGCCCGGCCCAGTGTTGCTAATTCTTAAGGCTCAGTGAGGGAGGTGGCTCTCAGACTGAAACAATGGGAAAGGAGAGGGTCACATGGACTGTCAACAGAGAAGTGACTTTGTTTATTTTATTTTATTTTTTTTTGAGGCAGAGTCTCACTCTGTCGCCCGGACTGGAGTGCAGTGGCTGGATCTCAGCTCACTGCAAGCTCCGCCTCTGGGTTCACGCCATTCTCCTGCCTCAGCCTCCCGAGTAGCTGGGACTACAGGCGCCCACCACCTCACCCGGCTAGTTTTTGTATTTTTAGTAGAGACGGGGTTTCACCGTGTTAGCCAGGATGGTCTCGATCTCCTGACCTCATGATCTGCCCGTCTCGGCCTCCCAAAGTGCTGGGATTACAGGCTTGAGCCACCGCGCCCGGCCAATAGAAGTGACTTTGAAAAGGCAATCTGTCCCTGATCCTGACCTAGCTGCTTGGAATTCTCTTCCCAGCTGCTTCTGCCTTGGGCTGAAGAAACAGAGGAAAGGAGGGAGGGATTTGAGGCTGGGTGGGTGGGAGTCTTTGAGCTCTGTTTTTGTCGTAGCACACAGATGAGTTGCCCAATTTAGCTGTGTGGTTTGACAAGTTACTTGCTGGCTGGGAGAGGGAGTGGGATCTTACCAGCCCTCAGCCCTCCCACTAATGAGCCTTTTCCCCAGCTTGGCAGTACCAGCAAAGGGAGTTAAGGAATCTGCCTGTCTCTGGGGTCAGCTTCATCCATTCATGGGGGCCCTGAGCCTGGCCCCGCTGCCTTCGCTGCAAAGCCTGAGCCATGGCTTCCAGGTTGTTTGTGGCCCCATGGCATCTGTTCCTCTTGAGGAGTTCAGACCGCCTCTCCTTTGCCCCCTCATCACCTGGGAGCCAGCAGGCATGAGGCCTGTGTTAGGCCTCAGGACCAAGTTCAGCCTGACCTCCAAAGACACATGCAGGGGACTAGCTTCTTGGGGTTGCTGTATCCTCCACATCCCTCAGGAAATGGAGTCACAGCCACTCCTGAGTATTTGGCCATCTTAAAACCTTTACAATAAAAAACAAAATGCAGGCCGGTCGCGGTGGCTCACGCCTGTAATCCCAGCAGTTTGGGAGGCCAAGGTGGGCAGATCACGAGGTCAAAAGTTCAAGACCAGCCTGACCAACATGGTGAAACCCCGTCTCTACTAAAAAATACAAAAATTAGCCAGGCGTGGTGGTGCACGCCTGTAATCCCAGCTACTCAGGAGGCTGAGGCAGGAGAATTGCTTAAACCTGGGAGGTGGAGGGTGCAGTGAGCCGAGATCGTGCCACTGCGCTCCAGCCTGGGTGACAGAACAAGACTCCATCTCAAAAAAAAAAATGCAGAAACAAATTCATTCTGACCTGATAAATACAGTTTGGAGGATAAAATCTTGAGGTAGAAGACAGAAATAATGAGATAAGGAAGCTTCTCTAGAAAAAGCAAAGACTTAGGTGCTGAGAGGCAGAGAGGCTGGGCTAGATATCTGGGGCTGGGAGCAGGCTGCACAGAGGATGCATCGTACAACTGGCTTGTGTCTGGGCTGTGGCATGAGGGACCTGCATGGCCAAGAGGGGCTTGGGAAAGGGAAGCATGCAGCTCACGGGACGGGGATGTGTGGTTTCGTGTGCTGTGGTTTAAGGGCTGGCAGAATGACAGGAAGCATGGAGGACAGGGGAAGGGGGCTCCAGCAAAAACCCATGCCCATGTAAAGGCTTGGACGCACGGAGGTGTGCTGTGTTTGGGAATGGTGCACTGTGCATTTGGTTCTCTGAAGCTGGAAGGGGGCGGTATGCTTAGGGGATGGGAGGATCATGAGATGAAGTTGCCGAGATGGATGGGCAGGGACCAAGCAGAAAGGGCTCAGGTTTGGGAGGGGCCCTAGAACCTTGGATACTAAAGTGGTGGGAGCCTTTGCTATATGGCCAAATAATCTGGGTTTTTTGCAACTGAGGGTTTTTGTACTGATAATGAGGTTTATTTTCCCTTTCAACAAATTATTGAGAGCCTTTGTGCTTGAGGCATAACCCCAGTCCTAGCATATGGCATGATTTGGCAGGACAGAGTTCCCTCAATTGCCCCAGGCCTGTAGCTGTCAGGTGACTCCTCCAAGCCCATGGACTGATGTGGTCAATGCTCTGATGGAGATTCCCAGGTGGAAGAAGAGAGGGCAGTCAGGGGAGGCTCTCAGAGGAAGAAATTCGGAAACTTGTGAGTAGCTGAGGGAAGCCTTCCAGGCAACAGAACAGTATGTGTGAAGGCCCCAGCAGGGGAGGAAGTGGCCGTGGTGAGGTATTGGAAGAGGTGGGGGCGAGGTATTTCCTCACTATATTTCCTGCATTCACACACTTGAAATGAGAGCTCTCCTGTACAAGGTTAGGTCCCATCTCCCTGCTCCAGGGGGGCAATACTCAGAGCAGAGGGGTGCCTGCCCCCCAGGGAGCCCCTGAAGCCCCCAAATCTTGTATGCTAGTCAACACCACTTATCTGACTGTGGCCTCAGGAGACATAGAGGATCCAATGTAAGCTCACTTTCCTCTTATCGAATCAGGCCTAGACTTGCTTTCTGGCTGGGTCACCTTTCCCTCTGATAACTGGCTGCCTAGGCCAGAGCTCAGGGCTTCTGAGGGTGCTTAGTAGAACTGTGGGCCCAGCAGCTCTGAGAGTGAGGCTGGAGGGTCAATCCTTTGTCCAGACCCTGGCTGTGGGCAGTCCTATCGTCTTACATTGGGAAGAAGGTGTGCCTCTTCCCCACCAGACCCCCGTGAATGCTGCATGCACACTCTTCATGGACAGTGTCATCCCTACCCCACAGATGGGAACAAGGACTCTGGTGTCACAAAGCCTAAGCTAGGCTTAATGCCCAGTTCTTGCTCCCCTATACTAACTGCTGCCCTCCTAAGGGAGATATATACCCCTTTAAACATTTTGAGCAAATTGAGGTTGGCTTCAGTTTTCTGATCTAGGGCAAAAAACCCCATTTGTTTGGAACTTTAGGCCAAACAAATCCATTCCTTTCCTGAAATCCTCAATGAGTTAGTCCTGTCTCTGCTGGGCACTGGTGGCCATAGATTTCAATAACTGCTCTAAACGAGCGTCCAGGTCTTAGGGGAAATTGTTCCTGGGCCAGTCGGAGAACCAGACCAGACTCCCTGCCAGTGGCTGGGGAGTGGTAGAAATTTGGCTTGCCCCCTATCCCCACCCTGTCCACAGGCCCAGTTGCCTCTGTACCAGAAATGAGGAGTCATGCCAAGCCTAGGCCTGGCCCAGCCTTAGCTTCTGCAATGCAACCTACGTAATCACGCCCTTTTTACAAGGAGGAAACTGGGACCATACAACAGGTCAGTGACAGAGCTGGGACCTGAACTCAGGCTAGTCTGGTTCCACACTGCCCCCTGGCTTCTGGACCCTTACCACCACGAAAATGATTCAAATTAGAGAATTTCAGGCATCCGTGGAGAGGGCATTCACAGAGGGGATCTTCCCTGCAGTCACAGTGATGGGAGGCTCCACACCCATCCTTGAGGGAAAGGATGAATGCGACAGTGCTTTGAGTTTGTCAAGGGCTGTGTGAATACAGTATGCTGTGACCCAGTGAGAATCCCTCCCACCCCAGCTTCTGGAACAGATGAGAGTACTGAGAAGTCCAGAGGGCAAGCAGGAGCCTGGAAGCCAGGCCTCGGCCTCAGCCTCAGTCAAGGCCCTTTCTACTCCCACAGTCAGATTTTGGTTTGGTGTACCCCTGCAGACTGGTCCCAGGGCCCAGCAGGATGCTGTAGGGGTATGGTGATGAGTGAAGGCCCCAAACACCTGCAGCCCAGCCTAGCGAGGAGGGGCCCAAGGCCTGGAGAGCAGAGTGAGGTGGCTGTGCCATGGAGCAGATGTGGCTCCTGCTTACTCCTGCAATCTGAGCAAGTTGTCTAACCTTCCTGAGCTTCACGTGCCCCACCTGCAAAGTGGGCATAATCATGATCTCTACCTCACAGGCACTGAGGCTTACATTACAAAGCTGCAAAGCTGCTGAGCACAGCTTAGTAAATGACCCAGCTTTTGGCCCGCGGCCTGTGCCTTGTGGCCAGCTGAACGCAGGCGCTCCTGTTCGCTGAGCAGGCCTGTCCCCCCTCTCGCAGGATGTTCTGTTAGAGGGCCATACTCCTTTTGACCTGAGCCCTGCCTCCTGCCTCCCTGCTGCCTTTCTTCTGGCCCAGAGAGGTGGCTGTCCTGCCTGCACACTGCTGTTTGGTTGGTAACCAGAGATGCGGGTGTCTGGGGGATCCCTGAGTTTTCTCAAGGCCTGAGCAGGACTGGGACATTTCGAACAGATGAGTAGGAAGTGAGTGCTCCTGGCTTGGAACTCAGAGCACTTTGTCCGCCTCTGGACTAGGCTGGGCACAAGGCACAGCATCCAGTTCCCTGGGCTTAACATCGTGGCATGTGTTACTTTCAAATACTCACTGCAGAGCTGTTTCTCTGCTGATGAGGGCTCCTGGCTTTCCTGGAATCCAGTACAAGGCCTTGGTTCCATAGATGTCTATTGGATGAACAGATGGATTATTTTAAATTCAATTTTTAGGCCGGGCACCGTGGCTCAAGCCTGTAATCCCAGCACTTTGGGAGGCCGAGACGGGCGGATCACGAGGTCAGGAGATCGAGACCATCCTGGCTAACACGGTGAAACTCCGTCTCTACTACAAAATACAAAAAACTAGCTGGGCGAGGTGGCGGTCGCCTGTAGTCCCAGCTACTCGGGAGGCTGAGGCAGGAGAATGGCGTAAACCCGGGAGGCGGAGCTTGCAGTGAGCTGAGATCTGGCCACTGCACTCCAGCCTGGGCGACCAAACGAGACGCCGTCTCAAAAAAAAAAAAAAAAATTAAATTTTTAATTTTTAGACAATTGTAGATTCACATGCAGTTGTAAAAATAATACAAAGGGGTTCTTCGTACCCTTTACTCAATTTCCCTCAATAGTAAGATCTTGCAAAACTGTAATACATTCTCACATCCAGAATGTCAACAGATACAATCCAACCACCTTATTCAGATTTCCCCAGTTCCACTTGTGTTCACTTGTGTTAGTGCTGTGCAATTTTATCACATGCATGCATTCATGTAACCATCCCCACACTCGATACAGAACTATTCTATCACTTAATACAAGGGTCCCTCTTGTTACACTTTTATAGCCACACCTACTTCCCTCCTGCCCTCCCCTTCACCCTCTCCCTAGTGACCTCCTCTGCCCTAGCCCCTGGCAACTACTAATCTGTTCTCTATAATTAGGTCACTTCAAGAATGTTATAGGCCAGGCACAGTGGCTCACACCTATAATCCCAGCATTTTGGGAGACTGAGGCAGGAGGATCCCTTGAGTCCAGGAATTTGAGACTAACCTGGGCAACATAGTGAGACCTCATCTCTACCAAAACTTTTTTTTTTTTTTTTGAGACGTAGTTCTGCTCTTATTGCCTAGGCTGGAGTGCAATGGCGTGATCTCGGCTCACTGCAACTTCTGCCTCAGTCTCCTGAGTAGCTGGGATTACAGGTGTGCACCACCATGCCCTGCTGCATGTTTAGTTTTATAAGAAAATGCCAATGTGTTTTCCATGACAGTAGTATCACTGTTTCTCCACATTCTCAATAGCATTTGATGTTGTCACTTTTTAGCCATTCCGATAGGTTATGTGATAGTATCTCATAGTGGCAGATGGGTGGTTTCTGCAGTCCTCTGTCCACAGCTCCTATGATACTGGGCCTTGTTTTTTGAGTTTCCTCTGGGTTATCGCCATCACCATGATTGTAGCCCCTTGAAGGCAGGGCTTATCTGGCTTGTGGGCCCAGACCAGGGTAGGGGCTTGTTTCGGTTCTCACAGGGCAACAGGCAGCTGTAGTTAAGGTGCTGAGAAAGGCACTAGATCCAACCTCACCCTCCTAGCAAGTAGCTACTGTTGGAAAAGCACTTTCTATTGCCAACAGAGTTCATCGTCTGAGAAGCAAGCAGAGGGCCTTTGGTGTTTTGGGCCCCTGCTGTGGGTCAGCCCCTGGCTGGGATCGGGGTGAGATTCAGAGATGGCTCAGGTTCCTACCCATGGCAGGGCCTGGCTCTGGGAATCTCAGTGGAGAACAGGGAGTTGGACCAGTGGAGAACAGGGAGGCAGACCAGTGTACAGGGTTTCCCATAAGGAGGAAGAGGTGGGGTAGGAATGGCAAGATAGGGGAGGGGGTTAGCTGGACCCTGAAGGATGTGTTTTGTGTGTTTGTTTGTTTTGAGATGGAGTTTCGCTCTTATTCCCCAGGCTGAAGGGCAATGATGCAACCTCAGCTCACTGCAACCTTCGCCTCCCGGGTTCAAGCAGTTCTCCTGCCTCAGCATTCCGAGTAGCTGGGATTACAGGCATGTGCCACCACGCCCAGCTAATTTTCTATATTTAGTAGAGACGGGGTTTCTCCATGCTGGTCAGGCTGGTCTCGAACTCCTGACCTCAGGTGATCTGCCCGCTTCGGCCTCCCAAAGTGCTGGGATTACAGGCGTGAGGCACCGTGCCCGGCCGGATGTGTTCATTTTTGACCAGATGGAGAGGGGCATCCAAGCAGAGGGAATAAGGGAGAGGGAAGGTGGTGTGAAAAGAAAAGACCAGGGGGAGCACTGAGTCTCTCAGTGACCTTGAAGATAGCAAGGTTAACCATTCCTTAGCTGTTTTGACATCTGCTCGGTTGTCACCACCTCCCCCACGACACGGGTCAGGGTCTGTCAGAGCCTTGTAGCCCCACACACTTCACCTAGCACATGCCCCTGCTGGGTAATGAAGTTTGTGTGTGACTGACGTCGGGGATATCTTTGGCCAGTGGTGGTATCCCCTCAAGACTTTGTCTCGAATGAGGGTGGATAGGGCCTGTGTGTGTCTGTCTTGGTCATTGCTATCTTGACCCTCATTCTCCCTGCTCCAGAAATCCTTGCGGACAGAATGGCTAAGGCCAGAGCTAGGGCCAAGTCAGGCAGGGCTTCTGCACTGGAAGGGGCTTGAGAGGGTTGGGGGCTTCACCATCTCACCTCTCCCCTGCCCTTCTCTCATCCATCTGCAGGTTCATCATGCCTAGTGGCGTATAAGAAGACCCCGCCACCGGTCCCTCCACGCACCACTTCAAAGCCGTTCATCTCAGTCACAGTCCAGAGCAGTACTGAGTCTGCCCAGGACACCTACCTGGACAGCCAGGACCACAAGAGTGAGGTGACTAGCCAGTCGGGCCTGAGCAACTCATCGGACAGCCTGGACAGCAGTACCCGACCGCCCAGCGTGACACGCGGTGGAGTTGCCCCAGCCCCTGAAGCCCCAGAGCCACCCCCAAAACATGCATCTCTGAAAAGTGAACAAGGGACGCTGACCAGCTCTGAGTCCCACCCCGAGGCCGCCCCCAAAAGGAAACTGTCATCAATAGGAATACAAGTAGGGGCTCCTTTTGCACTGTGTGTCCTCAGCCCACTCCGTGCACCTGCCTGCGTGTAATTACATCTGGTGGAGGCCCACTAGGTCTCCTGGGAAAAGGTGGTTTGTCTCTTTATTTTGGGGGATCAGCCCCAAGTGGCCAAACCGAATTCCACCCATAGCCACGCCTCACTGGTATCTGCCCACACGTGCCGCTGGTCAGCAGCCGCGGGCATGTGTTTCTGCTTCTCCAGTGGGTTGTCCCAGTGAATGTAGTTACACTCAGCCAGCCATCTCCTGTCCACTGTTTGCCTGTCCACTGTCTGTCTGTCCACTCCACCCTTTGCCCTGCCAGCTGGCCCGTGGGAGGCGGGACTGGCCTAACAGTTCTCTAATCCAAGGTCAGCTCGGGTGCGGAGGCCATAGCCCCGCTTGGCGGCAGGAGCAGCATGGAGCATAGACGCTGATGGGCCAGGGGCCCAGGACCCAGGGCCCTTGAGCCATGGGGGTTGCTCGAGGGGAACTTTGCCCAGAGCCCTCTCGGGCCTTGGGGACAGGTAGGTGGCTTGAGGGACCAGGCTCATGTCATTGAGAAAGGTGATACCGGTCTCAATGCCTCCCTCCACGGGATAGGGTCCAGGCGATGATTCCCCCAGGGCTAGGTGGCCAAAGTCAGCAGGCCCTCCATAGTCATGGCACACAGCAGGGCAGGTGTGCCAGCTTCCCATCCACTGCTTCATTGCACTCCTGCATGCACCTGATACCAATAATCTGTCTTGTTTGCTGAGCTGGGGAAACTTGGGCCCTGCCTTGTAGTTTTTAAGAGTTTCTCTAAATCCAGATTGAGTGGACTCTCCCTTCCCTGGCTGGAGCTGCAGACCAAACTAGGGCACATTCAGGGCCGTGAGGAAGGGGCAGCTACAGTGGGTGAGGGTGAGCAGAGAGACAGGCCCCCTCCAAGCCCAGGGGGTGAGTCAAGGAGGATGAGGCGTTGTGTGTTGTGGCACAGGCTGCAGGGGACTCCTCCAGCCACCCCTGAGCAATTGGATGTGGCCCAGCTGATAACAAAGCACTGAAATGCAGAAGCGTGGGACACAAAGTGGAGCTTGAATGGAACAGAGAAGGCTTACTGAGCAATTTCTTGCAGTTGCCTAGACTTGTTTCCACCAAGAGGCAGCTGTAGGCTTCTGCTTCCCCACATATAAACAGGGAGAGAGTTGGCCAGGAGACTCGGCTATCTGTTTTCTGGGCTGCTTAGGTGTCCAGACCCTGCGCTGCAGGTGGGATTCTCAGAAACAGAGAGTAGCCTGATCTTTGACGCTTTGTCCTGACCACCCATATCTTTGGGCAGCACCACCCTCTTTTTGGCCGAACCAGATGCTCTTCCCAGAAAGCCTAAGAGTTAGGACTACACTTGATTCCTTTCACCCAGAAAATGACACCGGGATAAGGACTCTCTTAGGCCTGTCCTGGGCATCCTTTCCCTGGATTCACCCCAGCCCCATTCTTGCTCTCGTTGCAGCTCCTTGGAGATCCAGTGATGCTGCATTCCTTGAGCCGGCTTTTGCCGAGGGGAAATGTGGCTGCATCCCTGTCCCAGAAAGCTTCCCTGGCCCCTACTTCTCTCCACAAGGCCAAGAGACTGAAGAGTCCCCAGTTTCTGAGGATGCCCTGAACCCTTTGGTGCCTCATGCCCTAGGCTGAGTGTGGGTTCTCCCTCATTCTTGAGTGATGATAGGAAAGCTGGCCTGGCTGCCCTACGGCCCGGCACCTTTGTCCCAGCGAAGAAAGGCAGGCGCAGGGCATCACTGTTGTCCTGTTCCTTCCACTTCACAGGAGTGGAGGGAGTGACAGCTTTCCACTTGGCCCTGACCCCAGGCCTTCCTACTGCTCCCCAGGGCTACCTAGTGCTAAAGGTAACCTCAGCCAAGTATGAATAATCCCCAGGGACTTCGGTGGCTCCTGTCTGGGTGGCAGTTTCTGAATCTATAACTGCTGTCCAGGGTTTGCCCTTAGTGCAGGCACCTCTGGTCTGCCCTCCAGGCTTCCACCACAGGGTTTGGGGAGTGATCTTTGCCTCAAGACAGCCGCCAGCTTCAACTACACCAGATAACGGCTGTGGCTTTGTGTGTGTGTGTGTTTTCTTTCTCTTTCGTCGTCCTTTTTTTTTTCTCTCTGATGCGTGTGAAGGAGAGGACTAGAAGGAACGGTTCCCACCTCTCGGAGGACAACGGACCCAAAGCGATCGATGTGATGGCACCCTCCTCAGAGTAGGGAAAGCCAGTCATCTCCACCCCATCCCACCTCCCATCCACCTGCCCGCCCGCCTCCACGCGAATGAGCAGTGCCCGGCTTAACCTGGTCCGGCCTCGGGCCCACGTGCAGTGTCCGCATGCCTCGTGTCTATCTGTCCACACGTCCGTTTGCGTCGTCCCACTAATGTGAATTTCAGCAGCAAGTGTGGTGTTTGTTTTTTATTTTTGTCTTTGTCTCCGTGCCGTTGCTGTCGTTGTCCTTCAATAAGGTTGACTGCATTCAGCCAGTGCCAAAAGAGGAGCCCAGTCCCGCTACCAAATTCCAGTCCATCGGGGTTCAGGTAGAGGACGACTGGCGGTAAGTCGGACAGAGATGGTGGCTGCTTCTCCCCTCTCCTCTCCCTCCCTCCGCTCTCACCTCTCCTGCTCTCCCTAACCCACTTCTCCTTGCTGGATTTCTAATAACCAAGCTGGGTTTGGGTTGCGGGTGGTGGCCCAGGCATGGGAGGCTGGGCAGGGGCGGGCGGGTGGACAGATGAGCACTTGCTCTGTGAGACCAGTCACCCACGGGGGCCACGGCTGGGCCGGGACATGGCCTCAGCTGCCCTGATGCTGGTGGTCTTCCTGGCCCCACTGCAGTAAACAGGCAACCTTATGACCTTGTCCTCGTGTGTGTGTGCGTGTGGGCTTGGGCGGGATGGGGCAAGGGCTGAGCCAAGAATGAGATGGGGGCTGTGGGACCCGCTTCAGGCGCATGGTGAGCAGATGATGCATCCGTTTCTCTGTCTCCCGTGTGTCCGGGTCAAGGCGGCCTCTGGTCTCTGGCCGTCTTGGTGACTCACTCCTTCCTGTCCCCACCCCATCCACCCCCTACCCACAGAAGCAGCGTCCCCTCTCACAGTATGTCCTCCCGACGGGACACAGACTCGGATACCCAGGATGCCAATGACTCAAGCTGTAAGTCATCTGAGAGGAGCCTCCCGGACTGTACCCCTCACCCCAACTCCATCAGCATCGATGCCGGTCCCCGGCAGGCCCCCAAGATTGCCCAGATCAAGCGCAACCTCTCCTATGGAGACAACAGCGACCCTGCCCTAGAGGCGTCCTCGCTGCCCCCACCCGACCCCTGGCTTGAGACCTCCTCCAGCTCCCCAGCAGAGCCAGCACAGCCAGGGGCCTGCCGCCGAGACGGCTACTGGTTCCTAAAGCTGCTGCAGGCAGAAACGGAGCGACTAGAAGGCTGGTGCTGCCAGATGGACAAGGAGACCAAAGAGAACAACCTCTCTGAAGAAGGTAGGTGCCACACAGATGGTCCTTGGGCAAGGGTAGAAGGTGTTCGCAGCTGGTTCTCCAGCTGGTGGCCAGCAGCTTCTGAACTGAGTGGGGAGGTCTCTTAGGTTCTCTTCTTGGACTAGTTTTTGAGCTCCTTCTTTCTTACTTCGCATTCTTCCGTCCATCCACCTATTGAACCAAACCTCTTTTCAGAAAGGGTTGCTGGTGATAGCTGCTTGTTGTGCAGGCTGTGAGGTCACCCACACCTGGGTTTGAATCCCAGCTCCTCCCTTAGTAGTGAAGTAACCTTAGTCAGGTTACTCTGAGCCCCCATTTCCTCATCTGTAAAATGGAGATAATCCTCTGCTCACTATATGAGCATGTTGTAAGGGTTGAATATGGTCATGCATGTAAAGGGCCTGACACAGAGAAGAGTGAGCGTCTTTTTGCCCCCACAAACTCCCCCTTTTTTTTCTTTTTTTTTTGAGACTGACTCTCACTCTTCTCACCCAGGCTGGAGTGCAGTGCCACGATCTCAGCTCACTGCAACCTCTGCCTCCCAAGTTCAAGCAGTTCTCCTGAGTAGCTGGGACTCCTGAGTAGCTGGGACTACAGGCATGTGCCACCACACCCGGCTGACTTGTATTTTTAGTGGAGACGGGATTTCACCATGTTGGCCAGGCTGGTCTTGAACTCCTGATCTCAGGTGATCCACCCACTTCTGCCTCCCAGAGTGCTGGGATTACAGGCGTGAGCCACCGCACTCAGCCAACAGCTTCTTACTGAGTGCTTCCTATGTGCCAAGCACCAGGGATCCAACTGGGTCTCAACAGGGCATGAAGAAGTTATGCTTTTATTTCCCACTTATGTTTCTACCTATATCATGCCAATTTCCAAAAATTCCTTTGAGAAGTTAGTTCAAGAAAGTGCTAGACATGTGTAGGGAACCTAGATTCAAAGGTGGTTGAAGGGGGATTGGGTGGTAGAAGGGAGATCCTGGGAAGCTCCAGGCTGTTGACCTGCACCCACCTGGTTCACCTGAGGTTCTGGTTCCCATTGAACTACTCCTCCACACTCAGGAAGGACAGGTCTTCAGAGTGTCCAAATGGTGTTGACCCACATCCCATACATGATGGAGGGGCCCTAAGGACAGCAGCCTTTGATGATGCAGAAGGCTCATCAGAGTCATTGTTTTCACTGTCCTCTAGGCCAATTCCCAGCTTTTGATGTCACACCTACTAGTGCAGGGGAAGTGTTGTGAGGAAAGTACCTAGTAACTTTTTACAAGAAAAGTATTTTAAAAAATCAGAACAGAGACAGGGATCAGAGAGCATTAAAAGTCTTCTAAGAGAAGGCGGGGCGTGGTAGCTCACGCCTGTAATCCCAGCACTTCAGGAGGCTGAGGCGGGTGGATCACGAGGTCAGGAGGTCGAGACTATCATGGCTAACACGGTGAAACCCCATCTCTACTAAAAATACAAAAAATTGGCCGGGCGTGGTGGCTCAAGCCTGTAATCCCAGCACTTTGGG
>NC_045453.1:9337454-9388275 GCF_002776525.5 Piliocolobus tephrosceles
AAAATTACAAAAAATTAGCCGGGCGTGGTGGCGGGCGCCTGTAGTCCCAGCTACTCAGGAGGCTGAGGCAGGAGAATGGCATGAACCCGGGTGGCGGAGTTTGCAGTGAGCCAAGATCGGACTACTGCACTCCAGCCTGGGCGGCAGAGCGAGACTCCATCTCAAAAAGAAAAAAAAAAAAGTCTTCTAAGAGAAAACATCCAGCCCACTGCCCTACCTTTAGTTTTTACTAGCCATATATTCTGGTATTTGCCTTCATACATGTTTTTAAAAATGTGACTGATTACCTTATATTTCCTCTTTAAAATTAATCATCATTTCTATTAATTTCCTGTTACCATAGGCATAGATGAGTATTTACCTCTCACACAACCTCTATCTCCCTTTCCCCCACCCTCTATACATCACATTTTATGGTTAAATAGTAATCAGTGTTTCTGTTTACTGAGTGTGTAAATATTGTTTATTGAAGAACTTAACAGTATATTATTATTGCATTTTCTTCTTGTTACATTTTGTTTTTCCTAAAACGGTTTGTCCTGTTGCCACATTTAAAAACTACGCTCCATTTGCTAAATTTAAAAAAAAATTTTAAGAGACATGGCCTCACTGTGTCATCCAGGTTGGAAGTGCAGTGGCATAAGCATAGCTCACTGCAGCCTCAAACTCCTAGGCCGAAGTAATCCTCTCGCCTCAGCTTCCTGAGTAGCAAGGGTCTACCACAGAGTGCCACTATGCTCAGCTAATTTTTTAATTTTTTTGTAGGGACAAGGTCTCCCTGTGTTGCCTAGGCTAGTTTCAAACTCCTGGGCTCAAGCCATCCTCCTGGGTTGACCTCCCAAAATGCTGGGATTATAGGCATGAGCCACTGCAGCCAGCCTACAAAACTTTTTTTTGTTTGTTTTTTGAGATGGAGTCTCGCTCTATTGCCCAGGCTGGAGTGCAGTGGCATGATCTCTGCTCACTGCAAGCTCCACCCACTGGGCTCACGCCATTCTCCTGCCTCAGCCTCCTGAGTAGCTGGGCCTACAGGCACCCACCACCGCACCTGGCTAATTTTTTGTATTTTTAGTAGAGACGGGGTTTCATCATGTTAGCCAGGATGGTCTCGATCTCCTGACCTTGTGATCCGCCCACCTCAGCCTCCCAAAGTGCTGGGATTACAGGCGTGAGCCACTGCGCCTGGCCAAAACTTTTTTTTTTTTTTTTTTAAAGAAAAATTAGCTGGTCATGGTGGTACATGCCTGCAGCCCTCGCTAGTCTGGAGGCTGAGGCAGGAGGAACACTTGAGTCCGGAAGTTTGAGGCTGTGGTGAGCTATGATTGAGCCCTGCATTCCAGCCTGGGCAACAGAATGAGATCTTGTCTCAAAAAAAAAAAAAAAAAAGTGCCAGGCATGGTGGCTCATGCCTGTAATCCCAGTGCTTTGAGAGGCTAAGGTGGGCAGATCACTTGAGCCCAGGAGTTTGAGACCAGCCTGGGAAGCATAGTGAGACCTTATGTCTACAGAACATTTTTTAAAAATTAGTCGGGTGTGGTGGTGGCCACCTGCGGTCCCAGCTACTCAGGAGGCTGAGGTGGGAGGATTGCTTGAGCCCTGGAGGTTGAGGCTACAGTGAGCTGTGGCACCACTGCACTCCAGCTTGGGTGACAGAACGTGACCCTGTCTCAAAAAATAATAAAGAATATATTTATATGTAAATACAATTTCTATATTTCTATACAAATACAAAAATGATATGAAGTTAAAAATAATTTTCCCTCAGAATCTTAAAGACTCCATCTTTTTTTATTTTTATTTTTTTGAGACAGAGTCTCGCTCTGTCGCCCAGGCTGGAGTGCAGTGGCGTGATCTCAGCTCACTGCAACCTCCACCTCCTGGGTTCAAGTGATTCTCCTGCCTCAGCCTCCCGAGTAGCTGGGATTACAGGTGTGCACCACCATGCCTGGCTAATTTTTTGTATTTTTAGTAGAGATGGGGTTTCACCGTGTTGGCCAGGCTGGTCTCCAACTCCTGACCTTAGATAATCCGCCTGGCTTGGCCTCCCAGAATGCTGAGATTACAGCCGTGAGCCACTGTGCCTGGCCACCTTGTATTAATTTTTAAAAGTAATTTTCTCACTTCTATTTGTTCTGTTGTCTGGCTCTGGAATTTCTGTCAGTCAGTTGCTTTACCTGCTGAGTGGATCCTCAGGCTTTCACTTTTTCTTCCTCATGTCTTTTTGTTGGACTTTCTGGAAGGTTTTCTTTTTCTTTTCTCTGTTTCTTCTGCCCTATAATGGCTTTACTGAGATATAATTCACATACCTCAAAATTCACCCTTTTAAAGTACACATTTAGTAAACTCACAATGGCACTTAGTGTACTCACAGTGTGGTGCAACCATCACTACTGTTTAAGAACATGTTCATCGCCCCAAAAAGATGCTCTCTACTCATTAGGAGCCGCTCCTGCAGCCTTAGGCAACCTCTAATCTTTCTGTCTCTGTGGATTTGCCTATCCTGGACATTTTATATAAACAGAATAATACCACATATGGCCTTTTGTGTCTGGCTTTCACTTGGCATGTTGAGAGTCATCCATGTTGTAGCATATGCCAGTATTTCATTCCTTTTTGTTGCTGAATAATATTTCATTTCACACTACATTTGTCCATTCTTCTGTTGATGGACATTTGGGTTGTTTGTACTTTTTGGCTGTTATGAATAATACTGCTAGAATATTCCTGTACAAGTTTTTGTATGGACGTATATTCATTTCTTTTGGAGTAGAAATGCTAGGTCAAACTTCTATTTTTGTTTTCCTTTTTTTGTTGTAAAATAACATGTAAAATTTGCCTTTTAACTGTTTTTAAGTGTGCAATTCAATGGCATTAATTACATTCACAATATTGCTACCATCACAACCATCTATTTCCAAAACTTTTTCATTTAAAACATAAAATGTACCCATTAAACAGTAATTCCCCACTATCCTCTCTGGCCAGCCCCTGATATCCTCTACTTGCTGTGTCTACAGATTTGCCTTATCCTTTTGTATTTAGCATGTTTTCAAGGTTCATCCATGTTATAGCATGTATCAGAACTTCATTTTTGTGGCTGAGTAATATTCCATTATGTGTACAGTATATACCACATTTTGTTCCTCTATTGCTGGGCACTTGGATTGTTTCCACCTTGTGGCTATTGTGAGTAATGCAGCTATGAAGATTGGCGTGTTTGAGTCCGTTTTTAATTCTTTGGGGAGTGAAATTGCTGAGTTATCTGGTAACTCTATATTTAACTTTTTGAGGAACCGCTGAACTGTTTTCCATAGAAGCTATACCATTTTAGCCGGGCGTGGTGGCTCAAGCCTGTAATCCCAGCACTTTGGGAGGCCGAGACGGGCGGATCACGAGGTCAGGAGATCGAGACCATCCTGGCTAACACGGTGAAACCCCGTCTCTACTACAAAATACAAAAAAACTAGCCGGGCGAAGTGGCGGGCGCCTGTAGTCCCAGCTACTGGGGAGGCTGAGGCAGGAGAATGGCTTAAACCCGGGAGGCGGAGCTTGCGGTGAGCTGAGATCCGGCCACTGCACTTCCAGCCTGGGCGGCAGAGCAAGACTCCGTCTCAAAAAAAAAAAAAAAAGAAGCTATACCATTTTACATTCCCACCAGCAAAGCATGAAGGTTCCAGTTTCTCCACATCTTCACGAAAACTTACCTTCTTTTAAAAAAATTATAGCCATCCTAACGGCTATGAAGTAGATGAAGTAGTATCTCATTATGATTTTGATTTGTATTTCCCTTATGACATTGAGCATCTTTTCATGTGTCTGTTGATCATTTGTATGTCTTCTTGGAAGAAATGGCCAAGGCCTTCACCCATTTTTTAATTGAGTGGTTTGTCTTTTTGTTACTGAGTTGTAAGTCCTTTATATATTCTGGGTGCTGGACCCTCATCATATATATGATTTGCAGATATTTTCTCCCATTCTTTTCACTTTCCTCCTGGTGACTTTTGATGCACAAAGGTTCTTTTTTTTTTTTTTTTTTTTTTTGAGACAGAGTCTTGCTTTGTTGCCCAGACTGGAATGCAGTGACGCCATCTCGGCTAACTGCAGCTTCCACCTGCTGGATTCAGGCAATTCTGCCTCAGCCTCCTGAGTAGCCATGTGCATGCCACCATGCCTGGCTAATTTTTTGTATTTTTAGTAGAGACAGGGTTTCACCATGCTGGCCAGGCTGGTCTCGAACTCCTGACCTCATGATCTGCCTGCTTTGGCCTCACAAAGTGCTGGGATTACAGGTGTGAGCCACCACGCCTGGCCGACACACAAAGTTTCTTAGTTGTGATGAAATCCATTTTTTCCTTTTGTTGCTTGTGTCTCCCCTTTTTTTTTTTAATTATGAGCATATATTAATACAA
Organism: Piliocolobus tephrosceles; assembly: GCF_002776525.5. Taxonomy (NCBI): domain Eukaryota; kingdom Metazoa; phylum Chordata; class Mammalia; order Primates; family Cercopithecidae; genus Piliocolobus; species Piliocolobus tephrosceles. The sequence continues at coordinate 9,341,864 of NC_045453.1, forward strand.
ATTTAAGATAAACAGTTGAGGCACTGAGAAGCTGACTGGCAGTTTTGTGTGGGCAGGGCTTGTTTTAAGTAGGCTTTCTGTAGACCCCTTCTTAGAATAGTTGTTTTAGGCTGGGCGTGGTGGCTCATGCCTGTAATCCCAGCACCCCAGCACTTTTTGAGGCCGAGGCGAGAGTATCTCTTGAGCCCAGTAGTTCAAGACCAAGCCTCTTCAACATAGCAAGACCCCCTGGTTAATATAAAAATTAACCAGGCATGATGGCATGTGCCTGTTTTTCCAGCTATTCGGGAGGCTGACAAGCAGGGAGGATTGCTTGAGCCCAGGAGGTCGAGGCTGCAGTGAGCCAAGATTGGGCCACTACATTCCAGCCTGGGTGACAGAGTGAGACCCTGTCTCAAAAGGAAAAAATCATAAGGAAGAGAAAATATATTTACTGTTCATTAAGTAGAAGCGCATCGTCATAAAGGTCTTCATCCTCGTCTTCACACTGAGTACACTGAGGAAGAGGAATGGGGAAGAGGAGGAATGTTGGTCCTGCTGTCTCAGGGGTGACAGATGGGAAGAAAATTGATACATAAGTAGATTCGGCCGGGCGCGGTGGCTTAAGCCTATAATCCCAGCACTTTGGGAGGCCGAGATGGGCGGATCACGAGGTCAGGAGATCGAGACCATCCTGGCTAACACGGTGAAACCCCGTCTCTACTAAAAAATACAAAAAAACTAGCCGGGCGAAGTGGCGGGCGCCTGTAGTCCCAGCTACTGGGGAGGCTGAGGCAGGAGAATGGCTTAAACCCGGGAGGCGGAGCTTGCAGTGAGCTGAGATCCGGCCACTGCACTCCAGCCCAGGCGACAGAGCGAGACTCCGTCTCAAAAAAAAAAAAATAGTAGATTTGTGCAGTTCAAACCTGTGGTGTTCAAGGGTCAGCTGTATTTCACCATATATTCAATATAAAATTATTGCAATATTTTATATTCCTTTTCATAGTAAGTCTTTAAAATTTAGTGTATATTTTACTCTTACAGCACATCTCAATTCAGACAAACTGCATTTCATGTGCTTACTGACCACATGTGGTTAGTAGCTCCTGTATTGAATAGCACACAGATTGAGACAGTAAGCCTGGGGCAGGGTGCACAGATTGCTTCATGCCAATAGGATGATTCTGTGGGTTTGATTCCCTTTAACTTTTCTTTACTATATTAATTATAGTTATTTCTAGAGCAAGAAGATGTTTACCTGCAAAGGAAATGATGTTATGCCAAACAATATTGGTATTACCTTCCTGTCTACCTGGGAGGGAAGGGGTCTTTCATGATGTTTCTGGATAACCACACCACAACTCCTGCAGCTGAACACTCTAGAGGGAGCCCTTTCCATAGCCCTGTAGCACTTACTGCAGCTTACAGACAGATGGAGTCACATAGCTCATGTCCCTTATCTAAAATACATATTCTGACTGCTCAGGGAACTCAGCAGTGCCCACCCACCCAGATGGCTGCCTGTCTTAATTGGAGTTTGCATTGCCCTCTTGTCTAAACCTGAAGAACTTTAAACTTGACAATGTTCTTTTCAGACAATTTCTTTTTCTGGATTGTGGTTAAATACATATATATATCATGAAAATTACCATTTCAACCAAGTGTACAGTCTGTGGCATTAATTAATTCACATTGTTGTACAACCATCACCACCGTCCATCTCTAGAACTTGTTTTGTCTTCCCCAACTGAAATTCTGTGCCCATTAAACGCTGACTTCCCATTCCCTCCTACCCCCCAGCCACTGGCAGCTACCACTCTACGTTGTCTCTGTGAGTTTGACTAGTCTAGCTACTTCATGTAAGTGGAACCATGCAGCATTTGTTCTTTCGTGACTGGCATATTTCACTTTGCATAATGTCTTCAAGGTTCATCCATAGCATGTGTCACAATTCCCTCCCTTGTTAAGGCTGAGTAATATTCCATTGTATGTAGAGACCACATTTTATGTATCTATTAATTTGCCAATAGATGGGTGGATTGCATCTGCCTTTTGGCTGTTGTGAATAATGTTTCCTGTCTCTTAAGAATGATATTCTTCATTAAAATAACAAGGCTTTCTGATTAAATTCTGTACATCCACTCAAGGTCCTGACCTGTGACCACAAGTTAATTTTTTTGGTATTTTGTTGGTTTGTTATGTTTTTGTGAGACAGAGTCTCACTCTGTTGCCCAGACTGGAATGCAGTGGCACGATTTCTTCGGCTCACCACAACCTCCGCCTCTTGGGTTCAAGTGATTCTTGTGCCTCAGCCTCCTGAGTAGCTGGGATTACAGGCACACGCCAACACGCCCAGCTAATTTTTGTATTTTTAATAGAGACGGGGTTTCACCGTGTTGGCCAGGCTGGTCTCGAACTCCTGACCTCAAGTGATCTGCCCGCCTCGCCTTCCCAAAATGCTGGGATTACAGGTGTGAGCCACCACGCCCAGCCATGGCCACAAGTTTTAAGGTCACCCCTCTTACATCTGTGAGGAAATCCACCAAGGAGATACCATTCGTAGCTGGGCCTCAGAGAGTATCTGCAGGCTGGGGGAGAGGAAAGGCATTCCAGATGGAGGGAGCAAAGGCACAGAAGCAGGAAGGGCATAACAAGTCACCCCAAACCTAATGGCACAAAACAACCATTTTATTATGGTCATGGATTCTGTATGTCAGCAGTTCAGAAAGAGCGTGGCAGGAACATATTGTTTCTTCTCCATAAAGCCTGGGGCTTCAGATGGGAAGGCCCAAGGGCTGGGGGTGACGTGACACCTGAGGGATGGAATTACCTAAAGGTAGTTAAGGTGTGTGCGTGGCACTTAAAGGATGACTCAAAGGCCAGGACAGCCAGCCACAGCCCCTGTGTATGTCCCTCCACCTGCCTTTGCTCCCTCGCAGCATGACAGCCTTCTTGCATGGTGGCTCCAGGCCCAAGTATGTGTTGAACACTGAGGCTGCATTACCTTTTCTGACCTAGCTCTGGAAGTCACTTGGTAACTCCTCCACTGTATTTGATTGGTTACAAGCAAGTCACAAGCCCAAGGCAGGGCTTCAGGTTGAAGGAGGGGAGTATTAGACCCTACCTATGATACTTGATAGGGAAGTATCAAGGTTCTAGAAGAGGAGGAGGGACAGGAGAGACTGTTGGGGACTTCAGAAAATACAGTCTGCCACAGAAAAGAAGCAGTTACATCCACTGTTAAGCTGCAGTTAAAAGAACAATTTTATTTTGAACACTATGTCTTGAACACTCTTGTCTACTTTGATACATAGATCTAGTTCATTTCTGTTAAATTCATGCGCATATACTACATTCTCTTTGACCATTTTCCTAATGGTGTTTCGGGGTTATCTTTTCTTTTTTTCTTTTTTGAGACGGAGTTTCGCTCTTATTACTCAGTCTGGAGTGCAATGGTGCGATCTAGGCTCGCCGCAACCTCCCCCTCCCCGGTTCAAGCGATTCTCCTGCCTTAGCCTCCCAAGTAGCTGGGATTACAGGCATGAGCCAGCACACCCAGCTAATTTTTGTATTTCAGTAGAGACGGGGTTTCTCCATGTTGGCCAGGCTGGTCTCGAACTCCCGACCTCCGGTGATCCGCCTGCCTGGGCCTCCCAAAGTGCTGGGATTACAGGCGTGAGCCACTGTGCCCAGGCCGTTTTGGTGTTTTCAGCGTTTCATCAACACTGGTGCATGTCTTTCTGCCATGACATGGGAAAATTTCTCTGGAGTACTTACCTTGGACAGAATCACTGGATGGGAGGAAACACGTATTTTAATCAATTCTGCCTGATTGCTCTCCAAAGAGGTTATATCAGTTTATCCTTACACCAAGTGTTTGAAAATTGCCATTTCCCTAGTATACTTACTGATAGTTGATCTTGTCGGACTTTAAATCACTTACTTGATAAGTGGAAAATTAAAACCAGTTGATTTATTTCACATTTACTTGGTTACTAGAGAAGCTGTGCATATTTTAATTTTATTTATATTGGCCAGACTTTACTCCTGTGAATTACTCGTATACTCTATTCATTTTTCTGTTGGATTCTCAGTATTTTTCAAATCCTCTGGGCATGGTGGCTCATGCCTTTAATCCCAGCACTTCGGGAGGCTGACGTGGGAGGATTCCTTGAGTTCAGGAGTTCAAAACTAGCCTGGGCAACATAGCAAGACTTCATGTCTACTACAAATGAAAATTAGAAAATAAAAAAAATTGGCCAGGCACGGTGGCTCACGCTTAAAATCCCAGCACTTTGGGAGGCCGAGGCGGGTGGATCACCTGAGGTCAGGAGTTCAAGACCAGCCTGGCCAACACAGTGAAACCCCGTCTCTACTGAAAATACAAAAATTAGCTGGGTGTGGTGGCAGGCGCCTGTAATCCCAGCTGGCTGAGGCAAGAGAATCACTTGAACCCGGGAGGCAGAGGTTGCACTGAGCCAAGATCATATCACTGTACTCCAGCCTGGGTGACAGAGCTAGACTCCATCTCAAAAAATAAATAATAAAAATAAATAAAAAATTAACTGAGCACTGTGGTGCACACTTGTAGTCCCAGTTACTCAGGAGACTAAGGTTAGAGGATTGCTTGAGTGCAGGAGAGTAAGGCTGTAGTGAGGTATGATTGTGCCAGTGCACTCCAGCCTGGGCAACTGAGTGAGACCCTGTCTCAAAAAAAAAGTACTTTAAAAATCAATTTGTAGTTCTTTATATATATGGATAATTACACTATGCCTATTATAATATGACCAATATTTTCTGCCACATTATTGCTTGTCTTTTTTTTTTTTTGAGACAGAGTTTTGCTCTTGTTGTCCAGGCTGGAGTGCAATGGCGCGATCTTGGATCACCACAACTTCTGCCTCCCAGGTTCAAGCACTTCTCGTCTCAGCCTCCCAAGCAGTTGGGATTACAGGCATGTGCCACCATGCCCCGCTAATTTTGTATTTTTAGTAGAGATGGGGTTTCTCCATGTTGGTCAGGTTGGTCTCGAACTCCTGACCTCAAGTGATCTACCCGCCTCAGCCTCCCAAAGTGCTGAGATTACAGGCGTGAGCCACCGCACCTGACCTGAAGTCTCTTTCTTTCCCCAGTGTTTAGTGATGCTGGCCAGTCATAATCTGTCAGATTCCATACTTATGCAGGGGTGTGTTTCTGGGCTCTGTTCTGTTCCTCTTTTGGCCGCTTCTGTGTTAATACAACTATTTTCATTTATTTGTTTATTTAATTTTTTTTTTTTTTTTTTGGAGAATCTCGCTCTGGCACCCCATCTGAAATACAGTGGCATGATCTTGGCTCATTGCAACCTCTGCCTCCCAGGTTCAAGCGATTCTCCTGCCTCAGCTTCCCGAGTAGCTGGGACTACAGGTGCATGCAACTGCACCCCGCTAATTTTTTGTATTTTTAGTAGAAATGAGGTTTCGCCATGTTGGCCAGGCTGGTCTGAAACTCCTGACCTCAGCTGACCCACCTGCCTCGGCCTCCCAGAGTGCTGGGATTACAGGTGGGAGCCATTGCACCCAGCTGACACCTGGCTAATTTTTGTATTTCTAGTAGAGATGGGGTTTCACCACGTTGGCCAGGCTGGTTTGGAATTCCTGACCTCAAGTGATCTGCCTGCCTCAGCTTCCCAAAGTGCTGGGATTACAGGAGTGAGCCACTGTGCCCAGCTGTGTTAATGTAACTTTTAATTACCATGGCTTTATAGCATGCCTTCATATCTGACGGGGTGAATGCTCCTTCTTTATCCTTTTTGTGCAAAAAGAAAAACTATTCTTGTATCTTCATTCTTCCAATATAAATTACATAATTTGTATATCAAGTTCCTTAGAAAAATTCTGTTGGGATGAAAACTGGAAGTAAAGTGAGCTTATAGATTAATAGGGGAAGAATTGATAACTGTAAAACATTGAATCTTCTCAACTGTAAATCAACTTTATCACTCCATTTATTCAAGAATCCTATTATATCCTTCTACCCAAGTTTGAGTAATTTCCCTATGAAGGTCTTTCATATTTTAATTTTCATGTAATTTTCAGGTCTCACTCTGTCGCCCAGGCTGGAGCACAATGGCATGATCTTGGCTTATTGCAGCCTCAGCCTCCTGGGCTCCGGTGATCCTCCTGCCTCAACCTTCCAAATAACTGAGGCTACAGGTGTGTGCCACCATGCCCAGCTAACTTTGAGATTTTTTTGTAGAGATAGGGTCTCAGTATGTTGTCCAGGCTGGTCTTGAACTTCTGGGCTCAAGCAGTCCTCCTGCTTTAGCCTCCCAAAGTGCTGGGATTTCATGCATGAGCCACTGCATCTGGCCTCCTGCATATTTTTATTAGATTTATTCCTTGGTACTTTCTAGTAGTTTTTGTTGAGTTTTGTGAAATTGATCATTTAAAAAATATTTGCGGCCAGGTGCAGTGGCTCAGGGCTGTAATCCCAGCACTTTGGAAGGCCGAGGCAGGCAGATCATGAGGTCAGGAGTTCGAGACCAGCCTGGCCAACATGGTGAAACCCCATCTCTACTAAAAATACAAAAATTAGCTGGGTGTCATGGCGGGCACCTGTAATCCTGGCTACTTGGCAGGCTGAGGCAGGAGAATCACTTGGACCCAGGAGGTGGAGGTTGCAGTGAGCTGAGATCATGCCACCACACTCTAGCCTGGGGGACAGGGAGACCCTGTCTCAAAAAAAAAAAAAACAAATTGCATACTCTAATTAGTCACAGCTAGTAGGTAGAAATGTGTGATCCTTGTATGTTGATCTTGTGTCGGGCAACCAAGAGAATCCAACATGGTTCTCTTGGGTTTGCATCATAAATGATTATATTGTTTGCTAAGAACGCCAATTTTGTCTGTCTGTTCTTATTGATATCTTGTCCAACTGTATGGCAAGGTGCTTCAGGACAGTGTGGAATAATAGGTCCCTATCTCTACCTTGGTCCTGAACGTCATTCACTCAGTAAGTATTTATTGAGTACCTACCATATATGCCAGGTACTGTTGTAGCTTCTGGGGATGTAGCAGTGAACAAAACAAAATCTCTCCCCTCATGGGAAGAGATACAAATAACCAAATGTGGTAAGCAGGAACCAGGTGAGCAGTAACAAATAACCAGGAAGGGCAAGAGCAGTATAGTGTCTGCTGCACAGACAGCGGCGGTGTTGCTATTGCATTGAGGGTGGTCAGGGAGGGCATCCCTGGTCAGGTGACCTGTGAGCAGAAACCTGAAGAGAGAGAGAGAGAGGAAGTCTGTAGAGATCTGGGGAGAAGAACTTTCCAGGCAGAGGGAGCAGCACCTGACTTATGGAGAAGTGCTTGACATGCTCAAGGCTGAGGGAAGCCACCAGCAGGCTGAAGCCATAAGCCAGAGGAGAGGGATGGGAGACGAAGTCAGAGTGGGAGTCAGAGTGGGAGTCAGAGTGGGGGCATCCCAGATCACAGGGGATCTCAGAAGCCTTTTTTTTTTTTTTTTTTTTTTTTTTTGAGATGGGGTCTCACGCTTTCACCCAGCCTGGAGTGCATTGGCACAGTTTTGGCTAACTGTAACCTCCAAGTGCCAGGCCCAAGCAATCCTCCCACCTCAGCCTCCCAAGTAGCTGGGACCACAGGCCCACCACCACACCTAGCTGGGAGTTTCACCACGATGCCCAGGCTGGTCTTGAACTCCTGAGCTCAAGTGATCCGCCCATCAGAGGCCATTATTAAAGGCTTGGTTTTACTCCAAGAAGAGCTCATCAGAGAGTTCTGAGTGCTGCAACTTGACATACTTTTTTAAAGGATTAATCTGGCTTCTCTATTCAGATGAGAACCTCTATGTACCTTTCATTGGCACACAAATGGAAGCTGGGAGATGAGTTAGGAGGATTTAACAATCTGGGTGAGAGAGACTTTAATGGAGGAATCAGATTGTGGATATGTTTTGAAGATAGAACAGGATTTCTTGACAGATTAGATATGGGGTAAGAGTAAGGGAGCCAAACATGGCTTGGAGTCTGAGCGAGGAAGAGGATGGCGTTGCCACTGAAATGGGGAAAACTATAGGAGGTGTCGATCTGGGGGAAAGTGAGGAGTTTGGAACATGTTAAATTTGATACGCCTTGTTAGACATCAGAATAGAGAAGTCAAGCAGGCAGCTGGATATATTAGTCTGGGGATAGGTCCAGTTTGAAGATTCTATTTGGGAGTCACTAGCGTATAGATTAAGTGAATGAGATGAGAATGCCTAGTATGTAGAGAAGACAAGCAGTCTAAGGACTGAGCCCAGAGACATGAACACTTAGCGGTGGGAAGGGAGGAATAAACAGCAAGATCAAAGGAAGAGCAATTGGAAGCCACTGGAACAATGTTCTCAAGGAGAGAACGTTGTCAAAGGCAGCTGATGGGCTCACCAAACCAGATCTAGAAAGGCAGAGGTCATTAGATACAAAAAGGGCCATTTTGGTGGAATGGTGATGGCGGAAGCATGGGTAAGGCAGCCTGATAGGAGGAGGATTAAGAGAAGAGAAAACAGGAGAGTAATTGGAGACCACTTGCATGGATTTTCCTGCACAAGGAAGCAGAGAAAGGTAGGGATGTAGGGTCAAAGGAGATAGCTGGTTTGTTGTTGCTGTTGTTGTTGTTGTTGTTTTGAGATAGGGTCTCACTCTGTCACCCAGGCTGAAGTACAGTGGTATGATCTCGGCTCACTGCAGCCTTGAACTCCTGGGCTCCACTGATCCTCCCACCCCAGCCTCCCAAGTAGCTGGGAACACAGGAGTGCACCTCCACACCTGCCTAAAAATTTTTTTTGTAGAGATACAGTCTCGCTTTGTTGCCTAGGCTGGTCTCAAACTCCTGGGCTTAAACAATCCCCCAGTCTCGGCCTCCCAAAGTGTGAGGATTACAGGCATGAGCCACCATGCCTGGCCTTGTTTTGTTTTTTTAATGGAGCAATATAAACATGTTTATATGTTGTTGAGAATGACCTTGTTAGAGAAAGGGAGCTTATTATGCTGGAGAGAAGGGGCAACTGTTGGGGTTATCCTTAGGTGAGAAGGAATCGAATTAGTGCCCAAGTAGAGAACAGATAGCTTCTCCACAGGGACAGGAGGAAGGCCATGTCTGAAGTGAGGTGAGGTGAGGTGAGGCAGGCGGGAGCAGACTCAACACTTCAGGGCGAGGAGGTGGGGAGGACATGTAGGACGTCTCTGGAGAGCAGATTTGAAACTGGCATCCAGGAGAGAGGAGGCTCACCAGTCACTCGAAGGCCCACTGAGATTAGGTGTGAAGGCAGAACTGGAATGGGGAAGGGGTGTGTCCATCCAAAAGATGAGCTTGGGTTTGCTGTTTAACATTCATTGTATGATGTCTATATCACACCACTTTCTATAAAATGGTTTGTCCATTTCTCCTTAAAATTCTGTCAGTTTATGCTTTATATATATTTGAAGATATTGGATGGAACAAGTTTAGAATTGTAATATTCCTGGCAGATGTTCACTGATCCATTCTGTTTTTCAGAATCTATGTTTGTATTTGCCTGAGAGTCATCTTATATGTATTATGACTATTGCAGTAGCAGCCTTCCTTTGATTAGTGTTTGTCTGGTATATCTCTTTCCATCCATTTACTTTTAACCTTTCACTGTCCTTATTAATCATGTCTCTTGTAGTCAGCATATACCTGGGTTTTATGTTTTATCCGGTTTCCTGGTTTTTATTTTAGAAATAGGTAATGTTGGCCGGGCGCGGTGGCTCAAGCCTGTAATCCCAGCACTTTGGGAGGCCAAGACGGGCGGATCACGAGGTCAGGAGATCGAGACCATCCTGGCTGACACGGTGAAACCCCGTCTCTACTAAAAAATACATAAAGCTAGCCGGGCAAGGTGGCGGGCGCCTGTAGTCCCAGCTACTCAGGAGGCTGAGGCAGGAGAATAGCGTAAACCCGGGAGGCGGAGCTTGCAGTGAGCTGAGATCCGGTCACTGCACTCCAGCCCGGGCGACAGAGCAAGACTCTGTCTCAAAAAAAAAAAAAAGAAATAGGTAATGTCCATTTTTATGAAGTGATTTTTATATATTTAGGTTTATTCTTACCATGTTATTTTGGGGGATTTGTACTTTTTAAATGTATTTTAATTTATTTATTTAAATAGAGACGGGCTGTCACTATGTTGCCCAGGCTGGTCTCAAACTTCTAGCCTTAAGCAATCCTCCCACCTGGGCCTCCCAAAGTGTTGGGATGACAGGTGTGAGCCACTGTGCCCAGCCTCCTTTTCTGAGGTGTCTTTTTTCCTCTTTCTTCCCTTCTTTTGGATTAACTCCTCTCCCTACTCCTTTTACAAACCCTACTAGTTTTGAGGCTATATTAATTGGGATTACGTTTGCTTACAAGTAACACTAAAACATTGCTAAAAAGTGATTTAAACAAGACTGTTTATTTCATTCTCAAGAATGTCTGAGATGGTGATGGTGGAGCCACAGGCTTTTTTTTCCCTTGCGGTTTGATGCCATTAATTGGCTTTCATTGATAAGATCTTCTCATCTGTCAGAGTGCTGCTGGATCCCAGCATCCTAAGTGCATTCCAGTCAGCAAAAGGAACCGATAGCAAAGAACAAGCTGGCCCACCCACTGCTTCTGCTTCCACCCCTTTGGCCAGAATTTAGACATATAACTATGCATATCTTGCTGCAGGGGAGTCTAGGAAATGTTTGATTCCAGGCTATGTGCCCAGATAAAAATAAAAGGTCCACACAGATCACTTGTTTTCAGAAGCCTGTGCTGTGCTTAGTAGACAGTGTGCACATTATAGAGAGTTGGCATAATGCTAACAACAGAAATCCTTATTCCAATCCTGATCCTAGTATAACTTGTTGTAGGATTCTAGTACTTTGCATGCCCATACCTCAGAGTTTTAATTTGACCATACTGGCTGGGCGTGGTGGCTCATGCCTGTAATCCCAGCACTTTGGAAGCCAAGGCGGGTGGATTGCCTGAGCTCAGGAGTTCGCGACCAGCCTGGGCAACGTGGTGAAACTCCATCTTTACTAAAATACAAAAAGTTAGCTGGGCGTGGCAGCGTGCGTCTGTAATCCCAGCTACTTGGAAGGCTAAGACAGGAGAATCGCTTGAACCTGGGAGGCAGAGGTTGCAGTGAGCCCAGATTGCACCATTGCATTCCAGTCTGGGCAACAGAGCTAGATTCCGTCTTGGGGGAAAAAAAAAAATTGACAGTACTTTGTCCTGGGAAATTCACAGTATGCCTAAAGGCTTGCTGTGTTTTCATTTCCTCTGAATAAAGTTGCTATTAGATATAAAGGGAAAAAATCAAAAGTTCTGTGTATGGCTGGGTGCGGTGGCTTATGCCTATAGTCCCAACATTTTGGGAGGCTGAGGCAGGTGGATCACTGGATCCCAAAAGTTCGAGACCAGCCTGGGCAACACAGTGAACCCCCATGAAACACCATGTAAAACACCCCACGTGAAACAACATGCCTGGCTAAGTTTGTATTTTGTATCTCTAAAAAAATACAAAAAAAATTATTCAGGTATGGTGGCGTGTGCTTGTAGTCCCAGCTCTTCAGGAGGCTAAGGTGGGAGTATTGCTTGAGCCTGGAGGTGGAGGTTGCAGTGAGCCAAGACTGTGCCACTGCACTACAGCCTGGGCAACAGAGCAAGACCTTGTCTCAAAAATAAAAAGGTTCTATGTCTGAGGGGGAAGTAGAAAACAAATACTGGGGACGACTAGCCTATCTGCCCCAGAAATCACTGTATTTCTATGCTTTCTGCCCTTTAAAATTTTTATAATTTTTATTTTTTCCTGATATAATCAATGTTGGGCCGGGCGCGGTGGCTCAAGCTTGTAATCCCAGCACTTTGGGAGGCCGAGACGGGCGGATCACGAGGTCAGGAGATCGAGACCATCCTGGTTAACACGGTGAAACCCCGTCTCTACTAAAAATACAAAAACTAGCCGGGCGAGGTGGCGGGCGCCTGTAGTCCCAGCTACTCCGGAGGCTGAGGTAGGAGAATGGCATAAACCCGGGAGGCAGAGCTTGCAGTGAGCTGAGATCCGGCCACTGCACTCCAGTCCGGGCGACAGAGTGAGACTCCGCCTCAAAAAAAAAAAAAATAATCAATGTTGAAAGAAAAAAGGCTGGGTGTGGTGGTTCACACCTGTAATCCCAGCACTTTGGGAAGCTGAAAGCAGGAGGATTGCTTGAGTCCAGGAGTTTGTGACCAGCCTGGGCAACCTAAGGAGACCCCCATCTCTAAAAAATATATATATATATATTTTTTGAGACAGGGTCTCCCTCTGTCACCCAGTCTGGACATGAACACTGCTAACTGAAGCCTCAACCCCCTGTGTTCAAACAATGCTCCTGCCTTAGCCTCCCCAGTAACTGGGACGACACACACACACCACCATACCCAGCTGTTTTTTTAATTTTCTGTAGACATGGGATTTCACCATATTGCTCAGGCTGGTCTCAAACTACTGGGCTCAAGTGATCCACTGGCCTCAGCCTTCCAAAGTTGCTGAGATTACAGGAGTGATCCAGTAGTGAGCCCTTCCTGGAAGTATTTAAATTTCATTTCAGATTGTTCATTGTTAGTGTAATAGAAATACAGTTGATTTTTGTATACTGATCTCGTATCTTGCAACCTTACTGCACTTATTAGGTCTAATATTTCTTGTGGGCCAGGCTTGGTAGCTCATATGTGTAATCCCAGAACTTTGGGAGGCCAAGGTGGGTGGATCACGAGGTCAGGAGTTCAAGACCAACCTGGCCAACATGGTGAAACCCCGTCTCTACTAAAAATACAAAAATTAGCTGGGCGTGGTGGCAGGCACCTGTAATCCCAGCTACTCAGGAGGCTGAGGCAGAAAATTGCTTGAACCCAGGAGGCGGAGGTTGTAGTGAACCAAGATCACACCACTGTACTCCAGCCTGGGCAACAGAGTGAGACTCCGTCTCAAAATATATATATATATTTATTTATATATATATATTTTTATATATGTCTTGTGGATTCCTTAGGATTTTGTTTATTACAAGATCATGTCATCTGAGAATACAGATGATTTTACTTTGTTCTTTCAAATATGTATTGCTTTTATTTGGTATTTTTTCTAATGGCCCTGGCTCCAAAATAATGTTGAATAGAAGTTTAAGGACAAACATCCTTCTTTTTCTTATTCCTGCTCTTAGGGGGAAATAATTTGGTCTTTCACCATTAAGTAGGTGCCAGCTGTGGATTATTATGAACATATTTAACTATGTCTCATGGTTCACATATACAAGGGTTTTCTAAGGTATGTACTGGGATTAGAAATGCTTGTTATAGGATATTTGTTCAGATTTATGAGAAATGCCAAATTGTTCTCCAAAGTGATTATACCAAATACTACTCACTTCAGCACTGTGTGAAGGGACTGAATGTTCTATGTCTTTGATCACTCTTAGTCTCTACTCTCCTGGTTAGAATTATTGAATGAAATAATCTTTTTTTACTATCCACTTAGTCGTATGTTTTTTCTTTTTTAATGTAAAATGTGGTGAATTTTATTAATAGATTTTGCACCTTTCTTGCTTTCTTTTTGGATTAATCAAGTGTTTCCACTTTTCTCATGTGAACTTATGAAATTCTTTTAGTAGTCACTCTAGAGATTAGAACCTGCATCCTTGTCTTTGTAGACTAATTCAAACTAGTACTTTTATCACTTCCCAGATCAGGAAGGACGACCTTTGAACACTTTCATTCCCTTCGTTTCCCTTCATGACTTTTGCACTATTGCTGTACTATTTAAGATCTACATATATTCTAAATGCTGCAAGTCATTATTTTATACAATCAATATTTACTTTACTCATATGTTTACCCATTTTGTTACTTTTCTCTTCTTTCTATATTTGTGTGCTGCTACCCACAATTGCTTTCATTCTGTCTAAAGAACTCCCTTTAGTATTATCTAATGCTATTTTTTTTTTTTTTTGAGACAGCTTTGCTCTGTTGCCCAGGCTGGAGTGCAGTGGCACAATCTCAGCTCACTGTAACCTCCACCTCCCAGGTTCATGCAATTCTCATGCCTCAGCCCTCCTGAGTAGCTGGGATTACATGCTTTCACCATGCCTGGCTAATTTTTGTATTTTAAGTAGAGACGGGGTTTCATCATGTTGGCCAGGCTGGTCTTGAACTCCTGGTGGCCTCAAGTGATCTGCCCACCTCGGCCTCCCAAAGTGCTGGGATTACAGGAGTGAAGCACCACGCCCAGCCTTTTCTTTCTTTTTTTAAGACACAAAGACACAGGATCTCATTCTGTCTCCTAGGCTCCAGTGCAGTAGCGCAATCATACCTCACCACAGCCTCAATCTCCTAGGCTAAAGCAATCCTCCCACCTCAGCCTCCTGAGTAGCTAAACTACAGGCACACACCACCACCCCTGATTTAATTGTTTTATTTTTTGTAGAGATGGGGTCTTGTGACTGGGCACCAAGTTCTCTACTTGGGCACTAATTCGATTCCTTCTCACCTTAGGACAACCCCAACAGTTGCCCCTTTTCTCTCCAGCATAATAAGCTCCCTTTTTCTAGCAAAGTCATTCTCAACAACATATAAACATGCTTATATTGCTCCATTAAAAAACAAAGTCAGGCGCAGTAGCTCATGCTTGTAATCCTAGCACTTTGGGAGGCCGAGATGGGGGGACTAAATGTTTAAACCCAGGAGTTTGAGACCAGCCAAGGCAACAAAGTGAGACTGGGTCTCTACAAAAAAATTTTTTTAAATAGCTGGGTGTGGTGGTGTACCCTTGTGATCTCAGACTCCTTGGCCGTAGGCAATCTTCCCACCTCAGCCTCTCAAAGTGCTGAGTTAAGACCGTGCCAGGCCTAAATGTGTCTTTGATTGTCTTCTAATTTCCAGCCTTTTTATTGAAAAGTAAGCTGTCAGTCTTACTGCTGCTCTTCTGAAGATTAATTTTATCCCCTCTATCTGCTTTTAAGATCTTCTCCTTGTGTTTTAGTTGTACAAGTTTTACTATGAGATCTACGTATGATCTTCCTTTTATTTTTCCTGCTTGATATTCACAGGGCTTCTTGAATCTTGAACTATAATATCTTTCATGAATTTCAGAAAAGTCCTGGCCATTCCTTACTCTCAAATTTCTGCTCCATTATATTTCTTCTCTAATTGTGGACTCTAGTTACACATATGTTTGACCAACTGTCTTGTCTCTTTATTGTTTTGTTTGTTTTTTACCTTTAGGCCTCAGTCTGGATATTTCCTACCAGACATTTTATAGTTCAGCCATGACTAATCTGTTAAACCCATCTGTTGGCCGGGTGTGGTGGCTAAGCCTGTAATCCCAGCACTTTGGGAGGCTGAGGCAGGCAGATCATGAGGTCAGGAGTTCGAGACCAGCCTGGCCAACAGGGTGAAACCCCGTCTCTACTAAAAATACAAAAATTAGCCAGGCGTGGGGGCGGCCACCTGTAATCCCACTTACTCGGAGGGCTGAGGCAGAAGAATTGCTTGAACCTGGGAGGCAGAGGTTACAGTGAGCTGAGATAGCACCACTGCACTGCAGCCTGGGCAATAGAGCAAGACTCCATCTCAAAAAGAAATAAAAAATAATTTTTAAAAACCATCGGTTACATTCTTAACTTCAGTAATATACTTCTTCTAGACTTTTTGTTTGATACTTTTTTGATAAATTCTGGTTCTCTGCTGATCTTCATCTGTCTTCTTGTATATGTATATATTTACAGTTATTTTAAAGCCCTTGTCCAGTAACTCTGTAGGTCTCTGTAGGTCCAGACCCTGTAGGTCTCTTTCTTTTTTTATTTTTTCTCTTTTGGTGTATAATTATTTCATCATATCTCCTGGTATGCCTGTTAATTTTTATTCAGTGTCGGAAGTTACATTTGAAAACTAGAGGTAATTTGAGGCTCAGGATGATTTTCTGCCCTTTGAGAATTTTGCTTCTTACAGGTAATTAGTGTATGGCGAGATCAGTTTAATCAGAATGGTATTGAGGTGATTCAGAGCTGGGTGCTTGTGACAGCTCATCTATTTCTAGTTGGCAGCGTTCATACGTCAGGGGGTCACAGTGGTAGCCAGTGGTGTTTTCCAAGCCCCTCCTTCATGGCAGACTGAGCTCCAGTTTCCCTCTGTCTCATACCTCAAGACTGCTGGAAGCTTTGCTCAGCCTAATGTACTTTCCAGGTGCTGTCTGCCTTGATAGCCCTGAATTCCAGTTTTTGTCTCTGTTCCCATGAAATTGCCACAAGCTCTGCTCAGCTTCTTATAAATTGGGAGATGCCTTATGGGCCCCCAGCTCACAGATGATACATAATATCAGACTTGACTATATCTTATTTCTCATTGGGATCTCGACCTCTCAAATTCTGGTTGTGCTGGTAGTTTCTTTTTCTTTTCTTTTTTTTTTTTTTTGAGACAGTCTCGCTCTGTCACCCAGGCTGGAGTGCAGTGGCACAATCTCGGCTCACTGCGGCCTCCGCCTCCTGGGTTCAAGCAGTTCTCCTGCCTCAGCCTCCCGAATAGCTGGGACTGCAGGCGCCCACCACCACGCCCGGTTAATTTTTGTATTTTTAGTGGAGACAGGGTTTCAATGTGTTGGCCATGTTGGTCTCGAACTCCTGACCTCAGGTGATCCGCCCACCTCAGCCTCCCGAAGTGCTGGGATTACAGGTGTGAGCCACCGTGCCTGGCCTGGTAGTTTCTTAATGTTTTGAAAATGAAGTTTGTTGTTACTGATATATATTTTTTTTAATTTGTTGGTGGTGGGAGAGGTTAGCTTGTCTGACACTCACTGGTTTGTCTTAGCCAGAATCAGAAGTGATCACAATTGTCAATGTTGAATCAGTCTTGCATTCCCAGAATAAACCCAGCTGAATTTATGATATATTATCATTTTAGTACACTGCCAAGTTTGGTTTAATATGTGATTTAATAATTTTGTCTTTGTTCACGAGACATTGGCTTGTAATCTTTCGTTTCTATCCTTGTCCTGTTGTAGTATTAAGGTTCTCTAGCTTCATAAAATCAGCGTGGGACGTTTCCTCCTCTCATAGTCTCTGAAGGAACTTAACAACAGGATTTTGTCAGGCGCAGGGGCCCACACCTGTAACCCCAGCACTTTGGGAGGCCGAGGTGGACAGATCACCTGAGGTCAGGAGTGCAAGACTAGCCTGGCCAACATGGTGAAACCCCATTTCTACAAAAATACAAAAAAAATAGCTGGGTATGATGGCGGGTGCTTGTAATCCCAGCTACTCTCAGGAGGGTGAGGTGGGAGAATTGCTTGAACCCGGGAGGCAGAGGTTGCAGTGAGCTGAGATCCTGCCACTCCAGCATGGGTGACAGAACAAGACTTGGTCTCAAAAAAAAAAAAAAAAGAAAAGAAAAACAGGATTTTATTTCCTGGTTCTGTATAACTCTCGTTTTGAGTATCTTGTCTAGTATAGCTATATCACATGATCCTTTTTTCCGTCCTAATCATTATTTGCATCTGTCTTTTTTTATCTTGATCATTCTGACAGGGTTTGTTAATTTTATTAATCCTCTATTATTTTTATTAATTTCACATCCCTTGGGGTTAATTGTATTATTCCCTTACTAATGTCTTAAATTGGAAGCTAATTTATTTTTTCAGCCTGTCCAAATTTTATATAAGCTTTGAGCCTGTGCATTTCTCTTTACTACTTTAGCTGTATTTGACAAGATCTGCAACTTCCACTGTGATTTCTTTGACTACTGGGTTATTTAGACGTGTAAGTCTTTGTTTTATATTGGAGTTTATTAGTTAATGTTTTCATTACTGGTTTCTAGCCTATTTATATTGTCAAAAAACATGATCTGGTGGGTCATGCCCACAATCCTAGCACTTTGAAAGGCTGAGGCAGGAGGATCAATTCAGCCTAGAAGTTCAGGACCAGCCTGGGAAACACAGTAGGACCTCTTCTCTATTTAAAAAAAAAAAAAAAAAGGCCAGGTGTGGTGGCTCATGCCTATAATCCCAGCACTTTGGGCAGCCGAGGCAGGCGGATCACCAGGTCAGGAGTTCGAGTTCGAGACTAGCCTTGCCAACATAGTGAAATCCCGTCTCTACTAAAAATACAAAAATTAGCCGGGTGTGGTGGCGCGTGCCTGTAGTCCCAGCTACTTGGGAGGCTGAGGCAGGAGAATCACCTGAACCCAGGAGGCAGAGGTTGCAGCAAGTCGCGATCGCGCCACTGCACACCAGCCCAAGCAACAGTGTGACACTCTGTCTCAAAAAAAAAAAAAAAAAAAAATTAGCTGGGCAGGGTGGCGCCCACCTGTCCTAGCTATACAGGAGGCTAAGGCAGGAAGATTGCTCACGTGCAGAAGGTCAAGGCTGCAGTGAGCTATGATGGCACCACTGCACTCCAGCCTGGGTGACAGGATGGAGACCCTATCTCAAAAACAAAACACATGATCTGCATGATACCCAGTTCTTTGAAATTTGTTGTATATTTTATGGCCAAGACTGGTCATTTTTAGCAAATGTTCCATGTGTGAGAAGTATATTTTGTATGGGGTTTAGAGTTTTCTCTGTGCCTCTGCATGCGTGCGTGTATGTACACACAGATGTTTTTAGTCGGGGTCTGTTCATCTGTTGACAGACACTTGGGTTGTTTCCACCTTTTGGTAACTGTGAATCAAACTGCTATAAATATTGGCGTACAAATATCTGTTTAAGTCTGTTTTCATTCTTTTGGGTTTATACCCAGAAGTGGAATTGGTTGATCATGCGGGAGATCTATGTCTCGCTTTCTGAGGAATCACTCAGCTATTTTTCACAGCAGCTGCATCATTTTATATTCCCACCAGTAATGCACAGGGTTCCAGTTTCTCCACATCTTTGCAACACTTGCTTCCACTTTTCTTGATAGCTTTTGGGTTGTTTGTTTGTTGTTTTTTTTTTTTTTTTTTGAGACAGGGTTTCACTCTGTTGCCCAGGCTGTAGTACAATAGGGCCATCATACCTCACTGTAGCCTTGACCTTCTGGGCTCAAGCAATCCTCCCACCTCAGCCTCCTGTGTAGCTGGGACTACAGGTGTGCGCCACCATGCCCAGTTTTTTTTTTTTTTTTTGGTAGAGAAGAGGTCTCACTGTGTTGCCCAGTCTGGTCCTGAACTCCCAGGCTCAAATGATACTCCACCTTGGCCTCCTAAAGTTCTGGGATTCCAGGCAGGAGCCTTGATAGCTATCTTAATGGGTATGAAGTATCATCATGGTTTTGATGTGTGGTTCCCTGATGACTAATGCTGTGGAGATGTTGAGCGTATTTACTGAACAGCTGTCTATCATTAGAGAGATGTCCTTGTACATTTGAAAACTGGGTTGTGTATCTTTTTGTTGTTCAGTTGTAGGGAATTCTTATATACGTATATTTTTGATATTAAACCCTTATCAGATACATGATTTGCAGATATTTTCTCCCATTCTGTGGGTTGTCTTCATTTCTTCATATTGTCTTTTTTTCTGTGAGACAGAGTCTCACTCTGTTGCCCAGGCTGGAGTGCAGTGGCACGATCTCAGCTCACTGCAACCTCCACCTCCCAGGTTGAAGTGATTCTCCTGCCTCAGCACCCCCGAGTAGCTGGGACTAATAGGCATGCGTCACCAGCCCAGCTAATGTTTGTATTGTTAGTAGAGACAGGGTTTCACCATGTTGGCCAGGCTGGTCTCGAACTCCTGACCTCAAGTGATCCACCCGCCTCAGTCTCTAAAAGGGCTGGGATTACAAGTGTGAGCCACAACGCCCAGCTTTTTTCTTCATAGTGTCCTTCAATCCATAAACAGTTTTTCATTTTAATGAAGTCCAATTTTTCTGCTTTTTTTTTCCTTCCTCCTTTGCTTATGCTTTTGGTGTCTTAAGAAACCATTGCAAAATCCAAGGTCATGAGGATTCGGTCTTATATTTTCATCTGAGAGTTTGTTTGATTGATTGAGACGGAGTCTCGCTCCATCACCCAAGGCGGAGTGCAGTAGCGCGATCTCGGCTCACTGCAACCTCTGCCTCCCAGGTTCAAGCGATTCTCCTGCCTCAGACTCCCGAGTGGCTGGGATTACAGGTGCCCGTCACCAAGCCCGGCTAATTTTTGTATTTTTAGTAGAGATGGGGTTTCGCCATGTTGACCAGGCTGGTCTCGAACTCCTAACCTCAGGTGATCCGCCTGCCATTTATCGAAGAGACCTCTCCCCATCACTTTTTTTTTTTTTTTTTTTTTTTTTTTAAGACAAGTCTTACTCTGTTGCAGTAGTGCAATCTTAGCTCACTGCAACCTCTACCACCTGGGTTCAAGTGATCCTTCTGCCTCAGCCCCCCCAGTAGCTGGGATTACAAGCATGTGCAACTACACCCAGCTAATTTTTGCATTTCAGCTAATTTTTGCATTTTTAGTAGAGACGGGGTTTTGCCATGTTGGCCAGGCTGGTCTTAAACTCCTTACCTCAAGTGACCCACCTGCCTCAGCTTCCCAAAGTGCTAGGATTGCAGGCATGAGCCACTGTGCCTGGCATTTTTTTTTTTTCTAACCTTCCACACTACACCAATGTATCCACATTCTTTTTCTTTATTTTCTTGAGACAGGATCTTGGCACAATCATAGCTCTCTGCCACCTCAAACTGCCAGTCTCGTGGGGTCCTCCTGCCTCAGCCTTCCAAGTAGCTGGTTCTACCCCTGTAGGATCTGGCTATTTAAAAAAATATTTTTTAAGACATGAGGGTCTAGCTTTATTGCCCAGGCTTGTTTCCAATTCTTGGGCTTAAGTAGTCCTCCTCCTTTGACCTCCCAAAGTGCTGGGACGACAGGCATGGGCCACTGCACCCACCCCACATTTTTTTTTTTTTTTTTTTTTTTTTGAGAGGGAGTTTTGTGCTTTGTTGCCCAGGCTGGAGCACGGTGGCACGATCTTGGTTCACTGCAACCTCTGCTTCCCAGGTTCAAGCAGTTCTGCCTCAGCCTCCCAAGTAGCTGGGATTACAGGTGACTACCACCACACTCGGCTAGTATTTGTATTTTTAGCAGAGATGAGATTTCACCATGTTGGCCAGGCTGGTCTCAAACTCCTGACCTGAGATGACCTGCCCACCTCGGCCTCCCAAAGTGCTGGGATTCTACATTCATTCTTGAATGATACTTTCTCTAATGTAGAAATGTAAATTATACCTTTATCTGAATACTTTGAATATAGTTTTACTGTTTTCATCCATTATGGTTGAGAGTTTGCTGTTAAACTCATTCCTTTGGCAGCAATTTTTCCTCGCCCTTTATTTTTTAAAATAAAAATTAATATGTAGGCCAGGCTCTGTGGCTCCCACCTGTAATTCCAGTCCTTTTGGAGGCCAAGGCAGGAGGATCACTTGAGCCCAGGAGTTTGAGACAGACCTGACTAACATAGTGAGATTTCATTCCTATAAGAAATACAAAAAGATTAGGCCAGGCACTCGTGTGGCTCACACCTGTAATCCCAGGACTTTGGGAGGCCGAGGCAGGCAGATCACCTGAGGTCAGGAGTTTGAGACCAGCCTGGTCAACATGGTGAAATGCCATCTCTACTAAAAATACAAAAATTAGCTGGATGTGGTGGCACATGCCAGTAATCCCAGCTGCTCAGGAGGCTGAGGCAGGAGAATCATTTGAACCCGGGAGGCAGAGGTTGCGTGAGCCAAGATGGTGCCACTGCACTCTAGCCTGGACGACAGAGTAAGACTCTGTCTCAAAAAGCAAAAAAAAAAAAAAAAAAAAAAAAATAGCTGGGTCTGATGGCATGTGCATCTATAGTCCCGGTTACTTGGGAGCCCAGGAGGTTGAGGCTGCATTGAGCTATGATGGCGCCACTGCACTACAGCCTGGACAACAGAGCAAGAGATTTTCTCAAATTAAAAAATTTAAAAAGTTAATGTGTGCATTATAGGAAACTGAGAAACACAAGAACAAAGTCATCCACAATCACAGCTGTTTACAGTTTGACATGTTCTTCTAGGTCCTGTATGTATTTAGACACAATATCCAGTTTTATGGGATTGAGATCGTACTTTTCTCCCTCTTTCACTGCCTTTTAAGAGCTTTCTCTGTATTACTATAAGTAAGTATGGATTTTGCTTAGGATTCATTTGATTTCCTGGCTCTGAGGGCTGGAGCAATTTCTGGGGGGGGGGGGGGGGAATTTTTTTTTCCCCCCCCGAGACAGAGTCTCACTCTGTCACCCAGGCAGGAGTGCAGTGGCACCATCTCGGCTCACTGGAACTTCTGCCTTCCAGGTTCAAATGATTCTCCTGCCTCAGCCTCCTGAGTAGCTGGGATTACAGTCATGTGCCACCACACCTGGCTATTTTTTGTATTTTTAATAGAGACGGAGTTCTGCCATGTTGCCCAGGTTGCTCTTGAACTCCTCGCCTCAGGTATCTGCCTGCCTTGGCCTTTGCCTTTCAAAGTGCTGGGATTACAGGCCTGAGCCTCCACATTGATAACCATGATCCCTCTGATTTCTCCCATCTCTCTGTCCCCTTTTAGAACTCTGATAGATGCATGTTCTTTCTCTTCCATGTCTCTGAATCTCTTTTTAGTAGTTTGTCTTTTTAAATACTTAGTCCCTACTTCTGTTTGTAAAAAGATAAGGTACCCAGGTACAGTCTTATATAATAATTTTTTAGGAAAGACTCCCTTTTATTCCCACACTTTAAGCCAGGCACAGGTCCCCACTGTCTACCCTGGGGGGCTCATTTTATTCCCCCCAGCTTAACTATTTGTTTAAAATAAATGTTTTGTTCTGTTCATGGGGCAGCTGAAGCACTTTGTACCTGGAGCCTTTCAGCCCTCCTCTCCCTGTAGGGCTCTGCTACTCAGGACAAGTCCTCAGCAGGGTTGAACCTCTGTGTGACCTTCAGTGTGGCCTTGTTTCTGTGATGGCCTGATTTTCCTCCTGCTCTAGTTCCAGAGCCCCCGTTTTATCTCCTTCCATTGTCTTACTGTCTCTGCTTTGAATTATTTTACATATTCATGGATAAATGTTACCATTTTCATCTATGCCCTGGCAGCGATTTCTGGTAAGTATTCAGGTGCCATTTGCTGTTCCTGTAATATCTTTAACTCCTGTGTCAGTTCCCTTTTAATTAGTAATTTCTTAATGAGGCGAATTCTTCCTTGATGAGCTCTTGTAAGTAGATCATTATGAGATGGGGGCCAGGACTGTGTCCCAGGCCAGCAGGAATCATATGTGGGAATAGGGTGGGAATGGGTGCCTGGGAGAGTTCTATCAGGCTTTTCTTCTCCACAGGCAACTACAGGGCTGCTCACAATGCAGGGCCTCCCCAACCCTGTCATTCTCCTTGTTGCTGGCTAGGTTCAGGAAAGCTCTTGCTGCAGTCCACACTCTTTTTTTGTTTTTGAGACAGGGTCTTGCTCTGTCATCCAGGCTGGAGGAATGCAGTGGTACCATCATAGCTCACTGCAACCTTGAAACCCTGGGTTCAAACAATCATAGAGACAGGGTTTCACTTTGTTGCCCAGACTGTCTTGAACTCCTGGGCTCAAGTGATCCTCCTGCCTCAAGCCTCCTAAAGTACTGGGATTATAGGTGTGAGCCACCATGCCCAAGCCTCCTTTTTTAATTTCACGTAAGTAATTTTAATTTCAAATAAAATTGGGTGTGCTACTTTTTGTTTGATTTTTGAGATGGAGTCTTACTCTGCCACCCAAGCTGGAGTGTAGTGGGCGTGATCTTGGCTTGCTGCAACCTCCGCCTCCCAGGTTCAGATTCTCCTGTCTCGGCCTCCTGACTAGCTGGGATTACAGGCATGGGCCACCACGCCTGAGTAATTTTTGTATTTTTAGTAGAGACAGGGTTTTACCATGTTGGCCAGGCTGGTCTCGAACCCCTGATCTTGTGATCCACCCACCTCAGCCTCACTCTTGTTTACTTTGTTTGCTTTTCAGTGATTTCTAAGGGGGTTGGGGATGGGTAGCATTGTCTTTATGCCAGCACCTTTTTTGTGTGTGGTGGGGGGTGGGGGCAAGGTCTCACTTTGTCACTCAGGCTGGAGTACAATGCTGTCACCACAGCTCACTGCAGCCTCAACCTACCTGGTTCCAGTGATCCTCCCAAGTAGCTGGGGCTACAGGCACATGCTACCATGTCTGGCTAATTTTTGTATTTTCTGTAGAGATGGGCTTTTACCACGTGGCCTAGGCCTCTCAAAGTGCCCAGCTGTGCCAGTACTTTATGATTTTTTGAGGCAGGGGACCTCACTCTGTCAGACAGGCTGGAGTACAGTGGCATGGTCCAAGCTCACCACAGCCTCTGCCTCCCAGGTGGCTGGGACCACAGATGAGCCCCAGCGCGCCCAGCTAATTTTTTCTATTTTTGTTGGGGACCTCCTGCCTCCCGAAGTACTGGGATTACAGGTATGAGCCACTATGCCTGGCTGATGCCAGCACTTTAAAACTGGAAGTCACAATACAAGATCAACCTTGTATTCCTGGGTTAAATACTTCTCAATTAGGATGTTTATTTTTTACAATTCTTCTGATAGATCCTATTTGTTTATACTTTAAGACTCCTACATTTATGTTAGTGAAAGTGGTCCATTCTTGGCATGTCCTATCTGCTGTCAGAGTTCCTAAAGCAAGTTGCATCATTTTCCATGTTTATTTAATCTCTGGAACAGAATATAAAAAAAGGGATTTCCTGTTCCTTGAAAGTTTTTAATACCTCAGCTGTAAAACTTAGACCTAGTTCCTTTTCTGAGAAGAGTTCTGCTTCAGTTTCTTAAAAATATCTGAGTCTAATCAAATTTTTTATTTTTTAATTTTTTATTTTTTTTAAAGACTGAGTCTCGTTCTGTCACCCAGGCTGGAGTGCAGTGGCGCGATCTCGGCTCACTGTAACCTCCGCCCCCTGGGTTCAAATGATTCTCCTGCCTCAGCCTCCTGAGTAGCTGGGATTACAGGCACCTGCCATTGTGCCTGGCTAATTTTTGTGTATTCGGAGAGACGGAGTTCCATCATGCTGCCCAGGCTGGTCTTTAACTCCTGACCTCAGGTGATCCGCCTCAGTCTCCCAAAGTGCTGGGATTACAAGCGTGAGCCACTGTACCCGGCCTCTATTTCTTCTTAAGACCTTCTTATGTTTTTCTGGAAAATGTTTTACATTTATGCTCAGTTTTCATATTTGTTGCCATAAAAGATCCTCAGGAAATGGGATGGGGTTCACTTTATATTGTTTGTGTTTTTCTCAATGAGAATGGACTAATGTGTAGGTAAAAAGACCACCACCATCATGAAATAATGAGTTCTACCTTAAGGGAGTGCAGGGGGAGATCAAAAGCATGATGCCGTCCCCACAAACGCTGTGCTGTGCTAAATCAGTCTTCCCACCCTCTGCTTCTCAGTCTTAGGAAAAGTCCTCAGTGCGGTGGGCAGTGCCCAGCTACTGATGTCCCAGAAATTCCAGCAGTTCCGGGGCCTCTGTGAGCAAAACTTGGTGAGTGTGATTCTTCTTCCTCCACAGCAGGGCTTCCGGCCTTTGGCTGCCCACTACACTCCGCCAGCCCCGCAAAGCCTCTGTGCCCTCCTCTGTAACACAAACAGTGCGGCTTCCTCATGGGGTTGGAAGGACAGTGGCAATGTGTGTCAGTGTCTAGCACAAGAAAGGGGGTGAGAGCGGCCCTATCAGATCTCTTATACCTTTCCATGTTGAAACAGCCACACGGGTGATAGTCAATTAGCACTGGTTTATTTATCTAAAATATATTCTGTATCGGCCAGTTGTGGGGCTCACGCCTATAATCCCAGCACTTGGGAGGCTGAGGCAGGTAGATCACCTGAGGTCAGGAGTTCAAGACCAGCCTGACCAACATAGAGAAACCTCGTCTCTACTAAAATACAAAATTAGCCGGGCGTGGTGGTGCATGCCTGTAATCCCAGCTACTCGGGAGGCTGAGGCAGGAGAATCGCTTTAACCTGGGAGGCGGAGGTTGTGGTGAGCTGAGATTGTGCCATTGCACTCCAACCTGGGCAACAAGAGTGAAACTCCGTCTCAAAAATTATATCTATATACACATTATATACATGTATATTTTTTCTGTATCTAAGAAGACATTCAAGGTAAAAACTAAAGAAATACCACTGCTGAGATTGGTGGCTTGGCTTTCTCCCTCCCTCTTACCTGTTAGGAGGGCTGGCCCTGCTGGGGTCAAAAGCAGTGTCCTGGGCTGTTCTGCCTGTGGGAATCTGTGTGTTCCCAGCGGGACGCAGTGGAGAGTGTTTGTCTCCAAGACCTACAGAGACCTGGGGGTTGCATTGTCATGGAACAGAGTGACACGAGGGAGACAACACGGATTCTGTGATCTTCCCCACCTGGGAGTGAATGGGGCAACCGGTGTCACTCACACCATGGCCAAAAACTTGTATTTCTTCCCTGCAAAACAACTGTCTGCCTGGCATACATTAGGGACAGGAGTGCTCTCCTCACCACAGCCCTATATCTAGGCTATCCCCAAGGATCAGGATCTCCACCACTAAGGCTGGTGCTGACCAGAACTGGCTTAGATTCATTCATACAGATACTGACCCGGACACTAGGCCTCAAGAGCCCCCTCGGGTGCTGGTGGGGCCAGAGGAAACATGCTTCAGCAGGGCGCGGTGGGGGAGAGCGGAGACGGGGTTCGGGGGAGCCGGACAAGCCTCTGCTGAGCCCGCCCCACTGATCCCCATCTGGCCCACAGAACCCTGATGCCAACCCACGCCCCACAGCCCAGGACCTGGCAGGGTTCTGGGACCTGCTACAGCTGTCCATCGAGGACATCAGCATGAAGTTCGATGAACTCTACCACCTCAAGGCCAACAGCTGGCAGCTGGTGGAGACCCCCGAGAAGAGGAAGGTGAGCATGGAGCAGTGCGGAGGGGAAGTCCAGGGACAAATTCCTGGTCGGCAATAACGCTGCCCACATCGGTCAGTGCTGCTTGGCTCCCTTCTCCGTGTGTCGTCTTTGAGCTGGGGGCTCACGTCCATCACTGCGTGGGGTCCATGCTTGGCACTTGTCTAGCATGCCGCCTGCTCCGTATAGTTGAGGCTGCCCCTGCAGCATGTGTCCTGCCCTGCATGTCCAGAAAAGGGGGTCCTGGGAGAGGCACGCCCACAGCCTCAATCACGTTATAACAGAGGAGGCAGCAAAATGGTCCCTTCTCCTGGGGCCCTGCTGCCAGGAGTCCTGGGGTCTGGAGCCAGTTCTGTAACCTCGTGGTAGCCAGCCTCTTCCCTGAGGCCTCCTCCTGCAAACCAGCAGAACCAGTGACCCCTATTGAACCATGGCCCTGTCTACTCCCTAGAATAGCCTGTAAAATGGGACCCGAAGCCCTAAATTTAAGTCTCTGACTGTCCTCGGGCTAGCTCCTAGTCTCAAGCTCCTGGTGGTTCAACATGACGGTGGACACGGGGATCTGCCCATCCTGCTGCTTGAGCACCTTCGGAGTCTAGGCTTGCTTTCCGTTCCTGTGCCTTGTGCTCTTCCCACTGTCATCGCTTCTCGTGGCTTCCTGATTCCAAGTGTGTGTTGCTTGTGCCCGATGCGGGGAAGCTGGGGTGGAGACTCCAGCTGCCAGCATATGGTGGGGGTGGCGCCACACAAAACGTGGCACCTTTATTTTATTTTTGTTCCCTCCTCACTGTCTCACTAAAGGAAGAGAAGAAACCACCCCCTCCGGTCCCGAAGAAGCCAGCCAAATCCAAGCCGGCAGTGAGCCGTGACAAGGCCTCAGACGCCAGCGACAAGCAGCGCCAGGAGGCCCGCAAGAGACTCCTGGCGGCGAAGCGGGCAGCTTCTGTGCGGCAGAACTCAGCCACCGAGAGCGCGGACAGCATCGAGATTTATGTCCCGGAGGCCCAGACCAGGCTCTGAGACCGTGCGGGAAGAAAGAAATGATTTTAAATCATTAAAACCACAAAACTAAGTGCGAATGGAACAGAGTTTTCTCAGCCTTTGCTATGGTTATTCTGTCTAGAGACCCTGAGCCAACTTTCAAATTGACGCATACAAGGGCTCACATTTGGCTTTTTTGGGTCCCTCCCAGCTTTAGGTTATGAAAATTTTACTCACAAAAAAAATCAACAAAAATCACAAAACTAGAAAACTTTTTTTTCCTCTTGCTGGCCGTGGTGGACTAGATAGATGGACGTCGGCAACTCCCGGCTCAGCCTCCAGACTGCGGTCTTTTTACTCCTTCTATCTGATGAGAACTCACACTAGCTTGTTTACAAGATGACGACAGTCCAAGGGCAGCCTTGGGCACCTGCCATGTTCCCTCCTCCTTTCCCCGGCTACCCCCTGCTCTGACCTTGGATTTTTCATTATGTTTTTCTCTTTTCCCTTCAGAGCTCACACAGTGGTCACCATTGTGGCAAGCGGCTTTCTGGGTCTCAGCCCTCTCTGCGGTCTGAGGGCCCAGAGGACAGAGAGATGGACACGCGTCCCCTCCCCCCCCGCCAAGTGCTCACACACAACCTCACACGCGCACACACACGCAGATGGAGGCGCCTCACTGGGAGGTGCCCCGCCAGCCCTGGGCAGTGTCAGGCAGGACTCACCACTGAGCAGATGAGGGAGCTTTTAGTCTTGGAGGGGGATATGAGACGAAGCCACAGTTATCACACTCCAGACTCCCGCCTTTTTATTCTCTCCAGCCCCTTCTTCCTTCAGCAAAACCTAGGACTCAGAGTGGCTTCCGAGGGGCTGTCTGTCCTCAGCCGCGCCTGTGTCTGGTGCCCGAGGGGCGGGCGGCGGTGTCTGTATGTATGTGTACATATGCACATAGACCTTAGAGTGTATATTTAACAAACGCCCATCTGCTCACCCATGCCCACCCAGCGCCGCCGCCGCTGGCTCTCGGGGCACCTGGCAGGAGGCGGGTGTGTGAATAGCATATATTTTTACATGTACTATATCTAGGTGTGTGTACAAGTGTGTGTAAAAATACATACCTTGTGTGTAAGCAGCCCTCTTTTATTTTTCGTCTCCACCCCCTACTCCCAAGGGCCCATCTGCCCAGCCTCTGAGTTTTCTATTTTTTTTTTTTTTTTTTACCCCAATTATCCTTCTCTCTCTCCTGCCCCCCAATCCCACTCCCAGGGTGTCACGAGCCCTGAGCTGCAATGGCCTGGGCCTGCAGGGCGGGGTGGGGGAGGGCAGGGGCTCAGCCCCGAAGCCAGCTCAGTACCCGAGGGGCTGCTCTACGCTGTGTATGCGCCTCTCTGGCATCCGAGACATCCTCTTGGCTGGCGCTTGCTGCAGGGGGGACTCCCCCAGGTGAACCAAGGGCCTGCTCCGGGGCCCTTTTCCAGCTTGGCCGCCGTCTGTGACCTTGGGCAAGTCACTTGACCTCTGTGTGCCTCAACTTCCTCCTCTGTAAAACGGGGACAGTCCCTGCCCCTCCCTACCTCACAGGCATGTTGTGAGAATAAATGAGGTAACGTGTACCAAGGGCTTGTGGCATTATTGCAGGGGGATGAACAGAGTGGGCCCAGGAAACTGAGCCAGAGCCCTCCCAAAAGGCAGCTCTGTGGAGACAGCCTGATGTGAGTGCCAGCCAGGATGCCAGCTGTCACATGCCAGCTCTGTGATCTGGGGCAGGAAGACGTGGCTGACAGTCCCCTCTCCCAAAAATGAGTGTGCACTTACCAGCTTCCTGTTTGAAATAAACCCTTGAAAGATGCTATCACAGGAGCGAGGATAGGCTGATAAAGACCACCCTAGGCCGGGCGCGGTGGCTCAAGTCTGTAATCCCAGCACTTTCGGAGGCCGAGACGGGCGGATCACGAGGTCAGGAGATCGAGACCATCCTGGCTAACACAGTGAAACCGCATCTCTACTAAAAAATACAAAAAACTAGCCGGGCGAGGTGGCGGGTGCCTGTAGTCCCAACTACTTGGGAGGCTGAGGCAGGAGAATGGCGTAAACCCGGGAGGCGGAGCTTGTAGTGAGCTGAGATCCGGCCACTGCACTCCAGCTTGGGTGACAGAGCGAGACTCCGTCTCAAAAAAAAAAGACCACCCTAGAGGATGGTTTACACTCCCCACAGATGCAGTCTGCACATTCTCCAGGGCAGGGTACTCAGTATCCTCCTGCCTTGCAGCTGCTTCCATTCTGTCGGGTGCAAGCTCTGAGTGCATCTCCAGAACACCTCTACAGGCCCAGTGCTGGGGCAGAGCTCACTCTGCTGAGGGAGACATACTGAACGTGACAGACAAGGTCGAGTCAACGACAGGTGGTGAAAAACGACGCAGCAGAATGAGGCTGCAGGACCCCACAGCACAACCGCCAAACCCAGCCTGGGCAGGAGTGTTCTGGTAGAGACTGGAAGGATGAGTGGGTAGCCAGCTTTGGGGGAGTTTGGGGGAGGGAACGGCACGCAGTCCACACAGAAGCAGGAGGTGCCGAGCCCTGGTGGTAGGAACATGCCTCTTTTTTTTTTTTTTTTTTTTGGAGACAGTCTTTGTCGCCCAGGCTGGAGCACAGTGACGCGATCTTGGCTCACTGCAACCCCCACCTCCTGGGTTTCCGGGGTTCAAGCAATTCTGCCTCAGCCTCCCGAGTAGCTGGGACTACAGGTGCCTGCCATCATGCCTGGCTAATTTTTGTATTTTTAGTAGAGATGGGGTTTCACCCTGTTGGCGAGGCTGGTCTTGAACTCCTGACCTCAGGATCAGCCCCCATCGGCCTCCCAAAGTCCTGAGATTACAGGTGTGAGCCACTGCACCCCGCCGGAACATGCCTTTTAGGAAGTTCTCTGGCCAAGCTCTGAAGCCATAGATTCCTGGTCTCCTCCCTTGGCCCAACCCAGCCAAGAAGCTCGTGACCTCAGGCCCAGTGGATGCACAGACCCTGCCTTCCCAGCAGCTTTGTTCAGGCTGCCTGGCCCTCCCCAGAGAGGTCCCTGGGAGCCCATCCCAACTGTGGCCAGACCCTAATACACCTGTTAGTGGTGACGGAGCATCTGGTGACCACAGGTGGCTCAGATTAACTCCGGGGCTGGCACCTTCCCAGACCTACCCCTACCCTGAGACCCAGCTGGGGGTGACTTGAAGGGTAAGTGAAGAGGTTTCTGGTTGCATCAGGCATTGAAGCAGAAGTTCAGGGGTGCAGCCAGCAGCCAGCTCTCCCAGATGGGCCATGGGGACGAGGGATGGACCCTAAGCCTTTCAGAGCCTGCTTCTCCTGTGGCAGGGGAAGGGACTTGAGGATTAGATTAGGGTCTCAGGAGGGATCCTGCACTCTCTTAAGCACAAGATGGGGTAGGGGTGTCTGATGTACAGAATCTGGACCCCCACGCCCAGCCTTCTTGGCACAGCAGTAGAGAAGATGCCCCCTCCATTGAACGAACAGTATAATAATGAACACATATCCGGTGGCCAGAGTCACTGATTACCAATATTTCGCTCATATGGGCATTATCCCTCTCGGATACATACACATCGTTTTCCCCGCGAGCCATCTGAGAGTCAGTGGCATACACTGATACTTCACTGCAAAACACATCACGCAACTCCCAGGCACAAGGACGTTCCTGCACAACCACACCACCATCACCACCCTCAAACTTAAGAAAGGAATGTTCCAGGGAGCCCCTCCTTTACCCAGGAGAGCACATATTACCCAGTGCACATATTAATACGGCCTAAAGCACAGTGCACATATTAATATGTACCCAGTGCACATATTAATACGGCCTAAAGCACAGTCCATACGCCAGGTGCCCTCACAACCTTGTCCCTTACACCTTTTCCCTTTTAACCATCCAGGATCCCATTAAGGATCAGTCACTGCTTTCAGTTACCATGTCTGTCTGTTTTTTTTTTCTTTTTTTAGACAGTGTCTCACTCTGCCGCCCAGGCCAAAGTGCAATGAATGGTGTGATCATGGCTCACTGCAGCCTCAACCAACTGGGCTCAATCAATCCTCCTGCCTCAGCTTCCCAAGTAGCTGGGACCACAGGTACATGCCACCATGCCCAGCTAATTTTAAAACGTTTTGTAGAGATGGAGTCTCAGTTTGCTGCCCAGGCTGGTCTCAAACTCCTGGGCTCAAGTGATTCTCCCGCCTTGGCCTCCCAAAGTGCTGGAATCACAGGTGTGAGCCAATGTGCCAGGCCACCATGTCCTTCTAGTCCTTCTAGTCTCTTTACAAATCAAAATTTCCCTACTTTGTTGGTTTTGTTTTTCGAGATGTTGATGGTGTTATATTTATTTATTTTTTTCATGGGTTTTTTTGGTTTATTTTGTTTGAGACAGAGCCTCGCTGCGACACCCAGGCTGGAGTGTAGTGGCGTGATCTTGGCTCACAGCAACCTCTACCTCCTGGGTTCAAGTGATTATCCTGCCTCTGCCTCCCAAGTAGCTGGGATTACAGGCATGAGCCACCTCGCCTGGCTAATTTTTGTATTTTTAGTAGAGACGGGGTTTCACCATATTGGCCAGGCTGGTTTCAAACTCCTGACCTCACGTGCTCCGCCTGCCTCGGCCTCCCAAAGTGCTGGGATTATAGGCATGAGCCACTGCGCCAGGCTGAAATGTTGGTGTTTTTGAAGTATCCAAGCACACTCTATAGAATGGTGCACCATCTGGGTTTATGTTTTCTCATGGCCAGATTCAGATTAAATAGTTTTCACAAAAATATGACTTAGATGATGTCCCATGTCCTTGTACCTTGTTCCATCAGGGACGCATTTGTCACTTCAGGGAAAGGCTGACAGCAACTTCCCAGAGACGCTGGGAATGAGTCCTCAGCTTCTGTGTTTCCAAAGCCTAGTCCTTGAGGAAACAGGGGACCAGGACAGGGACAGACAGGAAGCGCCCTCCTAAAGGCTGCAGGATATGACCACAGAGGTGGCAGAGGGGACAGGAGACTGTCAGCCACCTGTGGGTCCCTGAGAACCCTACATGGCCCAGGTTTCCCTTATAGAACCTCAAGCTCCCCAGGGTTGCATGTTTCCATAGTCAGCACAGAGAAGGCTCAGCTACCACCGGGAACAGCACTGGGCGCCCAGACCTTATAGACAGGACAGTAGGACAAAGCTACTGTCACCAGGAGCCTGATGGCCAAGTACCACGCGGAGCCTGCATGGGCAAATGCTGTGGAGGACAGACCCACCGAGATGAGATCTCTAGCACCAGCAGTGGAATGGGCTTCACGACAGAAATTCTAACAGTCTCCTGCCCATCTGAATCTGTGGCTGATCTGAAAGCTGGTGTGGTCTCTGCTGCCGCCCCTGGCCCTACCATACGGTGGCCACGGGGATTTTTTTTTTTTGAGACAAAGAGTCTCACTCTCTTGCCCAGGCCGGAGTGCGGTGGCATAATCTTGGCCCACTGCAAGCTCCGCCTCCCGGGTTCCCGCCATTCTCCTGCCTCAGCCTCCCGAGTAGCTGGGACTACAGGCACCCACCACCACGCCCGGCTAATTTTCTTTCTTTCTTTCTTTCTTTTTTTTTTTTGTATTTTTAGTAGAGACAGTGTTTCATCGTGTTAGCCAGGATGGTCTCGATCTCCTGACCTCGTGATCTGCCCACCTCAGCCTCCCCAAGTGCTGGGATTACAGGTGTGAGCCACCGCACCTGGCCAAGGGGAATTTTCAAAATGCTGACTGGCTGCATCACCCTCTGCTTAAAACCCCTAAACCCAGGCAGAGGTTGCAGTGAGCTGAGATCCCACCATGCCCAGCTAATTTTAAAACGTTTTGTAGAGATGGAGTCTCAGTTTGCTGCCCAGGCTGGTCTCAAACTCCTGGGCTCAAGTGATTCTCCTGCCTTCCAGCCTGGGCAACAGAGTGAAACTAGGTCTCAAAAGAAAAGAACCATTTGGCAACCATCATATTGTAATAATGGAATCATCCATGGATGTTAAAAGTACTGGTGGCTGGGTGCGGTGGCTCACGCTTGTAATCCCAGCACTTTGGGAGGCCAAGGTAGGTGGATCACCTGAGGTCAGGAGTTCAAGACCAGCCTGGCCAACATGGTGAAACCCCATCTCTACTAAAAGTACAAAAATTAGCTGGGAGTAATGGAGCGCACCTGTAATCCCAGCTGCATGGGAGGCTGAGGGAGAAGGGTTGCACTGGGATCGCCAATATGAACTGTACTCCAGCTGGGCGACAAAGCGAGACTCTGTCTCAAAAAAAAAAAAAAAAAAAGTATTGGTTGAAATTTTTATGAGGAACAGAATATTCACAGTCCCAAAGGAGCACACTACAAATTACTTATTTTCCAATGTTCATGGATTGGAAGATTTAGTATTGGTAAGATGGCAATACCCTCCCAAATTAATGTACAGGTTTGAAACAACCCTTATCAAAATCCCAGCTCCCTTTTCTGCAGAAATTGAGATGCTGACCCTAAAATTCATATGGAAATGTAAAATTTACTACAAAACTAATGTAATCAAGGCTGGGCACAGTGGCTCATGCCTATAATCCTAACACTTTTGGAGGCTGGGACAGGAGGGTCACTTGAGCCCAAGAGTTTCAGACCAGCTTAGGCAACACAGTGAGATTCCATCTGTATAAAAAATACAAAAATTAACCAGGTGTGGTGGCACGTGCCTATAATTCCAGCTCCTCAGGAGGCTGAGACAGAAGGATCACTTGAGCCCAGGAGGTTGAGACTGCAGTGAGCTGTGATCACACCACTGTAGTCCAGACTGGGTGACAGAGAAAGACCCTGTCTCAAAAAATAAATAAATCAAAGTACAATCTTGTGTACTACCCTTGGCATAAGGGTAGACATATATATCAATGAAACAGAATTAAGAGTCTAAAATAAACCCATACATTAATGGACAACTGACTTTAGACAACAGTGCCAAGGTATTCAATGGGGAAAGAAGTATCAACAAATGGTGCTAGTGTAACTGGATATCCAAATGAAAAAAGAGGAAGCTGGACCCTCACCTTGCAACATATACAAAATTAACTCAATGTGGGTTAAAGACCTGAAAACTCCACCCTGGCTAACACAGTGAAACCCCGTCTTTACTAAAAATACAAAAAATTAGCTGGGTGTGGTGGCGAGCGCCTGTAGTCCCAGCTACCCGGGAAGCTGAGGCAGGAGAATGACGTGAACCCGGGAGGCAGAGCTTGCAGTGAGCCGAGATCGCGCCACTGCACTCTAGCCTGGGCAACAAAGCAAGACTGCGTCTCAAAAAAAAACAAAAAACCTGAAAGCTAAAACTAGCAAACTCTTAAAAGAAAACAGAAGTGTAAACATTTATAACCTTGGATTAGGCAATGATTTCTTGGGTATGACACCAAAGCACAAGCAACCAAAGAAAACACAGATAAAACTAAACTTCAAGGTTAAAAACACTTGTGCTTCAGCCGGGCGCGGTGGTTCATGCCTGTAATCCCAGCACTTTGGGAGGCTGAAGCTGGTGAATCACGAGGTCAGGAGTTCAAGACCAGCCTGACCAAGATAGTGAAACCCCGTCTCTACTAAAAATACAAAAATTAGCCAGGTCCCAGCTACGCGGGAGGCTGAGGCAGAAGAATCACTTGAACCCAGGGGGCAGAGGTTGCAGTGAGCCGAGATCGCACCACTGCCCTACAGCCTGGGTGACAGAGCAAGACTCTGTCTCCAAAAAAAAAAGAAACTTGTGTTTCAAAGAACACTATCAAGAAAGTGAAAGGATAACCCACATAATAGGAGAAAATATGTCCAACTCATGTATCTGATAAGGGTGCAATAGCCGGAATATATAAAGAATTTCTATAGCTCAAAATCAAAAGACAAATTTTTAAATGGGTAAAGGATCTAAATATACACTTTTTTTTTTTTTGAGACAGAGTCTCACTCTGTTGCCCAAGCTGGAGTGCAGTGGCACGATCTTGGCTTACTGCAAACTCCGCCTCCCGAGTTCAAGTGATTCTTGTGCCTCAGCCTCCTGAGTAGCTGAGACTACAGGCATCCACCACCACCCCCAGCTAACTTTTGTATTTTTAGTAGAGACAGGGTTTTGCCATGTTTGCCAGGCTGGTCTCAAACTCCTGACCTCAGGTGATCTGCCTGCCTCAGCCTCCCAAAGTGCTGGGACTACAGGTGTGAGCCACCACGGCCAGCCTAAATAGACACTTCTCTGAAGAAGACACACAAATCTCCAATGATAAGCATGTGAAAAATGCTCGACATCTTCAGTCACTAGACAAATGCAAATCAAAACCACAATGAGATACCACTTCACACCCGATAGGATGACTAGAATTAAAAAGACAAGCAGGGCCAGGTAGCTGTAGTCCCAGCTACCTGGGAGGCTGAGGTGGAAGGATTGCTAAGCCCAGGAGTTCAAGTCCAGCCTGGGGTAACGTAGTGAGACCCTGGCTCTAATACAAAGACAGACGAGTATTAGTGAAGAAGTAGAGAAACTGGAACCATACACTGCCAGTGGGAATTCAAAATGGTACAACATTGTGCAAAACAGTTTGGAAGTCCCTTAAAAGGTTAAACATAGAGGTGTAACCATAAGACCCAGCAGTTCCACTCTTATGTACCTGAGAAAGTGAAAACGTATATCCACACATAAACTTGCAGATTAATGTTCACGGTACCATATTCATAACGGGCAAAAAGTAGAAACAACCCAAATGTCTATCAACTGACAAATGCAAAAACAAAATGTAGCATATAGCCATACAACAGAATACTATTTGGAATGAAAGACTGAGGTACTGGGACATTCTACAACACGGATGAACCCTGAAAACATCATGCTAAGTGAAAGAAGCCAGACATTGTATGACTGCATTTGTTTGAAGTTTCTAGAGGAGGCCGGGCGCGGTGGCTCAAGCCTATAATCCCAGCACTTTGGGAGGCCGAGACGGGCGGATCACGAGGTCAGGAAATCGAGACCATCCTGGCTAACACGGTGAAACCCCATCTCTACTAAAAAATACAAAAAAAATACTAGCCGGGCGAGGTGGCGGGTGCCTGTAGTCCCAGCTACTCGGGAGGCTGAGGCAGGAGAATGGCGTAAACCCCGGGGGGCGGAGCTTGCAGTGAGCTGAGATCAGCCACTGCACTCTCAGCCGGGGCGACAGAGCGAGACTCCGTCTCAAAAAAAAAAAAAAACGAAAAGACGTTTCTAGAGGAAACAAGCTGGCCAGGCGTGGTGGTTCACCCTCTAATGCCAGCACTCTGGGAGGCTGAGGCAGGCAGATCACTTGAGGTCAGGATTTCGAGACCAGCCTGGACAACATGGTGAAAACCCATCTCTACTAAAAATACAAAAATTAGCTGGGCGTGGTAGCAGGTGCCTGTAATCCCAGCTACTAGGGAGGATGAAGCAGGAGAATCACTTGAACTCAAGAGGTGGAGGTTGCAGTGAGCCCCATGCACTCCTATCTGGGTGACAGGGCAAGACTCCATCTCAAAACACAAAAACAAGTTTCTACAGTAAACAAGCTGATAGAGAGGGAAAGTAGATCCATAGTGTCCAGGGGCTGGGATGAGAGGAGAATGAGAAATGACTGCTGACAGGTACAGAGTTTCTTTGGGGGATTAGTTACTAAAATGTTCTGGAATTACATAGTAGTGCTGATTACATAGCTTTGTAGAAACACTAAATCCATTGAATTGTACATTTCATAGGTGAATTTTATGGTTTATAAAAGGTAACAATTTAAGCTTTTCTTTAAAATACAGAAAACCAGGCCGGGCGCGGTGGCTCAAGCCTGTAATCCCAGCACTTAAAAAAAATACAGAAAACCTGTAGAATAAGAAAAGTATTTACAAATCATATCAAGGGATTACTATCCAAAATATATTTTTAAAACACCTAGGATCTTAAAAAACAAAACAAAATTTAAAAAACAGCTCTTTTAAATAGGCAAAGATTTTTTTTTTTTGAGACCGAGTCTCACTCTGTCCACCAGGCTGGAGTGCAGCGACACGATCTCGGCTCACCGCAACCTCTCTGCCTCCCGGGTTCAAGTGAGTCTCCTGCCTGAGCTTCCCTAGTGGCTGGGATTATAGGCATGTACAACCACACCTGGCTAATTTTGGTATTTTTTGTAGAGAATGGGGTTTCACCATGCTGGCCAGGCTAGTCTCAAATTCCTGGCATCAAGTGATCCGCCCACCTAGGCCTCCTAAAATGCTGGGATTATAGGCAAGAGCAACCACACCAGGCCCCGTGTACACTGTTGATGGGAATTGAAAATGGTACAGCCACTACAGAAAACAGTTACTGCAGTTCCTCGGGATGTTAAAAATAGAATAACCATTTGATCCAGCAAGTCCATTTCTGGGCATATACCCAAAAGAATTGAAAACAGAGACTTATATGTTCACAATGTCAGGTTAAAAAAACAACATCAGGAACTTGAAGAGACCCACGTTCACAGAAGCATTATTCAGAATCGCCGAAAAGTGGAAGCAACCAGTGTCCATCCATGATGAATGGATAAACAAAACATGCATACAATGGAGTATTATTCAGCCTTAAAAAGGATGAGTGCCTGGGCAACATGGCGAGACCCCATTTCTACAAAAAGAATTTTTAAAAAATTAGCCGGGGCCAAGCACAGTGGCTCAGGCCTATAATCCTAGCACTTTGGGAGGTCCAGGCAGGAGGACTACTCGAGGCTAGAGGTTTGAGACCAGGCTGGGCAACACAGGGAGACCCTGTTTCTACAAAAGTAGAAAACTTAGCTGGGTGTGCTGGCGCATGCCTGCAGCCCTAGCTACTTGAGGGGGTCGAGGCAGGGGGACTGCTTGAGCCCAGGAGGTCAGGGCTGCAGTGAGTTATAATTGTGCCACTGCATGCCACCCAGGGCAACAGAGTGAGACCCTATCTCACCCCCCCACCCCCAAAAAGAAATTCTGATATACGCTAAACATTGATGAACCTGGAGCTTGAGAACATTATGCCGGGTGAAAGAAGCCAGTGACAAAAGGTCAAATGCTATATGATTCCACTTATATGAGACTCCAATGAGTAGACAAACTCACAGAAAACAGAGATGAATGAAGGCCGCCAGGGCGGGGAGAAGGGGGCAAGGTGGAGTTAGTGTTTAAGGGGCAGGGAGTTTCGGCTGGGGAAGATGAAAGCGCTCTGGAGATGCGTGGTGGTGATGGTTAAACAACAAAGGGACTGCACTTAATGCCACCAAACTGTACATTTAAAAACGCTGAAAACGGTAATTTTATGTTATGTATATTTTACCACAATCAAAAAATAAAATTTAAAACGGGGATACTAAAGAAACGTGATGACAAATGATCTTACTTTGGCTCTTGGACCAGAAAAAATTCCTCTAAAGGACACTATTGGGATAACCGGCACGACCTGGATATGGACTGTGAATTAGGTCATTAAATCAATGTGAAAACTGTCCTTTTATCATTGTACTAGGCTTATTTAAGAGAATCTCCTTTTTAGGAAGTACTCACTGAAATACGTAGAGATAACAGGACATATGTATGGAAGAAACTCTCAAATGGTTGGGGGTGGGAATAAATAAATATAAATGTATGTATATGTATTATATATATGTATATGTATATGGAAAGCAAGAAGAAAATATAATAAAACCCAATGGTAACAAATGGAGAATCCAGATGAAGGTATACAGGGTTCTTTGCACAGTTCTTGTAACTTTATCCTAAGTCTGAAATCATTTCAAAATAAAGTTTTTAAAAATTAATTTGTCCAAAATAGAGTTTCTTATCCCTAAACTGCTCCACACAGCAAACCCATCTTAGAAAATGGTAGCTCCATCTTTCTGGTCGCTCAGATCAAAACTCTCAGGGTCCACCCTGACCCTTCTCTTTCACACCCATTGCAATCCACCCGCAGATCCTCCCGGCTGCACCTCGGAAACAGTTTCTGCACTCGTCCCTCGGCCTCCCCGCTAGTCCGGATCACCTTGATCCTTGCTGGGTCGCTCCTCACACGTCCCCTGCTCAGGGACTCGGCCCCCTCTGCGCTGTTTTCAACACATCACCCAAAAGGATTCCGTCAAAACCCAAGCCAGGTCGTCACTCCTTGCTCAGAACCCTCCGACACCCCACGTGGCCTATGGGGAGCCACCGAGGGGTCCCTGCTCCTTCTCAGCCCCTCCGGCTCCCGCCCCCATCCTCCTGCTGCTGGTGACCCTGAGCCCAGGAGCCCTCACCCCCGCACCTCCTGTCTGCCCGATATCACTGCCCACAGCACCCTGCAGAACAGCCCACGAGCCCCCCAGGACCCCGCTCCTTCGAGGCCCCAGGCGCTGAGCTACTTGTTCATCGTATTTCCCTCCACGAAACCAGTGCTTCCCGAGTGGGTCCTTCGGTCCCGCTCTGGTGGGCGGCCGTTGATGTGGACAGAGCGAGTCATCAGGCATTGGGGTCCCTGGGGACTCCCTCACCCACTGCCTCTGCCCTCCCCCCACCGAGAGTCGTTCCCACGGCTGCGCTCCCACGGCTCCCACGGCCCACACAAGCGGGAGGCCTCCGGGGAAGCGGCGCTGGACGTTCCGCTTGCCTCGCTGGAGGGGAAGGGGCAGCCCAGAGCGAACCCCCACTCCCCTACTACCATTGCTTGCTCACTCCATCACCTCCCCTCCCTATAAGGCCCTCTGTGCAGCCAGGGTTGGCACAGCAAGGAAGGGGGGGCTCACCCTAGAGCGCCCCCGCCTGCCAGCCCGTGGGCCGAGGCCAAATAAGGCCGACGGCAGCCGAGGGCCCCTCCACCCCGCCCCGCGGCCCCGCCCCTCGCACATTCTTCTGCCTTGTAAGGCCCGGCCGTCACGCCCCGCCCCCGCCTGGAGTCCCGACCCGACGGCCGGCCCAGTTCCACTCACCCAGCGAGCCCGAGCGCCTTCTCCGCACCAGGTGGGAGCCGGGGCCCAGGGGTCTTGAGAATGGGCCTGATTGCCCAGGGCTGGAGATGAAAGGTGGCCCGGGCCCAACCCGGCTGTCACGGGAGACAGAGGCGGGCCCCACGGACTGGGATGTGGTAGGGTCTGTTGGGCACAGATCGCGGGGTAAGCTGGGGCAGCGCCTTTGTTAGGGGCCGACAGGGACTCTGGCCAGGGGCCGGGCAGCAGGAAGGCTGCTCTGGCCTCTGGGAAGCAGTGGTCCTGCGGCAAGGGAAGGCCGTCGTCCAGGCCCTGCCCCTTTGCTAAGGAGCTAGAGACGCCAAGCCCAGAGCTCCAGGGGGGCTGGGAAGCCTGGGTGCAAGGATGCCGGGGAGGGGGGTTGCCGTCACCAGTACCCCAGACCCAGTAAAGGCATGTGTCACAGATGGAGAAACAGCCCTGTGGGGCTCCATGCCCCCACAGCATCCGTGTCCCCTCCCCACCTCCCATCTCCACACCCTGGGCCAGGAGAGAGGGACAGAGACCAGGCACAGCCAGTGCTGTTTGCAGGGACCCAGGCTTCCCCTCTCTGGGTCATCTCGCCTGTGGGTGGGGAAGGTCTGCCGAGGGCCCTGAGGGACTCACCCCTAGGGGGCAGGACGAGGACTCAGGCCCCATACCTGCTCTTCCCAGCCCTCCAACTGCTCTAAGGAGGAGCCTCAGATGAGGTGCACTCCAGAGGCAGGCATCTGGCCTGCCCAGCCCCAGGGGCTGGAGGTCATGGGGGCACTGCCCTGTGCTGGCTTCAGCCTGGCCTTTTCTGTTATGGTGGGAATCTGGACACCAGGATGGGGGACATGGCATCTAGTCACAGCCAGGCCAAGCATCAGTGCTGATCCCTGGGGTCCAGGGCCCCTGAATGGGGAAGCGATGGCCCCAGAACTAAAGGCCCCACCCACGCCTGCCCCTCACCCCTCCACCAGTTCTAGAAGGTGCCTCTGGACACACAGGGCCCTTTCCTGCTCCGCTGCCCCAGGCCCGCCTGAGGACCAATGCTCCCTGTTTTGTTCAAGCCTCGAGGGCACCAGGAGCCAAGTTTGCTCCCCACTGACCCAAACCTAGCCCAGGAATCCTGGCTTCCAGGTAGCCCCTCCCCCTCTCATGGGCACTCCATTCCCCTTCTGGGGCCTGTTTTTCTAGCTGCACCATGGGGGGCACCCCTGCCTCTGCCCACCACTTCCCACGATTGCTGGGGTGGACATGGCGGCCTTGTGCAAGCCCGTAAGCACAGTGCCCCCAGCCACACCATGGCAGAGAGTGCAGACTGGGTGGCTATGAAGGCAGAGGGGCCCAGCTGGGCTCAGACCCAGCTGTGGATGGCCTGGCCATGCCTGCCATAGGGACAGTAATGGCCATCACAGCCTCTGTTGGGCACAGTGCACTGCCCCTCTGCATGCAGCCTTCTGTGGGCGCCAGGAATCAAAGTTCCCGAGAACACTGGACTCAGGCAAGGATTAGGCCCCTCCAAACCATGGGAGACGAGGGGGCCAGCATCTGGGTACAATGGCACTCCCAGCCAGGTCATGGTTGAGAAGGACTTCTGTCTACCTTCCTGAAGCATGCAAGAAACACTGAAGGTTGGGTGTGTTGGTCCCTGGGACACAGGCAGCCACTGTCTCATGACTACAGGCAGTGATGGCCCTGGGGACCAGCTGGGGCTGGCCAGGATCCCGGTCCAGGGTTGATGATCTCAAAGGCCAAGGACCGAGAATGACTTGAACAGAGTCATGGGAGGAAGGCCTGGAAACAGCTCAAGTTGCAACCACACAGCCTAGGGTGAACAACAGGCAGAGCAGGCTTCCTGGAGGCCCTGGGCCCGGGGGTTCGGGCAGAGGAAAGAGGGGCCACAGTCCTGGAACCTTAGCCAGGCCCACTGCCCCAGCCGAGGGAAGGAGGCACTGGGTCTTCAGGCGCATATCCCCACAAGCCGTGACAAGCGTTCAGGGAAAGAGTCCCAGGCCTGGCCTCAGTTTTCCCATCTGTACAGTGGAAGCAGCAGACTGGCCGTAGTTGCCTTCATATAGTCATTCATCAAACAAGCATCTGTCAGCCCCACTATGGCCTGGGACTGGCGTAAACTGGGGCATCTATGCTGGCCCACAAGGGAGAGAGATCTTTAACTGTTTACTGTGGAAGCAAGCGTGCAGGGAACCGCTCCCCAGGAGGTGGGGGTCTCAAGAACTGGGCTGGAGAAGAAAGAGCACAGGGGAGGAGAGACCACAGAGGAAAGCCTGGAGTGTCTAGTGAACTACAGAGGTCCGAAGGGCAGGATTGTGGGTCACAAGTGGGACCCACACAGGGCCTTGAATGCCAAGATGAGGGACCCAGACTTGCTCTGAGGGGCGGCAGGAACCTTCGAGGGCTTCAGAGTGACAGGTGTAGGTCGGCATCTGTATGGGACAGAAGAGGCCGGCTAGAGGCTAAGAAGCCAGGTCTAAGCAAGGGTGAAGAAGCTGGGGTTCTCAGCCCAAGCAAGCCTTACTCCCTGATAAGCACTGGGGAGTGAGAACAATCAGTGGGACCCAGGATCAGGCCATGACCATTCCCCATTGGGGGACTGGTCAAGCTCCCTGAGGTGGGCAGGCGGGGGTTTGACTGCCCAGAGCCTCCTAGAACATCAGGCGGGCAGTGGAGGGACGGAGTGGGAGGGTAAGGAACGGCAGGAATGCAAGACTGCTGATCCAGCTCCTTCCTGCGGGGCCAGGGAGCCTGGATGGCAGCCCAGGAGAGCCCTCACTGACTCCCATGAGCGGACCCACCTTGTCACATAGAAAGAGAGACGGACAGTGTAAATGCTATTAAGGATTAAAGGAGATAAAGCATGGTAATGGTTGGCACCAAGCCCAATCCTAAGTTTTTACCCAAACAGTCACAGCCAAAATAGCTGACTCCATGCCCGGCACTGTTCCAGGAACTCTCCGGCACTGGGTCAGTTAATCCCTACTGCCGGGCACTCCTCATGTCCCAAGTCCCAGATGAAGACTCTCGGGCTCAGAGAGGCAGAGGAAGTTGTTCAGAATCGCACAGCCCACACTTGTCTGCTTTTGTGAAGAACTGGCTGGTGGGAGCCCCAAATCCGTGGGTAGCCTTGAATGCCAGGCCCAAGTGCTAAAAGCCGGTCTGGGGGAGGCAGGAAGTTTCCCTGGCCCAGAGTCATGGGCCACCCGACCCCCACCCCTTCCTGCAGGGAAGCCCCACCCACCAGAAGCCAAGATGTCCAGCAAGCGGGCCAAAGCCAAGACCACCAAGAAGCGGCCACAGCGGGCCACATCCAATGTCTTCGCAATGTTTGACCAGTCCCAGATCCAGGAGTTTAAGGAGGCTTTCAACATGATTGACCAGAACCGTGATGGCTTCATTGACAAGGAGGATCTGCACGACATGCTGGCCTCGCTGGGTGAGCTGGGACAGGGACAGGGGTGAGATGGATGGGGCCAGGCAGGCTCTGCCAATCATTTACAGGGCCCCTCCTGTGTAGTGAGACGCGTGGTGTCCACCTTAGAGAATAGTTGCCATTACTTAGTCCGTTCAACAGGAAAACTGAAACACAAAGCAGGTCCACCACTGGG
Source organism: Piliocolobus tephrosceles (assembly GCF_002776525.5). Lineage (NCBI taxonomy): Eukaryota > Metazoa > Chordata > Mammalia > Primates > Cercopithecidae > Piliocolobus > Piliocolobus tephrosceles. Next base: position 9,386,357 of record NC_045453.1, read on the forward strand.
TCTGAACGTAGAGAGGCTGATTCCACAGTGGGCCTGTCTGAGGCAGATTTGTGCACTGGGCTGCCAGGTATCATTTCATTGAAAGAAAGGGGTCAGCTGGCTGGGCACGGTGGCTCACACCTGTAATCCCAGCATTTTGGGAGGCCGAGGCAGGCAGATCACGAGGTCAGAAGATCGAGATCATCCTGGCTAACATGGTGAAACCCCGTCTCTACTGAAAATACAAAAATTAGCCAGGCGTGGTGGCAGGTGCCAGCTACTCCGGAGGCTGAGGCAGGAGAATGGCGGGAACCCGGGAGGTGGAGCTTGCAGTGAGCCAAGATCGTGCCACTGCACTCCAGCCTGGGCGACAGAGCAAGACTCCGTCTCAAAAAAAAAAGGGGTCAGCATCTAAATGAAAGCGAACTGCAGGCTGTCCACTGCACAGATGGGGAAACTGAGGCCTAGAGGGGAGGCCAGACCAGTTCCCCTCCTTCAGAGGTCACCCATCCCAGGCTCTCATAGCCTCTCTGGTCCCAGTGACTTCCTCAAGATCAGGACCTTAGAACTAAGGGTACAAAAATCAAGTCCAATTCTCTACTGCAGATGGGGAAATACAGGCCCAGAGGCAAGGCCTCCAGAGACCATGCCTCAACCCACAGGCCTGCCCCGACATCCCTCCCAAAGTGCTGGCCACAGCCAGCCACTCTCAGCCCAGTTCCCGCACACCCCTCATGCTGGGTGACAGCATCCAGACCAGACACTCCCTGGGGGAGGGAGAGTCCAGGACCAGAGGACACAGCCCCATGACAGTCAAGCCTCGAGTTTTGGGGCCAGAGAGTCAGTCCCTGGTACAGCCCTGTGCACATGCCTTTTCCTGTGAAATAGGGCCATGGCCCTGATGTTTACCCACGAGCCATTGAGCGGGAGAACCAGGCAACCCTGAATGGGAGAACTGACAGCACACTGCCCCCTGCCCTGAGGACCAAACCACTCCCAGCTTCAGGCCAGGCTCACTTGAAGACTCCCTCTCCCAGGAGGTCACCTGGCAGGAAGTAAACTCAGGGTTTTTTTTTTTTTTTTTTTTCTCCTGAGATGAAGTCTCACTCTGTTGTCCAGGCTGGAGTGCAGTGGCACCATCTCGGCTCACTGCAACCTCCGCCTCACGGGTTCAAGAGATTCTCCTGCCTCAGCCTCCCCAGTAGCTGGGTTTTACAGGAGCCTGCCACCACGCCCAGCTAATTTTTGTATTTTTAGTAGAGACAGGGTTTCGCCATGTTGGTCAGGCCGGTCTCAAACTCCTGAGCTCAGGTGATCCACCCGTCTCAGCCTCCCTAACTACTGGGATTACAGGCGTGAGCCACCATGCCTCGCCAACTCCAGGGTTCTTATCTGGGACCTTCCCAGCTTCATGGAAGGACTGAAGCCCGGTGAGAGAAGGGGCTGGGCTGAAGTACCCCACGGGAGTCCTGGTGTCACAGCTCCTCCTGGGCCTCAAGCTGCCCTGGCCATCCCAGGGGACACAGCGGGGTGTGTGAGACTCAGGGACATGAAAACTTCCTGTTTCCAAGGCCACACCCTGCACCCAGGCCCCTGAGACTTCATGACAGCCCTGGGTGTCTACTCAGAAAAACATGCATCGTGTCTGTAGCTCCTATCAGTGGGTCTGCAAATGAGCCACACCCTCATCTTCAAGTTAAAAACAAGAGCAGCAAATATAATCATCATCATCATAATAAGCCCTGCAGGTATTATCTTAAATCTCAAAGCAATCCTGTTGAACAGATGCAATTATCATTCCCTCTTTACAAACAAGGAAACTGAGGCTCAGAGAGGTTAAGTAATTTACCCAAGGTCACACAGCTACCAAGTAGTGGGGCTGCAATAGAAACCCAGCAGTTGGCCGGGCGCGGTGGCTCAAGCCTGTAATCCCAGCACTT
>NC_045453.1:9388375-9403032 GCF_002776525.5 Piliocolobus tephrosceles
TCACTGTGGCTGATGGCCCATGTGCCTTATTGCATTTAACTTTCACCGGGAAAGGGCGAAGCCCCGGGGGGGGGAGTCACACGGGCGGAAGCTGAGGCACCCACCCGCCACCCGGCGGGACAAAGAGCACCCCACCCAAAAAAAAAAAAAAAAAAAAAAAAAAAAAAAGAAACCCAGCAGTTGATTCCAGAGTCCACAGGCCTGTGCCAGTCATTGTTATGAGCCTTTTGCAACTACTGTCTTATTGTCTTCACAATTCCCCTAAGAGATGGGGGAAACCAAGGTGCACAGCTGGGATCCAAATCCAGGCCTGTCTCACAGCAAAGCACTATGTCTGGACTTAGGAGTTAGGCTGCCTGGGTTCAAATGCCAGGTCTACTCAAGTCTCCTCCTTACTTGCTGTCTGACCCTGGACAAGTCGCCTGGCCTCTCTGTGCCTCAGCTTCCGTACCTGTGACGTGGGTAGGAATGCTGATTTCACAGGGTGGTGAAAGTTAAATGCAATAAGGCACATGGGCCATCAGCCACAGTGAGCAGTCTGCAGAGGGTTGTTTTTATTATACTTTAGAGAACACTGCCGACTGCTGACATCCAGGCCACAGGAGGAAACTGGTGGAAGCAGCCAGGGACTCCCGGCGCCCACTGCTGTGGCTGTCCTAACGCCATGCTTTCCAGTTCACAAAACCCACTACCTCCCGTCTCCCACAGAACCGTGAAGGGCAGGGGTGGGGGGCGGGGGTGGAAGTTGCCCCAGCTGGGGACAGAGGGACCAGGACCACAGGCTGGAACACCCTACCTGCCACAGGGAAGAACCCCACAGACGAATACCTGGAGGGCATGATGAGCGAGGCCCCGGGGCCCATCAACTTCACCATGTTCCTCACCATGTTTGGGGAGAAGCTGAACGGCACGGACCCCGAGGATGTGATTCGCAACGCTTTTGCCTGCTTCGACGAGGAAGCCTCAGGTCCGTGGCGCCCCTACCACCACCCTGCATGCAAGTGGGGCCAGGGCCACCCCAGGCATTCCGTGCCTCTGCCCCTAAGGGCCAGAACAGACATCACCCATCTCCCAGGTTCTGTTACCAGAACTATAAAAGCCAGGCCACCTCCTTATTGTCCCCGCAAAGGCTAGGCCAGAACAGCCCATGCCCCAAGGCTCCTGCCTTCTTGATCTCCCCCGCTGGCCCAATGCACATTCTCCATCTGCTTTAGACCTTTCTGGAAATCAAACCATTTCATGCCTTTCTTGCCAAGAAGGTATAGAAACTGGCTCCCATCCTCAGATCTCCTAACGGACGTTTTGTCCCTCAGCTCATTTTTCCCAGGGACATGTCAGGGTAATGATGGCCATGGTAACATTGCTTGGGCCCGCACGGGCCTGACTACCTTCACAGTCCCTCACCAGAATGGCAACATGTTCATCCCAGTGTTCTAGATTAAACAGGCACACGGAAGCTAAGGGCCCTGCCCAAAGGCACACAGCTAGGGAGAATGCGAATCAGCATTTCAACCCAGGCAGCAGAACTCCAGAGTTCACGCTTCCAACAGGGCATACCCAGTGCCCCCAGCGTTCACAGCCTCAAGTTCCCCAAGTGACACCTTGGAGGCAGTCCCACTGCACAACTCCTCCCCACAGGACCCGGGCACCCCCTCACGTGGGATCCGACACCCCTTCACGTGCATCCCCACACCCCTCCTGCCTCGTCCTCATTCCTCAGACTGACTACAGATAAGATGGTATCTTCCCAGCCCCTCTAGGTCTGCAAGAGCTGCCAGGGGGCTGAGGGATGGGGCTGCTGTGTGTGTCTCAGCCCGAGTTTCTGCTCTCACCCACCCTGCCCCTGCCCCCAGGTTTCATCCATGAGGACCACCTCCGGGAGCTGCTCACTACCATGGGTGACCGCTTCACGGACGAGGAAGTGGATGAGATGTACCGGGAGGCGCCCATTGATAAGAAAGGAAACTTCAACTATGTGGAGTTCACCCGCATCCTCAAACATGGCGCCAAGGATAAAGATGACTAGGCCACCCCAGCCCCTGGACACTCCAGCCCCCGCCAGTCACCCCTCCCCGCACACACTCGTCCATACCAGCTCCCTGCCCATGACCTTCGCTCAGGGATCCCCCCTTTGAGGGATTAGGGTCCCAGCTCCCAGTGGAAGAAACAGGCCAGGAAAACTGCGTGCCGAGCTGAGGCAGGTATTCCCACGGTGACCCCAGAGCCCTGGGCTGGAGTCTCTGACACCTCCAAGGAAAGACCACCTTCTGGGGACATGGGCTGGAGGGCAAGACCTAGAGGCACCGAGGGAAGACCCCATTCCCGGGCTGCTCCCCCAGGAGGAAAGGGCTCTGTGTGCCCCCCAGGAGGAAGAGGCCCTGAGTCCTGGGATCCTACACCCCTTCACGTGCATCCCCACACACATGCAGGCTCACCAAGGTCCCCTCTCGGTCCCCTCCTCTACACCCTGACCAGCCACCGCCGCACACCCACCCAGAGCGCGCCACCTGCCACGAGAGTGTGCTCAGGAGTTGCGGGCAGCGTGGACATCTGTCCCAGAGGAGGCAGAATCTCCAATAGACGGCTGAGCACTGCTTCTGGTCTGTGTGTGTGGTTGGGGTGAAATAAGGGGACTCCGGACCTGAAATCCTCTCCCACCTTCTCCTGCCATCCGCAGTTACTGCCCTGCTCCTCCCACCCTGGCCCAGGGAAGGACTGGGTATCCTCCAGCCATATGGGCCCTGAAGCTTCTAGGGACCAGAGTCCCTAGTAAGTGGGCTCTATGTTCAGCTGAGACCAGCAGGGGCAGGGGACGGAGGGAATGGGCCTGTTGGCCTTCTCGGGGCTTGTGGGAAAGGGAGGACCACGGGAATCACCACAGCTAAACCTGTTGAGGGTTCCAGGCCTCTTGGGGGGCAGAGGTCAGGCCACACAGCCCTCCAGAAGAACATGGAGCCTCCAGGAACAGCAATGAGGCAGGCATCCCAGCAGCTCAGGGTTGGAGGTGGGAACGAGGGGTTTCCCAGCCCCGGGCAGCTGGAGGGCGAGTTCAGCCCCAGGACCAGCAGCGCGGGGGCCACAGCTTTCCATGCCCCTGTGTATATAGGGTGAGAAGGGCCGGGACCCCTGCTACTAGTGGATGATGGGGACACTGATGGCAGTGCCTGGGGCCTAAGAGGGGCAGAAAGAGCACTGAATGACTGAGCAAAGAATCCAGAGGGGCAGGGACTGCCTGGGTCACCCAATGGGCCTGGGGCAGAGTGAAGGCCGGACCCACCCCACCTGACCCGGGTGAGTGGACCCAGCTTGCTCCTGAGGCCTTCTCCAGAAGTCACCCAGCGCAGGCAGCTGAAGCACTCAGCAAAGGGGGAGCTGAGCACCAGGGGACCCTGTGCCTGACCAGGAGGCCCTAACCTCCCACAGGCCTCAATGCCAGGCCCTGCTCAGAGCCCGGCTGAAACTCCTCATCCTGGCTCCAAACGGAGCCCCAAAAGCCCCCGGCATCAACTCTAGAAGGAGCGAGACCCGAACAAGCTCCAAACCAGGCCCAAATAGTATCCCAAACTCGGTCCCAACCATGTTCTCACCCCTGGCCACAGGCTGCAGGCCTCTAGCTACACACACGGCCCTGGGCGACCTTCAGCCTAGCCACCTATTCGATGCTGCCAGACCCAAGGGTGTGGGAGGGGGGTCTCAGGGTGTCCCAGGGTACAGACCACACATGCCCGGACACCAGGGTCATAAGGTCCTCTCAGCAGAGCCACTGCAGCACCAAAGGCATTTCTGGAAGGAGGCAAGGACGTGTCATCTAGATGTCAAGCCCCGGTGTGCAATTCTGTCACAGCCCACCCCACCTCCACCCCGAGACGGAAGAGCTTCGCATACAGGCGGGAAGAGGTCAGGACCAGTCCAGCCTCACTGGCTTCAGAACTGGCCTGGGGGCTACTGTGACCCACAGGAAGGGAAGAGGAAAGCACTCTGGTCAGGGCTGGGCAGGGCAGGACCTGCAGCACCCGCAAGCCAGCAGTAAAGGACCCCCAGAACTTTCCAAGTCTAGCACAAAACCCAGAAGCCACAAAGGAAAAGACTGGCAGATTTAAATGCATGAAGTGAAAATTATTTTTAGAGGGCACAAAGTGAAAAGCCAAATGCATACTGGGAGGAAATATCTGCAGCATATTTAACTAAACAAGAGTTAACACTAATCTATATAAAGCTTCAATAATTCAATCAGAAAAACACAACGCAGTAGGAAAAAAATGGTAACATGATAAGGAATCTCAGAAGAAATGCATACACTTTTTTTTTTTTTTTTTTTTCTGAAACAGAGCCTTGTTCTTTCTCCCAAGCTGGAGTGCAGTGGCACGATCTTGGCTCACTGCAACCTCCGCCTCCCAGGTTCAAGCGATCCTCCTGCCTCAACCTCCTGAGTTGCTGAGACTACAGGTACATGCCACCACGCCGAGCTAATTTTTGTATTTTTAGTAGAGATGGGGTTTCACCATGTTCGCCAGGACAGTCTCGATCTCTTGACCTTGTGATCTGCCTGCCTCAGCCTCCCAAAGTGCTGGGATTACAGGGGTGGGCCACCACGCCCGGCCAAAATACGTACACTTAGTAAGAACACTTTAAATACCACCAAATACATTTTTAAGTGCTCAACATCATTGTAAAACTGTAAATGTTTCTATTTCTTCCTAGTATTTGTCTAGCTTTTTGAGACTGGGTCTCTCTTGCTCAGGCTGGAGTGCAGTGGTGTGATCATAGTTCCTGCAGCCTAGAACTCCTGGGCTCAAGCAATTCTCCCACCTGAGCCTCCTGAGCAGCTGGTACTATAGACCTGGGCCACCACACCTGACTAATTTTTTTTTTTTGTAGAGACGGGGCCTTGCTATGTTGCCCAGGCTGGTGTCAAACTCCTGGGCTCAAGCAATCCTCCCACCTTGGCCTCCCAAAGCGGTGAGATTATAAGTGTGAGCCACCATGCCTGGCCTTAATTTTTAAATTTTTGTGGTTTTTTTTTTTTTTTTTTTTACAGAGTTTCACTCTTGTTGCCCAGATGGAGTGCAATGGCATGATCTCAGCTCACGGCAAGCTCCACCTCCCAGATTCAAGCAATTATCCTGCCTCAGCCTCCCAAGTAGCTGGGATTACAGACACCCGCCACCACATCTGTATAATTTTTTGTATTTTTAGTAGAGACAGGGTTTCACCATGTTGGCCAGGCTGGTCTCAAACTCCTGACATCAAGTGATCTACCTGCCTTGGCCTCCCAAAGTGCTGGGATTACAGGCATGTGCCACCACACCTAGCCAATTTTTAAATTTTTGTTAGAGATGGGGGTCTCACTTTGTTGCCTGGGCTGGCCTCAAACTCTTGGCCTCAAGTGATCCTCCTGAGTAGCCAAGACTACAAGTGCATATCACCACACCTGACAGGTTCCTTTTTGATTCCTCCAAAGGCTAGAACTTTTACAACATTAGAAATTCCATTTATTTTCTGAAAATTTTTGTGTTTCCTTATCTTTCTGGCAGCCTCATTAGACCCTATAAAAGAATCAAAAATGAATCTTAAATTTTTTTTTTTTTTGATACGGAGTTTCACTCTGTCACCCAGAATGGAGTGCAGTGGCATGATCTCAGCTCACTGCAACCTCTGCCTCCCAAGTTCAAGTGATTCTCCTGCCTCAGCCTCCTAAGTAGCTGGGATTACAGGCACGCACCACCATGCTCAGCTAATTTTGTATTTTTAGTAGAGTTGGGGTTTCACCATGTTGGTCAGGCTGGCCTTGAACTCCTGGCCTCAGGTGATCCACCCACCTCGGCCTCCCAAAGTGCTAGGATTACAGGTGTGAGCCACAGCAACTGGCCTAGATCTTAAAATTTAAGAGACATTATAATTTAATTTGATATACTATGGTGGTAGAAGAATATTTCAAACTCTTATAGACACAGAGATTTGAAGCTTCAGTTCTACAATCTCATTCATATATCACGTTAAACCAAAAAAACACAAAAACTCACTGATCCACATCTCAATGGGCTTTCTCCTTTCAATGTTTCCTTAGGTGACGTGAGATCACAAGCATACAAAATAATGACCAAAAAAAATCTAACAAATCACGTTTCCTGTCATCTCTCTCTAGATAAAAAACAGACCGCCACCATCCTGATAAACAAAGAGATCATAAAACCACTGTTGCCAGCTATGAGAAACAGCTTGGTCAAGAGCCAAACACAGAACAGAATCAGGCCAGCCATGGTGGCTCACGCCTGTAATCCCAGCATTTTGGGAGGCTGAGGCAGGTGGATCACATGAGGTCAGGAGTTCGAGAGTAGCCTGGCCAACATGGTGAAACCTCATCTCCACTAAACATACAAAAATGACCCAGGTGTGGTGATGCACACCTGTAGTCCCAGCTACTCAGGAGGCTGAGGCAGGAGAATCACTTGAACCCAGGAGGTGGAGGTTGCAGTGAGCTGAGATCACACCACTGCACTCCAGCCTGGGCAACAGAGTGAGATTCCATTTCAAAAAAAGGAAAAGAGGCTGGGGTGGGAGGATCACTGAAAACCAGAAGCTCAAGGATACACTGAGCTATGATCGCGCCACCGCACACCAGCCTGGGTGACAGAGGGAGACTCTGTCTCTAAAAATATATAAATAAATAAATAAACAAAAAAGGAAAGATAGACAGGTGGGGGAAAACACCAGAGTCCGTGAAAGTATTTGGTGGTGGTGGTGGTGGTGGTTTTTTGAGATGAAGTCTTGCTCTGTCACCCAGGCTGGAGTGTAGTGGGGCCATCTTGGTTCACTGCAATCTCCACCTCCTGGGTTCAAGGAATTCTCCTGCCTCAGCCTCCAGACTAGCTGGGATTACAGGCACACACCACCAGGTCCAGCTAACTTTTATATTTTTAGTAGAGTCTGGGTTTCACCATGTTGGCCAGGCTGGTCTCGAACTCCTGACCTCAGGTGATCCACCCACCTCGGCTTCCCAAAGTGCAGAGATTACAGGCGTGAGCCACCGCGCCCAGCCTTACCGTATTGTTTTTTGGTGGTATTGTTATTTTTATTGGTTTTTTCTTTTTTTGAGATGGAGTTTCGCCCTTGTTGCCCAGGCTGGAGTGCAATGGTGCGAACTCGGCTCCCCACAACCTCCGCCTCCTAGATTCAAGTGATTCTCCTGCCTCAGCCTCCCAAGTAGCTGGGATTACAGGCATGCGCCACCATGCCTGGCTAATTTTGTATTTTTAGTAGAGACAGGGTTTCACCATGTTGATCAGACTGGTCTCAAACTCCCAACCTCAGGTGATCTGCCTGCCTCAGTCTCCCAAAGTGCTGGGATTACAGGCGTGAGCCACTGCGCCGCTCATTTTCTTTTCTTTTTTTTCCTGTAGAAGCAGTCTCCCTATGTTGCCCAGGCTGGTCTCAAATTCCTGGGCTCAAGTGATCTTCCTGCCTCATGATATTTTCTATCAGAAGTCGGTTGAGGCCGGGCGCGGTGGCTCAAGCCTGTAATCCCAGCACTTTGGGAGGCTGAGACGGGCGGATCACGAGGTCAGGAGATCGAGACCATCCTGGCTAACACGGTGAAACGCCGTCTCTACTAAAAAAATACAAAAAACTAGCCGGGCGAGGTGGCGGGCGCTTGTAGTCCCAGCTACTTGGCAGGCTGAGGCAGGAGAATGGCGTAAACCCGGGAGGCGGAGCTTGCAGTGAGCTGAGATCCGGCCACTGCACTCCAGCCTGGGCGACAGAGCGAGACTCCGTCTCAGAAAAAAAAAAAGAAGTTGGTTGAATCCATGGATGCAGAACCCTCAGATATGAAGGGACAACTGCAGTCATAAAGAAAAGCAAATTAAAAATAAGAAGGCATTTTATGCCCATCAGCTTGTCAAAATTTAGAGAGAGGGATAACACCATTGGAAAAGATGCAGAGAAGTCTAAGGCATGGGTGATGGGAGGACACACTGGCGCACCAGCGCAGGAGGGCAACCACGCAGCGCCTGTGAGCAAGCAAATCCCTTCTGATGCAGCAACTCCACACTTGGAAACAAATACCAGAGAATTGTCCATAGGCCCAGAAGGGGTAGAAACATGTTCACTGAGGCAGCACTGACGGTAGCAGGGAATTGAAGGGAACCTACGTATCTATCAAGAGGAAAATCAGCAAGTGAAACGTGATGAATGCATACTGTGGATACCATGCAGGACTCAATGTCCACATATCAACAGGGCTACATATCAAAAGCAATGTGAGGGAGAAAAGACAAGGGATGAGAGTATCGCCCAAGAACTTCAGTGTAATTTTAAAACATGAAGACTTAACCACTGCAGAATTGCCCAAGGGACTCTTCACACATAGCCAAGGACCCATTCCAAACCCTCAAGGGTGGATTCCTAGGGTGGGGTGGGGCTTAGAGGTGGTGCCTGGGGACACAGTGATGACCTTGTGTCCTGAATGCAGTGTGTCATATGCAAGTGAGGAGGACAAGGAAAAATGCAGCCACCCTTACTGGGAAGAGAGAAAAAGTGAAGCTTATATAAGACAGTACCTGAAACTAACAGGGTCCTACCTGATGAATAAACCTCAATAAGGACGGATGGAGAAAGGACACAAAAACTGATGGAGGTTTATCTGCAATTCAGAAGGAACCCTGGTCATCACCCTTAACTGATGAAAAAACAAAGCCAATTGCCGGGGCGGGGTGGCTCACGCCTGTACTTCCACCACTTTGGGAGGCCGAGGCGGGCGGATTACTTGAGGTTGGGAGTTCGAGACCAGCCTGGCCAACGTGGAGAAGCCCCGTCTCTACTAAAAATACAAAATTAGCCGGCCATGGGGGTGCATGCCTGTAATCCCAGCTACTGAGGAGGCTGAGGCAGGAAAATCGCTTGATCCTGGGAGGCGGAGGTTGCAGTGAGCCAAGATCACACCACTGCACTCCAGCCGGGGCAACAGAGTGAAACTCTGTCTCAAAAAACGAATAAACAAAGCCAAAGTGAAGGAGGAACTTTGCCCGTGGTCTCAGGGCTAGAGATTGGGGCAAGGTAAGGAGAAGGATGTGGAGCCAGATGGAACGTGCCGCAAATGCCTCTGTGAGATCTTTTTGGGTTTTTTTTGTTTTTTTGTTTTTTGAGACAGTCTATCTTTGTCGCCCAGAGTGGAGTACAATGGTACAATCATGGCTCACTGCAGCCTTGACCCCGTGGGCTCAAGCAATCCTCCTGCCTCAGCCCCCACAAGTAACTGTGGCTACATGTGTGTGCCACCACACCTAGCTAATTCTTGTATTTTTTGTAGACACGGGGTTTCACCATGTTGCCCAGGCTGGTATACATTATTTTTAATCATTCTGTGCACAATACAAAGTTTTGACTGTGACCCATCACACCTGGTGAATTGAGTATTCCACGCATGGCGCCATGTTGGTGCTCAAAACGTTTCAAATGTTGAAGCATTTCAGACTTTGGATTTTCAGATCAGGGATGTTCAATGTGTATATAGTAAGAAAACACACAGGATTTGCATTTATTGAATGAAGCCCCATTCAATAAATATAATGGTGTAAAAGCAAATACGAGAACTGCACCCAAGCAAATAACAGCAACTAAAAAGCAAGCCACAATGCAAAAAATATAATGAGGGAATTCCTACCCAGCACCTGCTGCAAAAGTCAACAAAATCTGGCACAAAGCCACACAACCCGTTCCTGCCGGACACGAGGTTGCCACACTTCACCACTAGGGGACGACGAAGGTCACACAGCGAATTTGGGCCGCGATGCTCAGAATTCCTGACCCTGTCTGCTTTCCCAGACAGGCATGGCCTCTTCAGCACCAGTAAGGTCCCCCAAGCTGCAAGATGCTAGGAAGCAATCTCAAGGGACTAGCAGCCCCAGGCCTATTAAGCCCTCAAGAGTCTAAATCAGCCTGGGGTGCCCAAGGGCCCCACTTTGTACCATTCTCTTCCATCCACAATATGGGCATGTTATAAGAAGGTAAGGAATGCTGGGCGCGGTGGCTCACACCTGTAATCCCAGCCCTTTGGGAGGCTGGTGGGGGGGGGGGAGGGAAACTTGACATCAGGAGTTCCAGACCAGCCTGGCCAACATGGTGAAATCCCATCTCTACTAAAAATACAAAAATTAGCTGGGCATGGTGGCAGGCGCCTGTAAAACCCAGCTACTGGGGAGGCTGAGGCAGGAGAATCACTTGAACCCGGGAGGTGGAGGTTGCAGTGAGTGGAGTGCCTGGGCAACAGAGCAAGACTCAGTCTCAAAAAAAAAGGCCAGGCGCTGTGGTGCACGTCTGTAATCCCAGCACTTTGGGAAGCCGAAGGGGGTGGATCACCTAAGGTCAGGAGTTCAAGACCAGCTTGACTAACATGGTGAAACCAGATCTCTACTAAATACAAAAAATTAGCCAGGTGTGGTGGCCTATGCCTGTAATCCCAGCTACTTGGGAGGCTGATGCAGGAGAATCGCTTGAACCTGGGAGGCGGAGGTTGCAGCAAACCGAGCTCATGCCATTGCACTGGACAACAAAAGCAAAACTCCATCTCAAAAAAAAGAAAAGACAGCAGGGAAGCTGCAGAACAGGCCAGGCACAGTGGCTTACAGCTGCAATGCCAGCAGTTTGGGAGGCCAAGGTAGGCGGATCACTTGAGCGCAGGAGTTCAAGAACAGCCTGGGCAACATGGCAAGACCCCATATCTACAAAATATATAAAAATTAATCAGACATGGAGGTGCATGCCTGAAGTCCCAGCTACTAAAGAGGCTAAAGTAGGAGGATCATCGGAGTCTGGGAGGTCCAGGCTGCAGTGAGCTGAGATTGTGCCACTGCAGTCCATCCTGGGTGACACAGTGACTGTGTCTCAAAAAAAAACAAACAACAACAAAAATTAAAATTAAAATTAAATTGCAGAAGGCATTTTTTAGAAAGGGGGAAAAGGGGTAAGTGAGTCATATGCCAGCAAACAGGATATCATCCCCACTTGAGAGATGAGGAGGCCGGGCACGGTGGCTCAAGCCTGTAATCCCAGCACTTTGGGAGGCCGAGACGGGCGGATCACGAGGTCAAGAGATTGAGACCATCCTGGCTAACACTGTGAAACCCCGTCTCTACTAAAAAATACAAAAAACTAGCCAGGCGAGGTGGCGGGTGCCTGTAGTCCCAGCTACTCGGGAGGCTGAGGCAGGAGAATGGCGTAAACCCGGGAGGCGGAGCTAGCAGTGAGCTGAGATCCGGCCACTGCACTCCAGCCCCGGCGACAGAGCGAGACTCCGTCTCAAAAAAATAAAAAAAATTAAAAAATAAAAAAAAGAGAGATGAGGAAATAGAGGCTCAAAGAGGCAATGCAACCTATCCAGGCTCAATCATATCGCTAGGGAACATCAGAACCAGACTCAAAGCCAGGTGGGTCAGACCCTTGTCACTGGGACACCGTACCCCCAGCCCCAGACACATCTGTGAGAAGAGACAAACAGGCAAGGAGTATCTGAGGGAGGGAGGGGATATGAAGAAATGACTTCCTCCCGCAGAGAACCTCCATGCCTTCCCCGAGTGGTCCAAGAAGGCCGTCCCAGCTCCCCGAGCCACAACACTTAAGGATGGGTGTCAGGCCTTCACTTGGCTCCCCTTCCTAGCAGGACCCCCAGAGCTACAGAGTCAGTTTGTTCATTCAGCAACGGCTCCTAAGTCTCACTCAGACATTTCCACCTTCAGTTCTTCCGTGAGACTTGATTTTCTCCCCATGTTGGCCTCTACCTTCACCCAATCCCTCTTCAAACTCTGGAAAGCTCTAGGCCAGAATCCTGCCCAAGTCACCAGACTTGTCATACTGTTCCCACTGGGCCCAGAACCCCTTTATCTGAGCTTTAAACTTTACATGGAGCACTGTGATTTTCAGTGTTTTGTTTTTTTCCCTAAATAAAGATGGAGTCTTGCCACGTTACAGGGGCTGGTCTCAAACTCCTTACCTCAAGAGATCTTCTGAACTCAGCCTCCTGAGTTGCTGGGATTACAGGCAGCCACCACCATGCTCAGCTGTGATAGTCTTTTTTTAAAAAATTGAAGCATGGGCTGGGCACGGTGGCTCACGCCTGTAATCCCAGCACTTTGGTAGGCTGAGGCAGGCGATCCCTTAAGCTCAGGAGTTCAAGACAAGCCTGGGCAACATGGCGAAACTCTGACTCCCCAAAAAAAACAAAAACAAAAACAAAACCTGAAGCATAATTCACGTATGGAAAAATGCATAAATGTCAAGCATGCAACTACACGACCTGCAATGGCCTCTTAACTGGCCTTCCTGACCCTCTCCTCCACCCTCCACAGGGCCATTTCAGGTTGCACTTTCCAAGTCTATCTGACCACATCACTACCCCAGCCAAAAACCTCCAATAGTTTCTCCTGCTCTAAGGATGGAGATCCTCAGAAACAGAATTATAAGCACTCCTCACCTTTGAGAATGAAAAATGAGGCCAGGTGCAGTGGCTCACACTTGGGAGGCTAAGGCAGGCAGATCATTTGGGGTCAGGAGTTGGAGACCCGTCTAGCCAACATGGTAAAACCCCGTCTCTACTAAAAATACAAAAATTAGCTGAGCGTGCTGGCATGTACCTGTAGTCTCGGCTACTCAGGAGGCTGAGGCAGAAGAATTGCTTGAACCCGGGAGGTGGAGGTTGTAGTGAGCCAAGATTGTGTCCAGCCTGGGCAACAGAGAGAGAACAGAGAGAGACTCTGTCTCAAAAAAAAAAAAAAGGAAAATGGAAAAGTCAGATCTAAATCTGCCTTTAAGAAGGGAATCCACTGGCTGGGCACAGTGGCTCACACCTGTAATCCCAGAACTTTGGGAGGCTGAGGTAGGCAGATTATGAGGTCAGGAGTTCGAGACCAACCTAGCCAACATAGTGAACTCCTGTCTCTACTAAAATACAAAAATTAGCTGGGTGCAGTGGCATGCACTTGTATTCCCAGCTACTGGGGAGGCTGAGGCAGGAGAATTGCTTGAACCCGGGAGGCGGAGGTTGCAGTGAGCCAAGATTGCACTCTTGGTGACAAGCCTGGTGACAGAGTGAGACTCTGTCTCAAAAAAAAAAAAAGAAAAGAAAAGAAAAGAAAGGAATCCACTTTAGTTAAAGGGGAACTATCAGGCACATAGCACTTTGCCTTTTTTTTTTAACGTCTTTATTTTTTTTTATTTTTTTCCCTTTTTTTTTTTTCCTTCTTTCTTTTTGAGACAGGGCCTGTGTTGCTGAGACTGGAATGCAGGAGCATGATCACGGCTCACTGCAGCCTTGACCACCTGAGCTCACGCTATTCTCCCACCTCAGCCTCCTGAGTGGTTGAGACTACAGGCACACACCACCACACCTGGCTAATTTTTTTATTTTTTGTAAAGACGGGGTATCGCCATCTTGCCCAGTCTGGTCTCAAACTCCTGGGCTCAAGCAATTCACCCACCTCAGACTCCCAAAGTGCTAGAATAACACTTGTGAGCCATCGTGCCCAGCCTTGGTACTTGGT
Source organism: Piliocolobus tephrosceles (assembly GCF_002776525.5). Classification (NCBI taxonomy): domain Eukaryota; kingdom Metazoa; phylum Chordata; class Mammalia; order Primates; family Cercopithecidae; genus Piliocolobus; species Piliocolobus tephrosceles. The sequence continues at coordinate 9,401,908 of NC_045453.1, forward strand.
CCTTAAAGGACACTGTTTATTATTCAAATGCTGAGCTGCAAAATGTCTTCATCTGGGGTGATGAGAAAGTAGACTTACAACCCAGTGAACCAAGAGCGTAGCTTCACTGAGTATGGAAGCTGTTGGTCGACCTCAATTTGACGTCTGATTAAGTTTAACTATTTGCTATTGTTGCATTTCCTTTTCTTTACTCTTGGTTTGTCCTTGTCCCATAGCTGTGTGGGGTTTTTAAAAACCATATAATTTGGCCAGGCGCAGTGGATCATGCCTGTAATCCTAGCACTTTAGAAGGCTGAAGAGGAAAGAATGCTTGAGGCCAGGAGTTCAAGACCAGCCTGGCCAACATAGAAGTCCCCATCTCTATAAAACATTTAACAAATTAAGCTGGATGCAGTGGCTCATGCCTGTAATCCCAGCACTTTGGGAGGCTGAGGCAGGTGGATCACCTGAGGTCAGGAGTTCCAGACCAGCCTGGCCAATATGGTGAAACCCTGTCTCTACTAAAAATACAAAAATTAGCCGGGTGTGGCAGCATGTGCCTGTAATCCCAGCTACTTGAGAGGCTGAGGCAGGACAATCGCTTGATTCCAAGAGGTGGAGGTTGTAGTGAGCCAAGATCACGCCACTGCACTCCAGCCTGGATGACAGAGTGAGACTCCGTCTCAAAAAAACTAGATAGATAGATAGATAGATAGATAGATAGATAGATAGATAGATCGATATATATGGCTGGGTGTGGTCACTCACTCCTATAATCCCAACATTTTGGGAGGCCGAGGCAGGTGGATCACCTGAGGTCAGGAGTTTGAGACCAGCCTGACCAATACGGTGAAAGCCCATCTCTACTAAAAATACAAAAATTAGCCAGGTGGCCGGGCGCGGTGGCTCAAGCCTGTAATCCCAGCAATTTGGGAGGTCGAGATGGGCGGATCACGAGGTCAGGAGATCGAGACCATCCTGGCTAACACAGTGAAACCCCGTCTCTACTAAAAAATACAAAAAAACTAGACGGGCGAGGTGGCGGGTGCCTGTAGTCCCAGCTACTGGGGAGGCTGAGGCAGGAGAATGGCGTAAACCCGGGAGGAGGAGCTTGCAGTGAGCCGAGATCCCGCCATTGCACTCCAG
>NC_045453.1:9403132-9439516 GCF_002776525.5 Piliocolobus tephrosceles
GGTGGTGGTGGGCGCCTGTAATCCCAGCTACTCAGAAGGCTGAGGCAGGAGAATCACTTGAACCCTGGGAGCCTGAGGTGGCAATGAGCCAAAATCGCGCCACTGCACGCCAGCCTGGGAGACACAGCAAGACTCTGTCTCAAAAAAAAAAAAAAGAAAAAAAAGCCTTGCATGTTAGTGCACGCCTGTAGTCCCAGCTACTTGGAAGGCTGAGGCAGGAGAATCCCTTGAACCTGGGAGGTTGATGCCGCAGTAAGTGGTGATTGCACCACTCAACTCCAGACTGGGCAACAGAGACTGTGTCAAAACTAAAAAAAAATATATATATATATATATTTTTTTTTTTGGCAGTGAGCCAAGATCGCGCCACTGCACTCCAGCTCTGACAGCAGAGTAAGATTCCGTCTCAAAAAAAGAAAAAAAAAAAAAAAGAAAACCCACATAATGTGCCCACTCTATTGGCATAATAAAATTAGTTTTGGCAAATGTTCCTTTATGCCCCTCTTTAAATCAAGCCGTTCTCCCACCCCTCACCCCAGGAAACCACTGATTTACTTTCTATAAATTTCTTTGGCTTTTCTAAAATTTTATATGAATGGGTCATACAATATTTATTTATTCATTTTTTTTTTTTTTTTTGAGACGGAGTCTCGCTCTGTCCCCCGGGCTGGAGTGCAGTGCCACGATCTTGGCTCACTGCAAGCTCCGCCCTCCGGGTTCACGCCATTCTCCTGCCTCAGCCTTCCAAGTAGCTGGGACTACAGGCGCCCGCCACCGCGCCCGGCTAATTTTTTGTATTTTTAGTAGAGACGGGGTTTCACCGTGGTCTCGATCTCCTGACCTTGTGATCCGCCCACCTTGGCCTCCCAAAGTGCTGGGATTACTGGCGTGAGTCACCGCGCCCGGCCACAATATTTATTATTTTGTGTCTGGCTTCTTTCACTTAGCATATTTGTGAGATTGGCCTATGTTATTGTGTGCAAATATAGTTTTGATTGCCGAGAAATATTCCACTGTATAGACAGAATACAACCGATTTACCCTTTTACCAGTCGATAAACATTTGGGTTGCTTATAGTTTGGGGCTACTATGAATAAGGTTATTATGAATATTCATATACAAATATTTTGCATGGACATATGCTTTGTCCTCAACCAAAAAGGACAGATTTCTCTTTGGTGCTTCCTGCCATTCCATGTAAAATGTAAATATTCTCTGTCAATTTGACTTACTACAGAAACTACTCTTTCCCATATGAAATACACACACACAGCCGGGCGTGGTGGCTCACACCTGTAATCCCAGCACTTTGGGAGGCTGAGGCGGGTGGATCACCTGAGGTCAGGAGTTCAAGACCAGCCTGGTCAACATAGTGAAACCCTGACTCTACCAAAAATACAAAATTAGCTGGGTATGGTGGCGCATGCCTGTAATCCCAGCTACTTGGGAGGCTGAGGCAGGAGAATTGCTTGAACCCGGGAGGCAGAGGTTGTGGTGAGCCGACATCATGCCATTGCACTCCAGCCTGGGCGACAGAGAGACTCTGTCTCAAGCAAGCAAGCAATCTATCAATCAAGATACTCACACACTTTTTTTTCCCCTCTCTGCCATCCAAGCTGGAGTGCAGTGGCACAATCTCGGCTCACTGCAATCTCCACATCCCAGGCCCAAGTGATTCTCCTGCCTCAGCCTCCAAAGCAGCTAGGATTACAGGCACCCACCACCATGCCCGGCTACATACACACTGATTTGTGAAACACATCAGACCGACCAGGCGCGGTGGCTCATGCCTGTAATCCCAGCACTTTGGGAGGCTGAGGTGGATAGGTTGCTTGAGCTCAAGAGTTTGAGACAATCCTGGGCAACATGGTGAAACCTCATCTCTACAAAAAATACAATTTGCCAGGCATGGTACAATACGCTGTTGTCCCAGCTACTCAGGAAGCGGAGGCGGGAGACAGAAGTTGCAGTGAGCTGAGATTGAGTCACTGCGCTCCAGCCTAAGCAACAGAGTGAAACCCTGTCTCAAAAAATAAATTTTTAAAAAGAAACGCATCAGATAATTACAGAAGTCATCAAATGTGACTAGTGAAGGTGCTTTTTCTGTAACTTTCCCTACTGCTTGCCAAGCCACCGGCAGAGCATGGCAGGAGTATTTTGTTGCTTATCTCTCATGACAGCCTCAGGAAGAGACAGTGCTGCTACCCACTTTCCAGATGGGAAGTTAGGCTCGGGGAAGGTGGGGGAATGACCCAAGGTACACCCACCTCAGGGCTCGCCGAAGTCAAGATACATCCCAGGGCAGAGGCCTGAGGAATTGGCTCCACCACTGACTTACTGTGAGTTCTGCCTGGGCCTCAGTTTGATAATTCCCTCAGAATCACAAATCTGTCATACTCTTCTGGAAAAGTCCTGACTTCAAATATTCTCTGCTCCTGACAGGTGTGATGGCTCCTGACTGTAATCCTAGCTCCTCAGGAGGCTGAGGCACGAGGATCACTTGAGCTCAGGAGTTCAAGACCAGCCTGGACAACATAGGAAGACTCATCTCAAAAAAAAAGAAAAATTTATTCTCCCACCAATCATCAAAATGTCCAGGAAATGCCAACAATAGTCCCAGCTACTCATGAGGCTGAGGCGGAAGGATTGCTTGAGCTCAGGAGGTAGAGGTTGCAGTGAGCCTTGATTGCGCCACTGCACTCCAGCCTGGGTGAAACAGTCGGACCCTGTCTTTAAATAAATAAATAAATAAAATATTTCACCCAACCACAGTAGAAAGTTGGAACAATAAAGCCAGCATGAAATTAGCCGGGTGTGGTGGTACACACCTGTAATCCCAGCTATTTGGGAGGCTGAGGCGAAAATCTCTTAAACCTGGGAGATAGAGGTTGCAGTGAGCTGAGATCGTACCACTGCACTCCAGCCTGGGTGACACAATGAGACCCTGTCTAAAAAAAAAAGAAAAAGCCAGCATGGAAAGCCAGGTGGGAAGTTTTCTTATCTAACTGCCTCGTATCCCTCTTACTAAATTACTCTGGGCTTAACCAAGGAAGACAGTTAGAGCCTGACCCTTGAGGGGCCAAAGACAACAAAAGCAGCCGTTAAATGGCTCTGCAGGAAGCAGAGGGAGAGAAGTGTTTTTGCTCCAGAGAGGAAAGGGGAGAGGGAAGGAGGGCTGGGAAATGCACAGAAGAGGAGACCAGAGTCAGGAGCTGGATAGTGACAGGAGGCTGCGTACTGGTGGGCCAAGTCAAACCCTGCAAAGCCAGGGCCTAGAAGATGCCCAAGGATGGAGAGCATGGAAACTGTTCTCTGTGTTTTTGTCAAGTGTGCCTTTCCTCTCATCCTCCAGCACTAAAGGGCTCAATTCACTTGTGTTACCAAGGTTTGGTGACTGCAGAGTCTAAGGCAAGCCTGGCAGAGATGAAGGGGAAAGACTGAACTGTGGAAACTATCAACTTAGCCCATTTTGTGCTTCTATGACAGAATACCTGAGACTGGTAACTAATAATGAAAAGAAGTTTATTTGACTCACAGTTCTGGAGGGTGAGAAGTCCAAGATCAAGGAACTACATCTGGTGAGGGCCTTCTTGCTGCCTTATCACACGGTGGAAGGCCTCACATGGTGAGAGAGTACACAGGAGAGAAGGCAAGAGAGTGCTGAACGCAACATTTTACCAGGAATCCACTCCTGTGGTAACAGCATTAATCCATTCATGAGGGCAGAGCCTCTTAGAGGTCCCATCTCTCAACACTATTGCATTGGGGATTAAGTTTACAACACATGAACTTCGCTCATGGGGCACATTCAAGCCACAGCAACTACACAGCACCAGGGCAGGCTGCAGGCAAGCAGGTCCCAGAGGCCAAGATGATGGAGAGTGGGAACTTCTAGAATCTACAGGCATCTGGGGAAGGGCTGAGGACTTCCTCAGAGTACGGAATAAAATTTCAGCTGGTCTTATCAAGATCCAGGGCAGGAAGACCAAGTTGACAAAGATCACTTAGATGAATCCAAAATGAATGAGGATACAGGAGGTGGAGAAATACCAGAGGTCACACCTTCAGGGACAGGGCAGTTGGGACGGGCATAAGAGTATGGACTCGGGAGTCAAGATTGTCTGGGTCTAAGATAGTATTTCCTACTAAAGCAGGATATTTTATAATTTTAAAAAGGTCATTTCATCAAAAAGAGGTAACGTTTTAAACATATATGGAAACAACAGAGCACCAAAATACAGGAAGCAAAGGCTGACAAATGAAGGGAGGAAACAACAGTCAGTTGGACTTCGACTCCCACTTTCAATAATGGATAGCACAAGTAGGAAGAAGATCAATAGGAAACAGAAGACTTGAACACATGACAACACTACCAACCACCCAGACCTAACACCAATCTACAAAACACTGCACCCTACACCACCTAGACCTAACGCCCATCTACAGAACATCGCACCCTACAACCACAGAATACGCTACCCACCACCTAGACCTAACGCCCATCTACAGAACACCGCACCCTACAACCACAGAATACAACACTACCCACCACCTAGACCTAACGCCCATCTACAGAACACCGCACCCTACAACCACAGAATACAGGTTCTTTTTTCTTTTTCCATTTTTTTGAGATGGGATCTTGCTCTGCCAACCAGGCTTGGAGTGGAGAAGTGTGATCACAGTTCCCTGCAGCCTCAACTTCCCAGGTTCAGGTTATCTCCCACCTCAGCCTCCCAAGTAGCTTGGAGTATAAGCATGTCCCATTCCAGCTAATTTTTTTATTTTTTGTAGAGATGGGGTCTCACTATGTTGCCCAGGTTGGTCTTGAACTTCTGGGCTTAAGGGATCCTCCCACCTGAGGCTCCCAAAGTGCCGGGATTACAGGCATAAGCCACGGTGCCAGGGCCACATTATTCTTAAGTGAACATGGAACATTCTCCAGGAAAGACCATATGCTAGGTCATAAAGCAAACCTCAATTAATTGAAAAGGATTCAAATAATACAAAGTGTGTTCTGTGACGACACTATAATGAAATTAGAAATTTGGGAAACTCCCAAATACGTGAAACATGTGAAACTCCCAAATACGTGAAACATGTGGAAATAAAACAACATACTCTAAATAATGAATGATTCAAAGAAGAAATCCAAAAAGGAATTAGAAAATATTATGACATGAATAAAAAGGCTTAAAGTTTATGAAATGCAGCTAAAGCAGTGCTTGAAGGAAAATTCACAGCTATCAATGCCTTTTTATTCCTTTGAGATAGTGTCTTGCTTTATTGCCCACACTGGAGTGCAGTCATGCAATCGGGGCTTACTGCAGCCTCACACCCCTGGGCTCAAACAATCCTCCCACCTCAGCCTCTGGAATGGCTGAAACTACAGGCGCAAGCCACCACACCTGGCTTAATTTTTTTATTTTTTGTAGGGACGCGGTCTTGTTGCATTGCCCAGGCTGGTCTCAAACCCCTGAGCTCAACTGATCCTCACCTCAGCCTCCCAAAGTGCTGGTATTACAGGATGAGCCACCATGCCTGGCCATACATGCTTTTTTTTTTTTCTTTAATTTTTATTTATTTATTTTTGAGACGGAGTCTTGCTCTGTCACCCAGGCTGGAGTGCAATGGTACGACCTCTGCTCACTGCAACCTCTGCCTCTCAGGTTTAAGCGATTCTCCTGCCTCAGCCTCCCGAGTAGCTGGGATTACAGGCGCCCGCCACCAGGCCTGGGTAATTTTCTGTTTTTAGAAGCCGGGTTTCACCATGCTGGCCAGGCTGGTCTTGAACTCCTGACCTCAGGTGATCCACCCACCTCGGCCTCCCAAAATGCTGGGATTACAGGCATGAGCCACCGCGCTCGGCCCATACGTGCCTATTTTTTTTTTTTTAATGAAGATTATAGGCCAGGTGCAGTGGCTCACGCCTGTAATCCCAGCACTCTGGGAGGCCAAGGGGTGGGGGGGTGGATCACGAGGTCAGGTGACTGAGACCATCCTGGCTAACACGGTGAAACCTCGTCTCTACTAAAAATACAAAAAATTAGCCAGCGGCCGGGCACAGTGGCTCATGCCTGTAATCCCAGCACTTCGGGAGGCCCAGATGGGCAGATCACGAGGTCAGGCGATCAAGACCATCCTGGCTAACACGATGAAACCCCGTCTCTACTAAAAATACAAAAAAAAAAATTAGCCGGGTGTGGCAGCAGGCGCCGGTAGTCCCAGCTACTCGGGAGGCTGAGGCAGGAGAATGGCGGGAACCCAGGAGGCGGAGCTTGCAGTGAGCCAAGATCGCGCCACTGAACTCCAGCCTGGGCGACAGAGCGAGGCTCTGTCTCAAATAAATAAATAAATAAATAAATAAATAAATAAATAAAGTAAATCAATAATCTAACCTTCCACTCTAAGACACCAGAAAAGCCGGGCGCGGTGGCTCACGCCTGTAATCCCAGCACTTTCGGAGGCCGAGGCAGGCGGATCATGAGGTCAGGAGATGGAGACCATCCTGGCTAACACGGTGAAACCCCGTCTCTACTAAAAATGCAAAAAATTAGCCGGGCGTGGCGGCGGGCGCCTGTAGTCCCAGCTACTTGGGAGGCTGAGGCAGGAGAATGGCGGGAACCCGGGAGGCGGAGTTTGCAGTGAGCCAAGATCATGCCACTGCACTCCAGACTGGGCGACTGAGCAAGATTCTGTCTAAAAAAAAAAAAGATACCAGAAAAATTAGAAAAGAAGAGCAAATTAAATTTAAAGTAAGCAAAACACAAGAGGAAAAGCAACAAATGCTGGGGCAGAAATGAATGAAACAGACAACAGAAAACAATAGAGAAAATTAATAAAACCAAAAGTTGGTTCTTTGAAAAAAGTCAAAACAACTGACGAACCTTCCACTAGACTGACCAAGAAAAAAAGAATAAAGACTTGAAATTACTAGAGTCAGAAATGGAGAAGATAATATTACCATTAACCTTTCAGGAATAAAATCCTACCTCCTCCAATGACCAGTTTTATAACCTCAGGTGTTACTTAGCCCCTCTGTGTCTCCCTTTTCTCTATTCTTTTTTTTTTTTTTTTTTTTTTTGAGACGGAGTCTCACACTGTCGCCCAGGCTGGAGTGTAGTGGCACAATCTCGGCTCACTGCCACCACAACCTCCGCCTCCCGGGTTGACACCATTCTCCTGCGTCAGCCTCCCAAAGTAGCTTGGACTACAGGCACCCGCCACCACGCCTGGCTAAATTTTTGTATTTTTAGTAGAGACAGGGTTTCACCGTGTTAGCCAGGATCGTCTCAATCTCCTGGCCTTGTGATCCACCCACCTCAGCCTCCCAAAGTGCTGGGATTACAGGCGTAAGCCACCACGCCTGGCCCTTTTTTCTATTCTTTAATCCCAACACTTTGGGAGGCTGAGGCAGGTGGATCACTTGAGCACAGGAGTTCAAGAATAGCCTGGGCAACATGGCAAAACCATGTCTCTACTAAAAATTCAAAAATTAGCTAGGTGTGGTGGCGGGCACCTGTAATCTCACCTACTCGGGAGGCTGAGCCATGAGAATCCCAGGAACCGGGGAGGCGGATGTTGCAGTGAGCAGAGATCGCGTCACAGTGAGACTCTGTGTCAAAGAAAAAGAAAACAGAAAAAAAAGCAGTGGACTCCTAGATCCTACGAAGGCTGCAACCCAGACCCTGCCAAGAGATCAGAAATTTATTTTCCAAAGAATACAGAAGGTCCTGGACTGATGGACACCAGGCACAGGAGAGGGAGAAGACAGCAACAACAGAAGGGTTATACAGAAAGTAATATACTCAGTGTTGAGGATGTCCAGACCCTTAGTCTTCTTCCACTCAGCTTGGGAACACCGTCAGCAAGGCACAGAGCTCGCTCAGGCCTTCATGCCCCACTCAGCTCCCAGGGACCCAGACCTTCCAGTACAATGGAAAAATGAGACTATCAGGACACAGCTCTCATCAAAGAAATTCCAGGCCAGGCACACTGGCTCACACCTGTAATCCCAACATTTTGGGAGGCCAAGGCAGGTCAGGAGTTTGAAATCAGGCTGGGCAACATGGTGAAACCCCATCTCTACTAAAAATACAAAAATTGGTCAGGTGCAGTGTAATCCCAACGCTTTGGGAGGCTGAGGTGGATCACCTGAGGTCAGGAGTTCAAGACCAGCCTTGACAACATGGTAAAACACTGTCTCTACTACAAACTCTAAAAATTAGTGGGCGTGGGTGGGCATCTATTATCGCAGCTACTCAGGAGGCTGAGGCAGGAAAATCACTTGGACCTGGGAAGCAGAAGTTGCAGTGAGCTGAGATCGCGCCACTGCACTCCAGCCTGGGCAAGAGCAAAACTCTGTCTCAAAGAAACACACACAAACAAAAAACAGCCTGGACAACATCATGAAACCCCAGCTCTACAAAAAATTAAAAAAATTAGCCAGGTATAACGACGCACACCTATAGTCCCAGCTCCTCAGGAAGCTGAGGCAGAAGGATCCCTTGAGCCTGCGAGCTCAAGTTAACAATAAGCTATGACTGTGCCACTGAACTCTAGCCTGGGTGACAGAGCAAGAAGACTCTATTTCCTACAAAAAAAAAAAAAAAAAGACCAGGCACAGGCACACTGGCTTACACCTATAATCCCAGATCACTTGAGGCCAGGAGTTTGAGACCAGTCTGGGCAACACAGCAAAACCCCATTTTTATTAAAAATAAATAAATAAAAAGAAAAAAATTTGGCCAGGCGTGGTGGCTCATGCCTGTAATCCTAGCACTTTGGGAGGCTGAGGCAGGCAGATCACCTGAGGTGGAGAGTTCAAGACCAGCCTGACCAACATGGAGAAACCCCATCTCTACTAAAAATACGAAATTAGCCGGGCACATGCCTGTAATCCCAGCCACTCAGGAGGCTGAGGCAGGAGAATCGCTTGAACCCGGGAGGCGGAGGTTGCAGTGAGCTGAGATCCTGCCATTGCACTCCAGCCTGGGCAACATGAGCAAAAACTCCAGTCTCAAAAAAAAAAAAAAAAAAAAAGAAAAGAAAAAAATTCAGAGAGATAAAAAGGAGAAGAGGGGTTACCAGCAGCTTCAGGGTAACTTAATGGGTTCAGGGTTTCCATTTGAGAAGATGAAAAAGTACTGGAGATGGATGGCAGGTGGTTGTATAACATATGAATGTACTTAATGTCACCTGAAAATGGTTAAAATGACAAATTTAACGTTATGTCCATTTTACCATAACAAAAGAAAAATCTGAAAAACATTATTTCCAACCTAAACTTCTACCATACATTGCTGATGGGAATGCAAATGCTGAGAGTTTCTCCTACAGACAGGCTCATACTCATGTGAAATGATATATGTGCAAAGTTACTGCAGCACTGACAGTGATAACAATTCTGGCATCAAAATCCAAATGACAATTAACAAGAGAATCATCAGACGGAAGCGGGATAGCCACGTAAGGGCATAGGGACAACTGCTGAAAAAAATGAGGAAGCTTTTCATGTAGCGACAGAGAAAGGTCTCCAAGACATGCTGCTAAGTGGAAAAAGTCAAGGTAAAGAACACAGTACATAAACTGCCCTTCACTTAATGATCCCTTACCAAGTTTTATTTTAGGCTCGGCGCGCCTGTAATCCCAACACTTTGGGAGGCCAAGGTGGGCGGATCACTTGAGGTCAGGAGTTCCAGACTAGCCTGGCCAACAGGGTGAAACCACATCTCTACTAAAAATACAAAAATTAGCTAGCGGTGGTAGCCTGCGCCTGTAATCCCAGCTACTCTGGAGGCTGAGGCAGGAGAATCGCTTAAATGGGGAGGCGGAGGCTGTGAGTCGAGATCATGCCACTATACTCCAGCCTGGGCAACAGAGCAAGACTTCGTCTCAAAAAAAAAAGTAAGTTTTATTTTAGTGTCAAAATCACGGTATGCAGATACGACTGTATGAAAGAAGAAAAAAATAAATCAGAATAAAAGACAAGAAATTCCAATTTCCAAAGGGCCAGAAGAGACAAGTTATAACTAGATATTCTAAAAGGTTATGGTTTATCTTTGACAACATACTCATCCTAATGGTTGAAGACAGATCCAGGTTTCATGGGACCCAAACCTTCTATAATTTTTGGAGCCCCCATTTAGAAAAAGAATGTAAAATTAAATATACAAAATCTGGCACAAACGTGAATGTTTATTCAAAATGAGAAAAGGAAAAGAAATTATAGCAGATTATAAATTTTTTAAAGTTGGCAAATATCACATCACAAAATCCAGATAGATAACATAGTATTTTAATTATTTGAATGCCTGGAACATTTCTTTTTTTTCCTTTTTTATTTTTTTTGAGACAGAGTCTTGCTCTGTTGCCCAGACTGGCGTGCCAGTGGCATGATCTCAGCTCACTGTAGCCTCCGCCTCCCAGGTTCAAGCAATTCTCATGCCTCAGCCTCCCGAGTAGCTGGGACTACAGGCGTGTGCCACCACGCTCAGCTAATTTTTGTATTTTTAGTAGAGATGGAGTTTTCCCATGTTGTGATCTGCCCACCTCAGTCTCCCAGAATGAGGTGTGAGCCACAATGCCTGGCCTTCCTACTTTTGGGGAACATTTTTTATTGTCCTTCATATGACAGTGGTTTTACACTATCATTTTATATCGAGAAAATAAAGAAAACTCAAGCGTTTCTTCTCAAGTACCTTCCTGGTAGAATAAAACTCCCTCCCCTTCTTTTTTGGAGACAGGGTTTTGCTCTGTTGCCCAGGCTTCAGTGTAGTGGCATAATCATGGCTCACTGCAGCCTTGATCTCTTGGGCTCAAACAATTCTCCTGCCATCACAAGGTCAGGAGATCGAGACCATCCTGGCCAACATGGTGAAATCCCGTCTCTACTAAAAGACAAAAAATTAGCCAGGTGTGGTGGAGCACACCTGTAGTCCAAGCTACTCAGGAAGCTGAGGCAGGGGAATCTCTTGAACCTGGGAGACGGAGGTTGCAGTGAGCTGAAATCGTGCCACTGCACTCCAGCTTTGTGACACAGCAAGACTCCGCTCAAAAAAAAAAAAAAAAAAAAATTCTCCTGCCTCAGCCTCCTGAGTAACTGGGACCACAGGTGAGCACCATCATGTCTGGCTAATTTTTTTTTTTTGAGATGGCGTCTAGCTTTGTAGCCCAGGCTGTAATGCAGTGGCGCAATCTCGGTTCACTGCAAACTCCGCCTCCCAGATTCAAGTGATTCTCCTGCCTCAGCCTCCCAAGTAGCTGAGATTACAGGCGCCTGCCAACATGCCCAGCTAACTGTTGTATTTTTAGGGGGTTTCACTGTGTTGGCCAGGCTGGTCTCGAACTCCTGACCTCATGATCCACCCACCTCAGCCTCCCAAAGTGCTGGGATTACAAGCGTGAGCCACCATGCCTGACCTTTTTTTTTTGAGACGTAGTTTTTGCTCTTGTTGCCCAGGCTGGAGTGCAATGGCGTGATCTCAGCTCACTGCAACCTCCACCTCCCAGGTTCAAAGTGACTCTCCTGCCTCAGCCTCCCGAGTAGCTGGGAGTACAGGCACCCGCCACCACGCCCAGCTAATTTTTGTATTTTTAGTAGAGATGGAGTTTCACCATGTTGGCCAGGATGGTCTCAATCTCCTGACCTCGTGATCCACCTGTCTTGGCCTCCCAAAGTGCTGGGATTACAAGCGTAAGCCACCACGCCTGGCCTATGCCTGGCTAATTTTTAATTTTTTTTATAGAGACAGGGTTTCATCATGTTGCCCAGGCTGATCAAAATCCAAACTCCTGGGCTCAAGTGATCTTCCTGCCTCAGACATTTTTTGGATCTGGCCAAGGGTTGAGTTTGGAATACATTTACTTTGGGTTTATCTATTTATGTGGTTTGCAGTCACTTCCATGGGCAGTTCAAATAAGATAACTGTCCTGATATAGGAAAGGCTGCCATGGCACAAAGTTGCAGGAGCAGAGGTGGGATCACGATATATAGGTGTCCTATAAGTCTGTACCAGAAGTACATGAGTAAAGTAAGACAAACGAGGTTTAAAATGATCATAGTTAGAAGCTAGTCTATGGAAAATTCTTTCAATCATTAAAACTATAAAAATGGAAATGGAGGCCAGGCACTGTGGGAGGCTGAGGTGGACAGATCACCTGAAGTCAGGAGTTCAAGACCAGCCTGGCCAACACGGTGAAACCCTATCTCTACTAAAATTACAAAACTTAGCAGGGTGTGGTGGCACATGCCTGTAGTCCCAGCTACTCGGGAGACTGAGGCAGGAGAATTGCTTGAACCTGGGAGGCAGAGATTGCAGTGAGCCAAGATTATACCACTGCACTCCAGCCTGGGTAACAGAGCGAGACTCCATCTCGAAAAACAACAACAACAACAAACGTTGTCTTAACTGATTATGATTACAATTAAAATTTCTGAATTGTGTAAATTTTATAAAAACATGACTCCTCCCAGGGCTTTGGAAGAGAATATGGGCAACTAGGCTCCTTAAAGGGCACACTTCATTTGCTTCATGGGAGATACCCGTTTTCACTACAGAAATGTCGGCCTTCCCAAGCCAAAATCTGTCTTTTCATCCTCTAAAGTAGTAGTATCAAGGTAGCTCTCCTTGGGTTATACCATGAAAAATAATGTAAGAACTCAACACCTTGGAAAAGCCATGAAGAAGGGAAAGATAAGGCTGGGCGTAGTGTTCATGCCTGTAATCTCAGCATTTTGGGAGGCCGAGGTGGGTGGATCACTTGAAGTCAGGAGTTCCAGACCACCCTAGCCAACATGGTGAAACCCCCCATCTCTACTAAAAATACAAGAATGAGCTGGACGTGGTGGCAGGCACCTGTAATCCCAACTACTTGGGAGGCTGAGGCAGGAGAATTGCTTGAACACAGGAGGCAGAGGCTGCAGTGAGCTGAGATTGTGTTACTGCACTCTAGCCTGGGTGACAGAGTGAGACTCCATCTCAAAAAAAAAAAAAAAAAGAAAAAGGAAAGATAAGAAATGGTGGCTGGGCGCAGTGGCTCACGCCCGTAATCCCAGCACTTTGGGAAGCCGAGGTAGGTGGATCACAAGGTCAGGAGTTCAATACCAACCTGGCCAAGATGGTGAAACCCCATCTCTACTAAAGATACAAAAAAAGAAAGAAAGAAATGGTGTGCAGTTCAGAAAATCACACAAAAATAAAAAATAAAAAAACTGTAAGGATTCTTACTGCACAGTGCAACCGAAAATACATTCCAGATGCAGCAAAGGGTTAAATGTTAAACAAGCCATTGAGAAACAAAATCAAAAAGAAAACATCAGGTATTCTCTCTGAGATTCAATGCAATGGGTATCGTCACAAAGACTGACATTTGACCAAGTGAAAATTTTAAACCCCAAAATTAAAACCTTTAGAAAAATTTAAGGCAAACAATAATCTTAGAGAAAAGGAAAACTACTTGGAGCAAATATGACAAACCAGGGTTGAGAATCCTTACCATAGCTCAGCACTGTGGCTCAGGCCTGTAATCCCAGCACTTTGGGAGGCTGAGGCAGGAGGCTCACTTGAGCCCAGGAGGTCAAGGCTGCAGTGACTGCATTCCATCCTGGGTGACAGAGCTCTTGCCCTGTCTCAAAAATGAAAAAAGAAACAAACAAACAAAAAGAACCCTTACTAGTATAATAGAGCTTGTAAATCAGAAAGAAATCACTATGACCGCAAAAGATATGGAAATGATTCACAGTGACCAGTGTCTAGTCATTCTGAAATTGTAAGGTGTTCAATCTCACTAATAAAAAATGCAGATTAAAAACCTAGGCTACAGGAGAATGGCGTGAACCCAGGAGGCGGAGCTTGCAGTGAGCCGAGATAGCACCACTGCACTCCAGCCTGGGCGAAAGGGCTAGACTCCGTCTCAAAAAACAAAAAAGGCCGGGCGCGGTGGCTCAAGCCTGTAATCCCAGCACTTTGGGAGGCCGAGACGGGCGGATCACGAGGTCAGGAGTTCGAGACCATCCTGGCTAACACGGTGAAACCCCGTCTCTACTAAAAAATACAAAAAAGCTAGCCGGGCGAGGTGGCTGGCGCCTGTAGTCCCAGCTACTCGGGAGGCTGAGGCAGGAGAATGGCGTAAACCCGGGAGGCGGAGCTTGCAGTGAGCTGAGATCCGGCCACTGCACTCCAGCCCGAGGGACAGAGCGAGACTCCGTCTCAAAAAAAAAAAAAAAAAACAAAAAAGAAAAAAAAAACCTAGGCTAGTCCTCACCCACCAAACGAGGAAAGATTAACACAAAACTGCTAACACTTGCTGTAGCTGCAGACTGGGTAAGACAAGCTCACCAACACCACAATCGCCGGCACGAGCACTTTGGTGATCTGCTTTCACAATATCTACCCATACTGTCGGTCCCAGTAATTCCACTTCAGAGAATCTAGTTCAGGAAATTCTCACAACTGCAGAGATGTTTATGTAGAAAGTATTAAATACAGACCTATTGAAAATTGAGGCAAAATAAAAAAGAGAGAGCAACAGGGAAGACAGTATCTCTCAGGACCTGTGTGGACATCTACACGCACTTATCTGATGGTGGAAAAGAAAGAATATACAACTAATTGTCATCACTGCTAATGCTGAAGGGAGGGCTCAAGGGAGGGGGTCTTTGCTTTTTCTTTGAGTGCCTCTCAAAGGTTTAACTTCCCATCCTGAACATGGTGTATTTGCTCTTGTAATTTAAACGATATTCCAAGAGGTAAGAAAATTCCCACATATAAAAAGGATGAAACCATGCAAATGAAATCTGATCCCCTTCCATCCTATAGCCCTGACCCTAGTAAAAAGAATGAAGAAAATAAGCTCATTAAGCTCCCTGGCCACACAATGGCCAACTCAGACCTGCTGATTTCTACTGCTCTGATTAGGGATGCCATACTCAGCTGTTTCCGGGTCCGAGCACAGACTCCCAGTCTTCCAATGAAGCCCAGGTATCCATGAGCAGTAATATTTCATAAGGAATCTTTTCTGAACTGCAGGTCTCAAGAGTGGGACCTATATTCAGTACACTATGCTGTAAACAGATGTGCTGTTATCCAGGCTTTCTTGCTCCATTTCTAGAGCACAGGCAGAGGAATTTAGGATCTTTTTTTTTTTTTTCCTGAGATGCAGTTTCACTCTTATTGCCCAGGCTAGAGTGCAATGGCACGATCTCGGCTCACTGCAACCTCCGCCTCCAAGGTTCAAGCGATTCTCCTGCCTCAGACTCCTGAGTAGCTGGGATTATAGGCATGCGCCACCACACCCGGCTAATTTTGTATTTGTAGTAGAGATGAGGTTTCTCCATGTTGGTCAGGCTGGTCTCGAACTCCCTACCTCAGGTGATCTGCCCACCTTGGCCTCCCAAAGTGCTAAGATTATAGGCATGAGTCACCACGCCTGGCCAATTTTTGAGACAGGGTCTCACTCTTTCACGCAAGCTGGAGCACAGTGGCACAATTATGCCTCACTGCAGCCTCAACCTCCTGGGCTCAAGCCTTCCTCCACCTCAGCCTCCCAAGTAGCTGGGACTACAGGTGTTTGCCACCATGCCCAGCTGATTATTTTTTGTTGAGACGGGGTCTTGCCATGTTGCTCAGGCTGGCCTCAAACTCCTGGGTTCAAGAGACCTTCCCGCCTCGGCCTCCTGAAGTGTTGGGATTACAGGCATGAGCCATCAGACCTAGCCAGATAGTTTTTGTTTGTTTTGAGACAGAGTCTTGCTGTCGCCCAGGCTGGAGTGTAGTGGCGTGATCTCAGTTCACTACAAGCTCTGCCTCCCAGGCTCAAGCAATTCTCCCGCCTCAGCCTCCCCAGCAGCTGGGATTAGAGGTGTGAGCCACTGCACCTGGCCAATAGTTCTTGAGTGAAATTAAAAGTGCAACTCCAGAGGCAGGGCATGTTGGCTCACACCTTTAATCCCAACACTTTGGGAGGCCGAGGCAGGAGGATCACTTGAGCCCAGGAGTTGGAGGCCAGCCTGGACAACAGAGCGAGACCTCACATCTACTAAAAACTAAAAAAAAAAAACAAAAAAAGGCCTATCTTGGCTTTCAACATGCCTTTCTCACCGAGCTTAATTATTTTTAGCTCTCAATGTGAAGTGAGAGATTTGCAACACATTCTTACACTTGAACACTTAGAGGCCACTGTAGGATTACTAATTGCAAACAGCTGGTTGGTGGAGCAGTCAGAACGCATACAATATTGATGGATTAAGTTTGCCATCTTACACAGGCATCACTCATGACCCCCCAAAACAATTACAATAGTAACATCAAAGATTACTGATAGCAGATCACCATACTAGAAATAATAACAAAACTTTGAAATATTGCAAGAATTACCAAAATGTGGCATAGACTGAGCATCCTTTTGGAAAAATAATGCCGGTAGACTTTGCTCGACGCAGGGTTGCCAAAATCCTTCACTTCGTAAAAAACGCAGTACCTGCAAAGCGCAAAAAAGCAAGGCACAATAAAACAAAGGGTGTGCCTGTTTTCTTTGACTCTCACCAAAGCCTCGTATTTCCACAACATGAGAAAAGGGAGGCTCAGAAGGTGTGGATGATTATCCTAAATCACCTGGCTAGCAACCAAGTCCCAGGGCCACAGCCTTCCCACCACAAGGCACTGTCGCCCAAAGCCTTTAGGACTAAGGTTGGCTGTAGGTTTTCCAGCTGTAGGCACACAGCCAGACACAGGTGGGCACTCAGGAATTAGTTACGTGAGTGAATACCCAACAACTACGAGAGAGCTAGGCAAATTGTGGTTGACCAACAAGACACTACAAGACTTTTCAGGAGGAAGATGTGGAATTCCACTTACCAACACTAGATGAAAATGCAGAACCTCACATAACAGCCACAAATCTCCCTAGATCTCAGAGGCGGGTCTCCATCCGCCCGGCCTCAATTACCCAGAGCTGAGTCACCAACTACCTTCCCTCGGTCTCTCCCCAGCTCTCCGCAGGAACCAGCTGGGGCTCTCTACTGCCCACACTGCCAAATCCAAATTCTTTATGCTGGCCTTCACAGCCCTTCCATCTTACCCAATCCAGTTGTTTCCTGAACACTTCCACTTTCCCTGGCCTTTGCTGGACTCTTCCCTCTACCCCACAGAACCCCATCTTCTCCTTTATCCTGAGACACGACTTGGCTCATGTGGATTCTCAGTAAATGCTGGTGCCTTTCCCCACTTCCATCAAAAACGGAGCAGTGGCCAGGTGCAGTGGCTCACACCTGTAATCTCAGTACTTTGGGAGGCCGAGGCAGGCAGATCACCTGAGGTCAGGAGTTGAAAACCAGCCTGGCCAACATGACGAAATTCCTTCTCTACTGAAAATACAAAATCAGCCGGGTGTGGTGGTTGCATGCCTGTAATCCCAGCTACTCAGGAGGCTGAGGCAGGAGAATCGCTTAAACCTGGGAAGTGGAGGTTGTAGTGAGCTGAGATCTTACCACTGCACTCCAGCCTGGGCAACAAGAGCGAAACTCCGTCTCAAAAAAAAAAGGAAGTGGCTTGTTTTTTTTTTTTTTTTTTTAAGTGGATTTATTCATTTGAACCAATGAGATCACCAAGTTCACTAGAAACTGGCAGGATGAACCTGGAGCCTCATATCCAAGAGTCTCCAGTTTGGGTTTCTCTGGCATGGAGGCAGGGAACTGACTTAGATGACCTGGGCAGCCAGGTTGGTCTTGGCTTGGATGCCTTTCCACCTCTCCTTCCTCTCCTAGTCTATCCCCAGCTCCCTCCCAGGGCAGGACCCCAAACTTGTATTAGGCAAGTCTCTTCTTCCCTTAGTGACCCAGTTTCTTCAAACACGGGGAAAAAAGGTGGGGGGAGCTTCTTACCACAATATTTTTTAATTTAGAAAGAGGGGGAGAAGGCTGGGCTCACACCTGTAATCCCAATACTTCGGGAGGTTGAGGCGGTGGATCACTTCAGGTCAGTTCAGTATCAGCCTGGCCAACATGGCAAAACTCTGTCTCTACTAAAAACACAAAAATTAGCTGGGCATGGTGGTGGGCGCCTTTAGGCTGAGGCAGGAGAATCGCGAGGCAGAGGTTGCAGTGAGCTGAGATCGCCCCACTGCACTCCAGCCTGGAGACAGAGCGAGACTCTGTCTCAAAAAAAAAAAAAGAAAAAAGAAAGTGGGGGGGAGAAAATGACAATAAAATAACTTATCACTTCGAAAAAGTTTTCCCACTAAAGTTCTCACCAAGTATGTCCAAAGTCCCTCCATGTTGGGACACTGTAAGCTGTCAATAAACACACCTTGGCCATGCCCCTACATTAGCGTGCACCAACTTACCCCATTTTAAGAGCCTGCAGTAGAGAGGTCTCAGAGTTGCTATAATGGGCCAGCTCCTGGTGAGGGGTACTTAGCTGTTTGCAATATTCCCGAATGAACAGTTCTGCAAAGAATAATCTTCTATAAGCATTTATCTTTGTTGTACAGCTACTTCTAAACACAGATTCCTAGAAGTGGAATTACTGGCTTAGAGAATCTACACATTTTAAATTCTGATACTTACTAGTTGAGAAACTACACAGTAATTCTCAAACTCTAATTGCACTAAGGCTTTACCTGTGAAGCTTGCTTACGGGCAAAATCTGACCGGCTACCAGCCTCCCTTCACCCCTACCCCGTCCTCCAGGAGGAAGGTCTTTGTTATGCAGCTCTCAGGTGGAGGAGGAGGCAGTCACTCCCTTCCATTTCCCCAACCACATCTAGCACCAAAACTTGGGAAGCACTGGTCTAAGGGGCTGCTGCAGGCACGATTTATGGTGCCGTCTCTGCCTCTAGCCCAGGCCCCCAGTGGCTTCCCCAGAAAGGGCAGTGTGGCTCTTAGGCATACAGGAGAAAAATGCCTAGTGCAGCAGCCACTACCAGAGCCCCCTCTCCAGGCTCACCTGATGGCACCCGTTTCCCCCTGGGGCTCCCCTCTTCTGAAGGTCCCTGTCCCATACATTTCCTAGAGACCAAGGCCCATTGGTTTTACATTTCTTACCTAAGGCAACCGAGACATGGCTTTTTCTTTCAGAGGGCTGTGGGGGAAGCACCATTTATTCGGCCAAGAAAATTGTTTCTGACCCACACTCTGGGCCTCAGTTTCCCTGTCTGTGAAATGGAGAGCAACGGACAGTGCCACTGACATTTCACCCGCTGCTGTGAGGAGATTTTTAACATTTGCAGGAAGTCTGGCTTCTATGGGGTGTCCAGGTGAAACCTTAACAATCTTTTAATTGGCGTTCTGATTGGCTTAAGGCTCGTTTGCAAAAAATTAACGAGTGTTGTTCCTAGAGTTCTCCCTTGCTAAAGGGCCATTAAGACCAAAAGCTGTTTTCAAGGCGATTTACAAGCTCAGGGGCCCTAGATATCTGGGCCCAGCCGTGCCCGGGTACAGGGCGGGGTGGGGGTGCCCTAGGAGATTGGTTAACAGGTATTTCACAGTATGTGGCACCCACAGCAGACAGCGGGGAAAGAGTGTACTGACCCGGGTCGGGGAGGCCAAGGAAAACCTTCTGGAGTAGGGTGTAACCGGCAGAAGAGGAAAAAGAAACCAGACAGGAACTCTGGGAGCTCCTGGACTGATGTTTAAGGCCGAGCACAACGGGTAAGGGATCAGGCTTCACTATCGACCGACCTGGGCTGAATGACACCGGTTGACTGTGTGACAAAAGCAAATCAAGAACCTCTCTGCGGCTCACGAACAAGCCAGAGACTTACAAAGGACAACACATACCCCATCACCCGAGGATGAGACGGGATGACACACACGAAGTGCCCCGCACAGCGTCGCTGCAAAGCACTGGCAGTTTTCACCTCTGGCCGCCCCCTGTGAGCCCGACCATGTGCTTTTTGGGCTTAGGTCGGAGGCGGCCTCCCAGACTCTACAGGCCCTTGAGGTCATAACAGGCGTCCCCATCAGAGCCCAGTCCTTTACCAGCTGAGGGTAAGTGCCCGGACTAACTGGCCTCAGTTTCCCCTCGAAGCAACGGGAGCAATCGCACCGCCGGCAGGACATCTTGTGGGGGGCGCGAAATGACAAAAGTCACGATTTACAGAAGTTCCCCCTCGGTAACGACCCCACTCCGGCGAGGAGCACAGTAGGCGCTCCGGAAACACCCTCCACGAGGAGGGCCGGGCCACTTCCTGCCCCCGAGCGGGCTCTCCCCGGCCGAGGCTCCCACCGCCGCTCTGGGGAGGCCATGCAGCATTCCTGAGGGCGGGGTGGGCGCAGGAAGAAGGTGCCCGCGGCCCCGCCCCCTCCGGGCGCGCTGGGCGGGGCGAAGCCCCTCTGCGCCTTCGGCCCGCCCCGCGGGGGGTGGGCGCAGCTTGTAGCGCTCCTCACAAAGTTTGTTTTCTCCCTCCGGGCGGGTGGGGGAGGGCGCGGAGGGCGCGGGGGGAGGAGAGGGGATCTGACGTCAGGCCGCGAGGTGCTTTCCAGCCGCGAGCTGTCAGGCCGAGTGTCAGGCCGGGCAGGTACGCTGCGCGCGCCCCCGGGGCCCCCCGCCCCCTGCCGGGACTCCCCGCGCCGAGCCCTAGGCCGCGTGGACCCGAAAGCCTCTCGGAAAAGTTAGTGCAGGGAGCAGGAGAGGGCCAGATGGGGGTGGGGGCGCGCGGACAACTTGGAAAGTTTCTTTTTCTCAGTCGGACGGGGGAGGGGGCGTCGTCCTGGCGCGTGCGGTTGGGGGTGTGTGAGCTCGGGGGTGTTTGTGAGTCCCGACGGCCCCCAGGGAGTGTTTGTGAGTCCCGAAGGCGCTGCGATCCGGGGGCCGGTGAGGGGCTGTTTCAGCCCTCGGGAGGAAGCCTGCTCGGGGCCCTGGTGGGGGGCCCCGCTTCATAGGATCCCACCCCAGGAGAGGGCCGATCCTGCGCCGGACCTGAGTGAGCGCGCGGGGGGGCGGATTTGTTTGGTTTCAAAAGTGCACGTTGCTAACCGCCGGCAGGGCCCCCCCGCCGCCGAGCCGGGCAGGGGGCGGCCGAGAGTGACAGCTGGGAGTGGGGGCCGCGGGAAGGGCCCGGAGCGGGGGGGCCCTGGGGAGCCCGCGCGAGTTCCCCTTTCCTTTGGAACAAAGGAAAGTCTGTCTCTGAGGCATCTGTCACTCCCAGGCGGGCCGAGGAAGCGGGGCGCGTGAGGCCGGCGCCCCAGAGAAAGTTTGTTGGCGCCGGGACCCTCGGGTAGGCCGAGGGTGAGCCGAGCCTCCCGAAGGAGAAGCGAGCAGCCTGCGGGGCAGGGGGCGGCAAACATGGAGTCTGGGCGCAGGGCTGTGGGGGGGCGGCGCGGAGGTGGGAGCCCAGCCCCCTCCCCTCCCTTCCCCTCCCCTCCCGCTCAGGGCCGAGTTCGGAGCACAAAGCCGAGCGCGCACGCTCCGCCGGCCCCGCGCCCCGAAGAGTCGGCCAGCCCAGAACTGCCGGGGAAGGGGGTGGGAACCAAACTTTTTCCTGCTCCAGGACAGACACGTGAGTTTTCTTTCTTCCAGAGCCCCCGCCCCACCGGAATGGCGGGCCCGCGGGGGAGCTGGTGCGCGGAGTCGGCCAGGGGTGGGGGAACTGTGGGGTGCAGGCGCCCCAAGCGCCGGCCGATTCCTCGCCGACCGGGGAGCCATGTGCTCCGACTCGGTCTGGGCCGCGGGGGAGGTTGCGCGCTTTGTCTGCATTGCTGGGAATGCGGGCGTGAGTGCGCGGCCGGGGGGAGTGTCGGGGCCAAGCTAGGGGAGTTGTCAGAAAGTTGGTGCCGGAGTGGCTGCAGGTGGCGTCGTGGGAGTCTGTAGGAGGGTGCATGGGATGTTGTGTCGAGGGGGTGCTGCCACTGGTCACTGAGGGTAGAACTGATTGTTAGTGTGATGACGCCTGGAGTTTTCCCTGTCGGAGAAATTGGCGGTGGCCGGGGCGGTGGGAGTTCGTGGGTGGGCGGGTACAAAAATTGGGTCAGTTGCGTGGGTCACTGTTGTTCGTGCTAGGCCTGGGTCTGTAAGCTGTGCGTGTGCGTGCTGTGTGTGTCGGTGAAAACCCTAGGGTTTGTAGGGCTTGAGCGATGGGTCCGGGCCAGTTATCCTAGCGCTGTTGGTTAATTGCCTGGCTTGAGTGTGTCTGGGTGCGGTGTAGGGTGCATATGTGGGAAACCTCACAGACTATAGATGGCCCTGGGTTGCAGAACACCGAGGTGGAGAAGTCTGTGTAGGCTGAGGGGTCGTTCCCCAGGGCCCACCCGGGGAACCCTGCAGACAGACTTGGCTGGCAGCCAGGGTGGAATTTGTACAGATAACCTTGAGTAAACTTCTCACAGCCGGCCAGGGCTGCATCACTGAGCACAGATCCCAGCTGCCCTGGCCATCTAGAAATGTCTGTCTGACCTCAGAAAGAGCCTGCTGTGGTGCTCTCTGAGGAGTGGCACCTCTAACCAGTGCCTGTCTCACCTCCAGGTGGCCTGGCTGAAAGGGTAGACCCTTCCCTCGAAAGCCTGGCCTAGTCAGCCCAGAGATCTGGGCTCAGGTCCAAGAAGAGGAAACAAAACCTGGGAGATGCCAGAGTCTGTTGGCCGGCCTGCTGGGGAGCTGTTAAAAGGCTGAGAAGGGAGGAGCCTTGAGATCCTGGCATCAGCCTGGCCTAGAACTTTTGCTTTTAAAATGAAAATCTGGCCGGATGCGGTGGCTCAGGCCTGTAATCCCAGCACTATGGGAGGCCGAGGCCGGCAGATCACCTGAGGTCAGGAGTTGGAGACCAGCCTGGCCGACATGGCAAAACCCCATCTCTACTTTAAAAAAAAAAAAAAAAAAAAATTAGCTAGGTGTGGTGGCACACACCTGTAATCCCAGCTACTCGGGAGGCTGAGGCAGAATTGCTTGAACCCAGGAGACGGAGGTTGCGGTGAGCCGAGATTGCGCCACTGCACTCCAGCCAGGGCTACAGACCAAGACTCCATCTCAAAAAAAAAAAGAAAATATTTTTTGCATGTGTGAAACAGAACTTTGTTGGGGGGCTGAGCAGCTGATTTGGGTTATCTAGGGAAAATCCTTCCTTCATTTGACAGGTGAGGACTCAAGCCCAAAGAGGGGAGGATCCTTGCCCAGGGTTACAGTGCCAAGTGGAGAGTAGGCCTTGCTCATTCATCTGGATTTTGAGTGGTTGAGTCTAGGACCAGGTCAAGGGGCCTGACAAAGGAGAATATCCAAGAAGCAACCAGTAGAGAGATGACTCACCTCTCTCACTGCAAGGTACACAGTAGGTGCTCCTTAAATATTACATGGACTGCTGCAGGACCATGGTGATCTGTAGTTTCCAGAGTTCTCACTGGGCATTGGGAGACCTAGGAGGCAGTACGGTATACAGCCCACAAGAGAAGGTGGGGAGAGGCCTGGTCCAAATCCAACGTTAGTATCCTAAGCTGGGGGTGGGATTTTTTTCCATTACAGCTTTATTGAGATATAACTCACATTCCATGTAATTCACACATTTAAAGTATACTTATCAGCAGGTTTTGGTATGTTTGCAACTATCACTATAGTCAATTTTAGGACTTTTTTTTGAGGGGGATGGGGGGACAGGGTCTTGCTCTGCCTCTCAGACTGGAGTACAGTGGTGTTATCTCATCTCATTGCAACCTCTGCCTCCAGGCTCAAGCGATTCTCCCACCTCAGCCCCCGGAGTAGCTAGGACCACAGACATGTGTTACCATGCTCAACTAATTTTTGTATTTTTTTGCAGAGATGGGGTTTCACCGTGTTGCCCAGGCTGGTCTTGAACTTCTGAGCTCAAGTGATCTACCTGCCTTGGCCTCCCAAAGTGCCAGGAGTGTAGATGTGAGCCACAGCATGTGGCTTTTTTTTTATTATTTTATTTTTAAAAATGGGTTCTTACTATGTTGTCCAAGTTGACATGCACTGGTGCAATCATAGCTCACTACAGCCTTGAACTCCTGGGTTCAAGGGATCCTCTCACCTCAGCCTCTCAGAGTAACTGGGACTACTGGCACACCACCATACTGGGCTAATTTTTATTTTATTTTATTTTTTATTTTTATTTTTTTTATTTTGTTAAGACAGAATTGCTCTGTCACCCAGGCTGGAGTGCAATGGCATGATCTCGGCTCACTGCAACCTCCACCTCCCAGGTTCAAGCAGTTCTTCTGCTTCAGCCCTTCCCTGCGTAGCTGGGATTACAGGTGCCCATCACCACACCCAGCTACTTTTTGTATTTTTAGTAGAGACGGGGGTTTCACCACGTTGGCCAGGCTGGTCTCGAACTCCTGACCTCAGGTGAGCCACCCGCCTCAGCCTCCTAAAGTACTGGGATTTTGGGCGTGAGCCACCACGCCTGGCCCCAATTTTTATTTTTTGTAGAGACAGGGTCTTCTTGTGTTGTCCAGGCTGCTATTGAACTCCTGGCCTCAGGGGATCCTCCCGCCTTGGCCTCCAAAAGCATTGGGATTACAGGCATGAGCCTGTACTACACCTGAGTCTGTATTACACCTGGTCCAGGATGTTATACCCCATCAGAAAGAAACTCCATACACTGTAGCTATCAGCATTCCGTCTCCGCAGCCCTAACTGCGGAGCTGTTAGTTAGCTAATCTACCCTGTCTCAATAGAGTTCATGATCAATGAAATCATATAACATGTAGTCTCTTATGACTGGCTTTTTTTCCCTTAGTATAATGCTTTCAAGGCCTACCATATTGTAGCATATGTCAGGACTGACTTTTTTCTTTTTTGAGACGGAGTTTCGCTCTTGTTGCCCAAGCTGGAGTGCAATGGCATAATCTCGGCGCACTGCAACCTCCATCTCCTGGGTTCAAGGAATTCTCCTACCTCAGCCTCCCGAGTAGCTGGGATTACAGGCGCGCGCCACCACGCCCAGCTAATTTTTTTGTATTTTCAGTAGAGATGGGGTTTCACCATGTTGGCCAGGCTGGTCTGGAACTCCTCAAGTGATCCACCTGCTTCAGCCCCCCAAAGTGCTGGGATTACAGGCATGAGCCACTGCTCTCGGCTATGAATTCCTTTTTTTAATGGGCGAATAAACTATTGAAGAGATAGACGACTTTTATTTTTTTTGTAGAGATGAGGTCTCACTATGTTGCCCAAGCTGGTCTTGAACTTCTGGGCTCAAATAATCCTTCTACCTCAGCCTATACCGCTGTGAACATGTGTGTATGAGGTTTTATGTGGACACAAGTTTTCATTTCTGTTGGAATATCTAGGAGTGAAATTTCTGGGTTGCATAGTAACTCCATTTGACCACCATAGTATCTTGGGCAGCCTTTTTGTTTGTTTGTTTGCTTTTTGTTTTTTGTTTTTTTTGAGATGGAGTCTCAATGTGTTGCCCAGGGTGGAGTGCAGTGGTATGATCTCGGCTTACTGCAACCTCCGCCTCCCAGGTTCAAGCGATTCTCCTGCCTCAGCCTCCTGAGTAACTGGGACTACAGGCGCTTGCCACCACAGCTGTCAAATTTTTGTATTTTTTGGTAGCGACAGAGTTTCACCATATTCACCAGGCTGGTCTCAAACTCCTGACCTTGTGATCTGCCTGCCCCGGCTTCCCAAAGTGCTGGGATTACAGGTGTGATCCACCGCGCCCGGCCTTTTGTTTGTTTGGTTTTGTTTTTGTTCAGATGGATTCTCGCTCTGTCTCCGGGCTGGAGTACAGGGGCTGGAGTACAGTGACACGATCTCGGCTCACTGCAACCTCCGCCTCCCGGGTTTAAGCAATTCTCCTGCCTCAGCCTCCCGAATAGCTGGGACTACGGGCACGTGCCACCACGCCCAGCTAATTTTTTTATTTTTAGTAGAAATGGGGTTTCATCATGTTGGCCAAGATGGTCTTGAGCTCTTGACTTCGTGATCTGCCTGCCTTGGCCTCCCAAAGTGCTAGGATTACAGGCATAAGCCACCAAGCTCAGCCTTTATTTTTTGAGACCTTTTTTATTTTTTTGTTACCCAGGCTGAAGTGCAGTGGCACAAACACAGTTCACTGCAGCCTTGACCTCCTGGGCTCAAGCAATTCTGCCTCAGTCCCACAAGTAGGTGGGCCTACAGGTGCACACCATGACACCTGACTGATTTTTGTATTTTGTGTGTGTGTGTGTGAGCCACTGCACTGGCCTTGGGCAGCTGTCTTAATCTCTCTCTGTTACCTCAGCTATAAAATGATGATAATAATAGCTTCTCCCTTATTGAGGAATTGTAATGATTAAATGAGATAACGTGTAAAATGCTCAATACAGGCTGGGCATGGTGGCTCACGCTTGTAATCCCAGCACTTTGGGAGGCTCAGGCTGCCAGATGGCTTGAGGCCAGGAGTTTAATACCAGCCTGGCCAATATGGTGAAACCCCGTGTCTACCAAAAAATACAGAAAATTAGCCAGACGCATGCCTGTAATCCCAGCTACTCGGAGGCTGAGGATCACTTGAACCCAGGAGACAGAGGTTAAAGTGAGTCGAGATGGTGCCACTGCACTCCAGCCTGGGCTACAGAGTGAGACCCTGTCTCAAAACAAAAAAAAAAAGAAAAGAAAAAACCAAATGCTCAGTACCGAACAAGGAGAATAGTAGACCTCAGTGGAAACTGTAATTATTTCCAGTCCGAGTCCTGCTTGTGAATGAGCTGCCATTTGCTAGTCACCTACCTGTTCCATGAAGTGGAGGAACTTTGGACTCGTACCTTCTAGCTTGCTTGGGCTGTGTTATGGCCTGAGACTCTGAATTGCAATTACCCCATTTCTGGTGTCCCAGGCTCAAGTAATGCTCAGCGTGCTTGGAGACTAGGAAAAGGCAGTACATGCTAATGATGTTCCCATCCCCTGTGTCACTTGTCCCAGGTTTACCCAAGGTCCAGCCCCCTAGGCACCATGTCGGACAGTGATCTAGGCGAGGACGAAGGCCTCCTCTCTCTGACGGGCAAAAGGAAGCGCAGGGGGAACCTGCCCAAGGAGTCGGTGAAGATCCTCCGGGACTGGCTGTACTTGCACCGCTACAACGCCTACCCCTCAGAGCAGGAGAAGCTGAGCCTTTCTGGACAGACCAACCTGTCAGTGCTGCAGGTAAGGAGGGGATCTGGATAAGGGGGTGGTAGGAGGATCTGTGTTTTAGTCCTATTCCAGCCACGCCACTGACTCACTGTGGTCTTGGGCCAGTCACTTTCGCTATCTGGGCTTCAGTTTCTTCTTGGGTTAGGGGAGAACACCTGCTCTCCCTGTCTCAAGGGAAGACAATGAAACAGGGTCGCTGCGGTCAATTTCAGACTTTAGATAGTCCTTTTTTTTGAGACGGAGTCTTGTGCTGTCACCCGGGCTGGAGTGCAGTGGTGCAATCTCGGCTCACTGCAACCTCCACCTCCCGGGTTCAAGCGATTCTCCTCCCTCAGCCTCCCGAGTAGCTGGGATTACAGGCGCCCGCCACCATGCCCAGCTAATTTTTTGTATTTTTAGTAGAGACAGGGTTTCACCATGTTGGCCATGCTGGTCTTGAACTCCTGACCTTGTGATTCGCCTGCCTCAGCCTCTCAAAGTGCTGGGATTACAGGCGTGAGCCACCACGCCTGGCCCAGACTT
This sequence comes from Piliocolobus tephrosceles, assembly GCF_002776525.5. Taxonomy (NCBI): domain Eukaryota; kingdom Metazoa; phylum Chordata; class Mammalia; order Primates; family Cercopithecidae; genus Piliocolobus; species Piliocolobus tephrosceles. The sequence goes on from NC_045453.1 coordinate 9,430,721, forward strand.
TGGATAGTTCTGAAGAGGCAAGGAATGTAATGCTGTCAAAGTCTAGGTGTCATCATTAACTTTGGAGGCCAAGGGAAGATGAGAAGGCATCGAGCATCTAGGATTTGGCCCCCAGCCCCAGCGCAGTATTGGACGGCAACTTGGTTGAAAGGGGCAGCTGTGATTTGCAGTGTGGTTAAGAGATGGGACAGGATCACAATCCAGGAAAGGACAGAAGTCAGAGGTTCTGTGTTCATAATCCAGTCCTGCCTCATGTCTTGATTTCCTCATCTGTAAAGGAGCAGGGGGTGTGCAGAATCCTCCCCTGCCTGGTGGAACTATTGTGACAAATAGATTCAGAACTGGATGTGAAAGTGCTTTGCAAACCATGCACATGAACACACTCAAAAGAGATAGCCTTATCCCCTTTTAATCAGAGTGCAAAGTATTGTCCCCTTTGAATCGCGCCTATTGCTGACCCGCAGGTGTCTTTGTTCTGCTTTCCTGGAGCAGAGGCGGGGGACCCTGGACCGCCGTTGCTTTGCCTCCAGTTTGCCTCTCTCCTTCCTGGAGACACACAGTAGCCCGTTAGCCTAACACCAGAGGCCCAGCCCAGCCCTGCCCTGCTGGCCCCCACTGCTCCCTTCCTGAGCCAGTCAAACCTCTCCCCCAAACTCTTCTGTTTCTCTTTCCCCCTCTGTCCTTTCTTTCTTTTCTTTCTTTTTTTCTTTTTTCTTTTTTTTTTTTTTTGAGGCAGAGTTTTGCTCTTGTTGCCCAGGCTGGAGGGCAATGGCATCATCTCAGCTCACCACAACCTCTGCCTCCCAGGTTCAAGCAATTCTCTTGCCTCAGCCTCCCGAGTAGCTGGGATTACAGGCACCACATCCGGCTAATTTTTGTATTTTTAGTAGAGATGGGGTTTCTCCATGTTGGTCAGTCTGGTCTCAAACTCCTGACCTCAGGTCATATGCCCACTTCGGCCTCCCAAAGTGCTGGGATTAAAGGCTTGAGTTACCACGCCTGGCCTCCCTCTCTGTCCTTTGATAGCTTGTTACTCCAACCTTTGGTGCTGTCTCTCCCTCCTTCTCTTATCCCCTCTGAACCTCCCACGTCTTCCCACCTCCTGTCTTTCTTCCATGTACAGACATGGTAAGTATTTCAGCCCTCAGAACTTCTGTCACCTGACTTTATACTCTGGGCAATGGTTAATCCAAGTATCTGTATGGGAAAGGCTCTAAAGTTACAGATCCTGACTCAGATTCCATCTTCTCCACAAGAGGAAGCCTGGACCTTGGCCAAGTCACTGCCTTCTCTCTGAGCCTCATTATTCCCTCATCTGAAAAAAGAGAGGTGATTGTAGCACTTTCATGAGTGTAGGGAGGAGGGGAAGAGAAGAATTCAAGGCTCACTCAGGCCCTCCCTGCACAGTGGCTCACGCCTGTAATCCCAGCACTTTGGGAGACCAAGGCAGGAGGATCACATGTGCCCAGGAGTTTGAGACCAGCCTGGGCGACATAGGGAGACCCCATCTGTACAAAACAAAAAAATTAGCTGGGCATGGTGGTACATGCCTGTAGTCTCAGCTACTTGGGGGGCTAAAGTGGGAGGAAGGATTACTTGAGCCTTGGAGGTGGAGGCTGCAGTGAGCTGTGATCACACCACTGCACTCCAGACTGGGCGACGGAGTGAGATGATGTCTCAAAAAAAGAAAAAATGGCCAGGTGTGGTGGCTCATTCCTGTGATCCCAGCACTTTGGGAGGTCAAGGCAGGAGGATCTCCTGAGGTCGGGTGTTAAGACCAGCCTGGCCAACATGTAGAAAACCCATCTCTACTAAAAATACAAAAAATTAGCTGGGCGTGGTGATGCATGCCTGTAATCCCAGCTACTCAGGAGCTTAGGCAGGAGAATCGCTTGAACCTGGGAGGCAGAGGTTGCGGTGAGCCGAGATGGCCACATTGCACTGCAGCCTGGGCAACAAGAACGAGACTCCATCTCAAAAAAAAAGACCACTGTTCAGTGTTTGGCATACAGTGGGTGTTTCTGCTGTTTTCAGCTTCATGTCTCTGCCTAAGGCACAAAGTCTTGGGCTGACCCTGGGTGCCCAGCAGTTAATGGCATCTCGCAGGGTACCTCCTCAGCATGGGACTGTGCAGAGTTGGGATCCCAGAGAGGTTCCAGACACATTCTTACCCTCGAGGAGTGCGTAGACAGCCTCATTGCGGGTCTCCCTGCCTTCAGCCTTGTTCATTTAATCCATTATTTTGAACACAGAAACCCAAATCTGATAGGGCCAGGCACTCCTAGACTCTACTGCCCTCAGGATAGAGTCCAAACTGATCCACAGCCTAAGTTTGGGGCTGCTGCTTATATTCCCAGTGCACCTCATCCTGTCCTGTCAAACCACTTGTCACATTCTATTGGAATTACTTTTTGTCAGGGACACTTTCTCAAACCTGAGAAATATACTTTTTTTTTTTTTTTTTTTTTTTGAGACAGAGTCTCTCTGTCGCCCAGGCTAGAGTGCAGTGGCCGGATCTCAGCTCACTGCAAGCTCCACCTCCCGGGTTCATGCCATTCTCCTGCCTCAGCCTCCCAAGTAGCTGGGACTACAGGTGCCCACCACCACGCCCGGCTACTTTTTTGTATTTTTGGTAGAGACGGGGTTTCACCGTGTTAGCCAGGATGGTCTCGATCTCCTGACCTCATGGTCTGCCTGCCTCGGCCTCCCAAAGTGCTGGGATTACAAGCGTGAGACACCACGCCCAGCCTACTAACTCCTTTTATTTATTTGTGTGTATGTGTGATGGAGTCTTGCTCTGTTACCCAGGCTGGAGTGCAGTAGTGCGACGTCAGCTCACTGCAGCCTCTGCCTCCTGGGTTCAAGTGTTTCTCCTGCCTCAGCCTCCTGAGTAGCTGGGATTGCAGGCGCATGCCACTGCACCTAGCTAATTTTTGTATTTTAAGTAGAGACAGGGTTTCACTGTGCTGGCCAGGCTGGTCTTGTACTCCTGGCCTCAAGTAATCCATCCATCTCAGCCTCCCAAAGTGCTGGGATTACAGGCGTGAGCCACCGTGCCTGGCCCATCTTTTTAAAGAAAACATTTTTCAGCCAGGAATGGTGGCTCATGCCTGTAATCCCAATACTTTGGGAGGCCAAGGCAGGCGAATCACCTGAGGTCAGGAGTTCAAGACCGGCCTGACCAACATGGTGAAACCCTGTCTCTACTAAAAATACAAAATTAGCTGGGCATGGTGCCGCATGCCTGTACTCCCAGCTACTCAGGAGGCTGGGGCAGGAGAATCACTTGAACCCGGGAGGTGAAGGTTGCAGTGAGCTGAGATCACACCATTGCACTCTAGCTTGGGCAACAAGAGCAAAACTCCGTCTCAAAAAATAAAAAAATAAAGAAAACATTTTTCCTGGGCCCATCTCCCCTCAAGATGTTAACTTGAATCATTTTTATCACATCACTTAGGTAAAACATAAAACTGGGTATATTAAAAAACAAAAAAAACACTGCTTTTTGCTTTTGTTACTATACCTAACCTTAAAATCAAACTGTTTCCAAAGTAGATAAGTGTAAAAACCGTGACATTCCACCTGACTGTATTAACTGAAAATGGCGGGTGGTGCTTTGCTGACTGCACTGCAGGATATGGTGTGACAAAGGCACAGACTCAGTAGAGTAGGTCTGGATGGCCTTAGGCCCCAATGCTCCTATTGGTAATGAAAATGGAAACCCAAAGCCAAGCATCCTTCTAGAAAACTGGTGAACTCCTCAAGGTGACACATCCACAGATCTCACCTGGAGAAATGTGAGTCTAAGGAAAGGAGACTGGACATCCCCTGGCAGGAAGGGACCCATGGTGGCTACCTGCTCTAGAGTCAGCCAAGAGTTAAGAGCAGTGGGGACCACCCAGCCCTCCTTGATGGAAACTGACCATGAATCCCCTGTCAGCCCCAGCTGCACACCTCTCTGGTAACTCCTTCCAGTTAGCTCATTCCCCTCAGCTCATTTGGTCAATTACCAGCTCCTGTACATATACCCCTTAAATATTTCAGGGTTTTGGCTTCTTTCTTACCCTTGTCTAAACCATCATTATCTGATCACGATCATTTATCACTCTCCAACTTAAAAACCCTTCAGGCCAGGCATGGTGGTTTGTGCCTGTAATTCCAGCACTTTGGGAGGCTGAGGCAGGCGGTTCGCTTGAGGCCAGGCCAGGTGTTTGACACCAGCCTGGTTAACATGGTTAACCTCTTCAATGCTAAAAATACAAAAATAGCTGGGCATGGCCGGGCGTGGTGACTCAAGCCTGTAATCTCAGCACTTTGGGAGGCTGAGACAGGCGGATCACGAGATCAGGAGATCGAGACCATCCTGGCTAACCCGGTGAAACCCCGTCTCTACTAAAAAAAAATACAAAAAACTAGCCGGGCGAGGTGGCGGGCGCCTGTAGTCCCAGCTACTCAGGAGGCTGAGGCAGGAGAATGGCGTAAACCCGGGAGGTGGAGCTTACAGTGAGCTGAGATCCGGCCACTGCACTCCAGCCTGGGTGACAGAGCGAGACTCTGTCTCAAAAAAAAAAAAAAAAAATAGCCGGGCATGGTGGCACATGCCTGTAACCCCTGCTACTCAGGAGGCTGAGGTACAAGAATCACTTGAACCAGGAGGAGGAGACTGCGGTGAGATCGCGCCACTGCACTCCAGCCTGGGCAACAGCAGAACTCTGTCTCAAAAAAAAAACTTCAATGGGCTGGCAGGGTAACTCATGCCTGTAATCTCAGCACTTTGGGAGGCTAGGATGGGAGACTCTTGAGCCCAAGAGTTCAAGGCTGCAGTGAGCTATGATCATGCCACTGCCCTCCAGCCTAGGTACAGAGTGAGACCCTATCTCTTAAAAAAAAAAAAAAAAAGGCTGGGCACGGTGGCTTACATCTGTAATCCCAGCACTTTGGAAGGCCAAGGCGGGTGGATCACCTGAGGTCAGGAGTTGGAGACCTACCTGGCCAACTTCGTGAAACCTTGTCCTACTAAAAATACAAACATTAGGCCGAGCGCAGTGGCTCACGCCTGTAATCCCAGCATTTTGGGAGGCTGAGATGGGTGGATCACCTGAGGTTAGGAGTTTGAGACCAGCCTGGCCAAATGGCGAAACCCCGTCTCTACTAAAAATATAAAAATTAACCAGATGTGGTGCTGTGTGCCTGTAATCCCAGCTACTCGGGAGGCTGAGGCAGGAGAATCGCTTGAACCTGGGAGGCGGAAGTTGGAATGAGCCAAGACTGCGCCACCGCACTCCAGCCTGGGCAACAGACTAAGACTCTGTCTCAAAAAAACAAAAATTAGCTGGGCATGGTGGCAGGTACCTGTAATCCCAGCTATTTGGGAGGCTGAGGCGCAAGAAGAGAATTGCTTAAACTTGGGAGGCAGAGGTTGTAGTGAGCTGAGATTGCACCATTGCACTCCACCCTGGGCAACAGAGCGAGAGTCCATCTCAAAAAAAAAGACGAAAAAGGCCGGGCGCGGTGTCTCAAGCCTGTAATCCCAGCACTTTGGGAGGCCGAGACGGGCGGATCACGAGGTCAGGAGATCAAGACCATCCTGGCTAACACGGTGAAACCCCGTCTCTACTTAAAAAATACAAAAAACTAGCCGGGCGAAGTGGCAGGCGCCTGTAGTCCCAGCTACTCGGGAGGCTGAGGCAGGAGAATGGCGTGAACCTGGGAGGTGGAGCTTGCAGTGAGCTGAGATCCGGCCACTGCACTCCAGCCTGGGCGACAGAGCAAGACTCCGTCTCAAAAAAAAAAAAAAAGACAAAAAAACCTTCAATGGCTTTTGCCAACCTAATGACATCACCTGCCCGTGTCTACATCTTAAACCTCACCCCTGATCCCCTACATTCCTGCTACATTGATCCACCTCTCCAGACCATTTTCCTCCTATCCCTGACCTATCCATCCCCTAAAGGAGCTGTGTGCTCTCACAGCAGATAGAGGGGTCAGAGCACTGGGACACTAAACTGTAATTGCTTTTAGACTGCACCAAATTCTAGAGGTATGGAGAGCACTGACCTAGTTTTGTTCATAGTTATAGCCCTAATGTAGCTTAGTGCTTGGTATCTGGTAGGTAGGTGCTCAGTAAATAATGTTGAAGTAGCAGAAAAGGACTATAAAGTGTTGGAAGGGTCAACAGGCAGGACCTCAGAAGTAAGGAAATGTAATGGCTCCTAATCATGAAAAATTGCCTAAAGCCTGGGAGCATCATTTTTTCCTGTATTTTTTTTTTTGAGACAGAGTCACCCAGGCTGGATTGCAGTGGCTCAATCTTAGCTCATTGCAACTTGTGCCACTCGGGTTCAAGCAGTTCTCCTGCCCAGCCTCCCGAGTAGCTGGGATTACAGGCGCCTGCCACCAGGCCCAACTAATTTTTGTAGTTTCAGTAAAGACAGGGTTTCACCATCTTGGCCAAGCTGGTTTCGAACTCCCAACCTTAGGTGATTCGTTCGCTTCAGCCTCCCAAAGTGCTGGGATTACGGGCGAGAGCCACTGCGCCCAGCTTCCTGTATTTAAGTTTTTAAATTTCATTTGCCATTAAGGACATTTAAGAATATCTATAAAAGCTGAGCGCAGTCGGGGCACGGTGGCTCACACCTGTAATTCCAGCACTTTGGGAGGCTGAGGCGAGTGGATCACCTGAGGTCAGGAGTTCAGGACCAGCCTGACCAACATGGAGAAACCCCATCTCTACTAAAACCTGCAAGATTAGCTGGGTGTGGTGGCGCATGCTTGTAGTCCCAGCTACTCTGGAGGCCGAGACTGGAGAATCACTTGAACCCAGGAGATGGAGGTTGCCGTAAGCCGAGATCGCGCCATTGCACTCCAGCCTAGGGAACAATAGTGAAACTCCGTCTCAAAAAAAAAAAAGAAAGAAAAAGAAAAACACTAGGCACAGTGTCTCATGCCTGTAATCCCAACACTTTGGGAGGCTGAAGCGGGTATATCACTTGAGGCCAGGAGTTGGAGACCAGTCTGGCCAACATGGTGAAACCCCATCTCTACTAAAAATAGTCCCAACTACTCAGGAGGCTGAAGCAGGAGAATCACTTGAACTTGGGGGTGGTGGAGGTTGCGGGGAACCAAGATCACGCCACTGCACTCCACCCTGGTCGACAGAGTGGGACTCTGTCTTTTGAGAAAAAAAAACAACCCACAAAAGTAAGAGAATATAATAATCAACCACCAGCACCAGTCATTTGGCTTGAACAAGTATCAACATTTTCCTAGCTTGTTTTATCTCTCCCTGGGGGCATCTCTTTTGATTGTCTCCTTTAACCCCCCGCCCCAGGAGTGATTCATTAGCAAGTCAATGAGTCACTTAACTAACTGGTTTGCTAGTACTTGCCTGGGGCTAGGCAGTTGGGAGGGGTAGGGAAAAAAGTCTTTCATAAAGGATTTTCACGGGTCCCTCGACATCCTCTAAGCCCAATTTATTGGTTGGACTAGATCTATGGCTACCTGGCAGGATTCTGGGCCCCATTCCTTTACTGTAGCAATGGTTGGGGATATACCACGTGCCTGGCCCGGGACTCTGTGCTGGGTACACAGTAGTAAGATGGGTACCTTCCCATTACTTCCTGGCTGTCAGGACTGCTTTCATATGCAGCTTCCTGAGGGAAGTCTTCCCAAAGCCAACACCAGGGCAGGGCAGCCGTCCCCCTGGCAAGGGCTATTGGGTGAGAAAGAAGCCTGGTGCAGAGGCTGTAGTGGTCAGCTGTGGGGGAGGGGTGTCCTGGCCTAGCCCCCAGGGCAGCCAGGGATATAGGAGCTGCTCTCTTCTGACTCCAAAGCTAGCTGCTCTCTGATTCCTCCCCCAAGCAACTTCTGTTTTTCCTCATCTCAAGGTCTTTCATCTGTGTGTATTTTTTTTTTTTGAGCTTCTGTGTAAGCTTTTTGGCTTAAATAAAGGGCTTGGCCTGCAAGGACAAGTAACCAGTAGGCTAAATCATTGGTTCCTAAAGTCTGGGTGGCCAGACTTTCTGGGTAGCTGGTCTGAAAACACATTCCCGACTCCACCCCTCACCCCCACTAGATCAATAAAGCAGAGGGGAAATCACTATCTAACAGTTTTTTAAAATCTCCCCCAGGCTGGGCGTGGTGGTTCTCCCTGTAATCCCAGCACTTTGGGAGGCCAAAGCGGTTCAATCACTTGAGGTCAGGAGTTTGAGACCAGCGTGGCCAACATGGTGAAACCCTGTCTCTATTAAAAATATGAAAATTAGTTGGGCACGTTGTCACATGCCTGTAATCCCAGCTACTTGGGAGGCTGAGGCAGGAGAATTGCTTGAACCCGAGAGGCGGAGATTGCAGTGAGCCAAGATCGTACCATTGCACTCCAGCCTGGGTGAAGAAGCGAGACTCCATCTCAAAAAAAAATAATCTCCCCTAAGGTGATTCTAATACAGAGAACTGCCTTCAAGAGCACGTGGAGCCGGGCGCGGTGGCTCAAGCCTGTAATCCCAGCACTTTGGGAGGCCGAGACGGGCGGATCACGAGGTCAGGAGATCGAGACCATCCTGGCGGTCAGGAGATCGAGACCATCCTGGCTAATACGGTGAAACCCCGTCTCTACTAAAAATATAAAAAACTAGCCTGGCGAGGTGGCGGGCGCCTGTAGTCCCAGCTACTTGGGAGGCTGAGGCAGGAGAATGGCGTAAACCCGGGAGGCGGAGTTTGCAGTGAGCTGAGATCCGGCCACTGCACTCCAGCCCGGGCAACAGAGCAAGACTCTGTCTCAAAAAAAAAAAAAAAAAA
>NC_045453.1:9439616-9474411 GCF_002776525.5 Piliocolobus tephrosceles
AAAAAAAAAAAAAAAAAAGAGCACGTGGATATGGCGGTCCCAGCACGAATGGTGGTACCATGACGTTTGGGAAAGGCGCCTCAGTGCCTTCACTTCCTTGACATGAAAATGAGAGTTTGTGCCTGCATCCATTAGCTGCTGCTCCTAGCATCACAGCCTTTGTCAGCCTCCTGGTGTTCCTCCTACCCCCATTTGCCACAGTGATTCCCCCCTTGTCCCTCAGCAGCCTTTCAGATAGAGCCCTGTTTTATGGTAGAGACCGGTTTCAGGCCCCCAGCCTATGTTATGCCATATACATCAGAGAGTTCACTTTGACCTTTCTACCATCTCTCCATGACCTTGAGTGGGGACAAGTCACAGGTTCTTTTCCTGACTGAGGCACAGGCTGGGCAGCTGGAAGGGGCTGCAGAAAGGGCACTGGCGGCCACTCAGTTCCGCTGCCTTGCCTTGCCCAGCCCCTCAGCTGTGCATTTTTCTGGGCTAAGAAGACAAAACAAACAGATGCTAGGCTGCCAAGTGCTCTGGACAGGACAGTCTTGGGGAATGTGTGGAGGGGGTGTTTTTCTGTTCTCTGAATCCTCCGCCAAAATGGGAGGTGCCTTTAGGGGCTAGGTGTCCACACAGATGCTGAGGAACGCCCAGGCTTCCTTCCCTGAGACTGCCTGCTCAACAACACTCCTCCTTAGTTTGCTTGACCCAGGTCACTGTGACCTGACCATTTTTCCCCTGCATCCAGGGCTGAGGTGGAGAGGGGCAGTGTACTCCTGCAGCACAGGTACGGGAGGAGGCAGCTGTGGGAGGGAGGGAGAGAAGGCCACAGGCACTGCTCTTGTGCAAGGAAGCCTCCCTCTTACTCTTCAGCTGGCAGTGGGTGGCTGCCCAGAACCAGGCTGTCTGGATCAAACCCAGCTTTTGCACTTGGGACCTTGAACAAGTTTCTGAACCTCTCTGATGTGTTTCTTCAACGGAGATAAGCATATAACCTGTCCGATAGGCTGAGATTGAATGAATAATTAGATATGAAATGTGAATAGCACCTGAGACCAGGCATGGTGGCTCACACCTGTAATCCCAACACTTCGGGAGGTTGAGGTGAGCAGAACACCTGAGTTCAGGAGTTCAAGACCGGCCTGACCAACATAGAGAAACCCCATCTCTACTAAAAAAAAAAAAAAAAAAGCCGGGCGCAGTGGCTTACGCCTGTAATCCCAGCACTTTGGGAGGCCAAGGTGGGTGGATCACAAGGTCAGGAGATGGAGACCATCCTGGCTAACATGGTGAAACCCCGTCTCTACTAAAAATACAAAGAAAAAAAATTAGTCAGGCATGGTGGCAGGCACCTGTAATCCCAGCTACTCGGGAGGCTGAGGCAGGAGAATCACTTGAACCCAGGAGGCAGAGGTTGCAGTGAGCCACTGTTCTCCAGTCTGGGCAACAGAATGAGACTCTGTCTCAAGAAAAAAAAAAAAAAAAACAATAGCACCTGATGTGTTTTGTGTTTAAATGTTTGCTATCAGGATTATGATGTTTATTACTCAGCTATCCCCTTTGTTCCTCTGGAAAGACACAGCAAAGCTGGCTGGGTACTATGGCTCATACCTGTAATCCCAGCATTTTGGGAGGCTGAGGCAGGCAGATTGCTTGAGTCCAGGAGTTCAAGACCAGCCTGGCCAATATGGTGAAACCCCATCTCTACAAAAAATACAAAAAAAAAAAAAAAAATACCTGAGCATGGTAGCACATGTCTGTGGTCCCACCTACTCGGAAGGCTGAGGTGGGAGAATTACCTAAACCCAGGAGGTCAAGGCTGCAGTGAGGTGTGATTGCACCACTGCACTCCAGCCTGGGTGACAGAGTGAGACCCTGTCTTTTAAAAAATAAAAATAAAAATAAAAAAAAAAAGCACAGCAAAGCAGTGGAAGCCCTAAAGCCAGGAGGCCTCATTTTAAATCCCAGCTCTGCACTGGGAGGATGTGTGACTGCACAAGGGCTTTCTTCTCTTTGAGCTCAATTCTCTCTAGTACTTTTGGGACATTGCCCTCTACCCTTCAGGTAGTATGCAGATTAAACATAATGCAAGTGTGGTGGCTGGCATGATACTGCTATCAAAGGTGTTTGAATAAGTTTGTTCCCTTCCTTCATCCCACCCAGCTGTTCAGCCCTTCCTCTTTTTTTTTTCTTTTTTTTTCTTTTTTTTGAGATGGAGTCTTGCTCTGTTGCGCAGGCTGGAGTGCAGTGTCGCGATTTCAACTCACCGCAACCTCTGCCTCCTGGGTTCAAGCAGTTCTCTCAGCCTCCTGAGTAGCTGGGACTACAGGCACACACACTGCTAGGCCCTTCCTCTCTTTAGGGTTTTCCCACAGCTCTAGTCAGGATTTGGCTCAGCCAGCGTCCACCGAAACCTGTTGGTATGTGTGTGCATTGGAGCACCATAGTGGTGAAGAGGAGCAATAAGAACCGCAGAACCAGGGCCCCTCCTGGCTGGAATGGAATGGGAGAGAAGGGCCACAGAAGCCTCTGGCTCTGCCCTGCCTACGAGCCTTCCAGCCTGACAGCATGGTGCTGTCTTTGAGTCACCTGTAGAATAGATGCAGCTGCAGTTTGCTAGGGTAGGAGAAAAGACACAGGACCAGAAGAAGGACCCAGAGTGTGAAATTTCAGTCAAGCCACCGTTTAAACCGTTTAATGGTTTTCCATGGTGCTCTGGCCTGGTTGTCAGCCCTGCCCACCTCTGAGCTCATGAGCTACCATTCACCGGTTCCTTAAGCCAACCCTTTCCTGCCTCAGTTCAGCTGTTTTGGAGGACCATAGAGGTGAAGGAGGACAGATGAGAACCCCACGGCCAGGACCTTTCCTTGGAATTGTCTAGAACATTCTTAGCTTTCTATGTGGCTGGCTCTTCCTTATCTTTACGTCTCAGCTTTCCAAAACCCTTAGCCATGGAAGTTTCTCTTATCTTTATAACCACGCCCCCCCCCCCTTTATTTCTGTTTCCTTTTGGGCGCTTATTGGTGGTTATTCACCTAGTTGTTGATTGTCAGTCTCCATGACTAGGAGCACTGTAAGCTCCACAGGTTGACATGCATGTCTGTTTAATGCACAAAGGCATCCCAGCACCAAGAACTGGGCCCAATATAACAGGCACTCAAATGATACTTGAATGAGCAAGAAGCCTTGAAGAGCAGCAGGAAGGTGAGAAGCTCTTTTTTTTTTTTTTAAGATGGAGTCTCTCCGCCTGGCACGGTGGCTCGAGCCTGTAATCCCAGCACTTTGGGAGGCCGAGACGGGCGGATCACGAGGTCAGGAGATCGAGACCATCCTGGCTAACGTGGTGAAACCCTGTCTCTACTAAATACAAAAAACTAGCCGGGTGAGGTGGTGGGCACCTGTAGTCCCAGTTACTCGGGAGGCTGAAGCAGGAGAATGGCATAAACCCAGGAGGCAGAGCTTGCAGTGAGCTGAGATCCGGCCACTGCACTCCAGCCCAGGCAACAGAGCGAGACTCCGTCTCAAAAAAAAAAAGATGGAGTCTCACTGTGTTACCCAGGCTGGAGCGCAATGGCGTGTTCTCGGCTCACTGCAACCTCCGCTTCCTGGGTTCAAGCAATTCTGCCTCAGCCCCCACAAGTAGCTGGGACTACAGACACACACAACCATACCCAGCTAATTTTTGTACTTTTTGTAGACACAGGGTTTTGCCATGTTGACCAGGCTGGTCTGGAACTCCTGAGCGAAAGCCATCTGCCCACCTTGGCCTCCCAAAGTACTGGGACTGCAGGCGTGAGCTACAGCACCCAGCCTGACTCTCCAGGCTGGAGTACACAGGCGTGATCATGGCTCACTGCAGCCTCGGCCTCCCTGACCTCAGCCTCCTGGGACTATAGGGCACGTGCCACCACAACAGCTAATTTTTTGTGTTTTTGCAGAGATGTGGTTTCACCATATTGCCCAGGCTGGTCTCAAACCCCTGGGCTCAAGTGATCTGCCTGCCTCAGCCTCCCAAAGGCTGGAATTACAGGTGTGAGCTACCGTGCCTAGCCAGGGGAGGGTCTTCATGTCCAGGCTCTGGAGTCTGGACTTATCCTGTAGGCAGTAGGAGACAAATGGCAGTTTTCTAGAACAGGAATGACAGCCATGGCATTTTAGAAAGAGAATATGAAACCAGTAAAGAGGCTAGACTGAAGAGCTGTAAAGTTGGGGGCTATTCAAGAGAGTCCAGAGATAGAGGGCAGGGTGCTATAGGTGTCCCCCAAACCACATGCATATCACTTAATGGTGAGAAATTTTATGCTTCTAAACAATCAACTAGATGGGATGGGGTCAGAGTTAGTGGTAGCTTTCTCAGCAGCATGTGGAAAAAAGTCAAGGATGTTGGTTGAGCGCATGTTCTGCTGAGGCTACTACTCCTGGTGTTGCTGAGAAATAAGAATGACTTTCTTCCAGGCCAGGCACGGTGGCTCATGCCTGTAATCCCAGCACTTTGGGAGGCTGACGCAGGCGGTTCACTTGAGGTCAGGAGCTTGAGAGACCAGCCTGGCCAACATGCTAAAACCCCATCTCAAAAAAAATAATAAGGAAAAAATAAAAAATAACCTTCCTGATAGCTCCCTTGTGCCTTTGTGGCTTTCCCCGGCCTGCAGTGAAACTCTGCACTACACACTTGGGAATGAGTTGCCCTTAGCATCAATCCCTCTCTTCTTCTTCATCCACCCAGGCAGCAGGTCCTGCCATTCCAATATCCTAAACGCAGCAAACATTTGTCCTCTTGCCACCTCCCTTAACGTAACCTGAACTACTAGCAGTACCCTGTCTCCCTGCTTCCAGTCTGTTCTCCACATCATACGTTGCTCCTTGCGTCAAACCCTTATATAGCTCCTCAGTACCCTTAACAATAAAGAAGCAAATCCTCCTGCTAAGAGGTAGCCTTCAGTTAACCACTCTAAGCTCCAGCCACATGGAATTTTTGTTTGTTTGCTTTTTTGAGACTGGCTCTGTCACCCAGGATAGAGGGCAGTGATGTAATCTTGGTTCACTGCAACCTCGTCCTCCTGGGTTCAAGCAAGTCTCCTGCCTCAGCCTCCTAAGTAGCTGGGATTACAGGTGCCTGCCACCATGCCCAGCTAATTTTTCTATTTTTAGTAGAGACAAGGTTTCACCATGTTGGCCAGGCTGGTGTGTGTTCTTATTTAACTCTCTTTTCCTACTATTAACTTCTGTGTTTTCTGCTGTGTTCCCAGGTCCTGGGACATGCTTCATAGCTGTTTGTTTTGGTTTGTTTTGAAACAGGGCCTTGTTCTGTTGCCCAGGCTGGAATACAGTGGTACGATCATAGCTCACTGCAGCTTCCACCTGTTGGGCTCCAGTGATCTTCCGACCCCAGCCTCCCAGGCAGCTGGAACCACAGGGGCGCACCACTACACCTGGCTAACTTCTTTTGTAGAAACAGGGTCTCCCTGTGTTGCCCAGGCTGGTCTCGAACTCCTGAGTTTAAGCAATCGTCCCGCCTTGACCTCCCAAATTGTTGGGATTACAGGCGTGAGCCACTGCGCCCAGCCCATAGCTGTTTTTGATTGAGCGAACTGATTGGTCTTGTATATTCATTCCAGATATGTAACTGGTTCATCAATGCCCGGCGGCGGCTTCTCCCAGACATGCTTCGGAAGGATGGCAAAGACCCTAATCAGTTTACCATTTCCCGCCGCGGGGGTAAGGCCTCAGATGTGGCCCTCCCCCGTGGCAGCAGCCCCTCTGTGCTGGCTGTGTCTGTCCCAGCCCCCACCAATGTGCTCTCCCTGTCTGTGTGCTCCATGCCACTTCACTCAGGCCAGGGGGAAAAGCCAGCAGCCCCTTTCCCACGTGGGGAGCTGGAGTCTCCCAAGCCCCTGGTGACCCCTGGTAGCACACTTACCCTGCTGACCAGGGCTGAGGCTGGAAGCCCCACAGGTGGACTCTTCAACACGCCACCACCCACACCCCCAGAGCAGGACAAAGAGGACTTCAGCAGCTTCCAGCTGCTGGTGGAGGTGGCGCTACAGAGGGCTGCTGAGATGGAGCTTCAGAAGCAGCAGGACCCATCACTCTCATTACTACACACTCCCATCCCTTTAGTCTCTGAAAATCCCCAGTAGGCATCTGCCAACAGGGTGCTCAAAGCTCAAGCCAGCTGTCCTGGGTTTCCGTTTTGGTTCCCTTTCATACAGAGGGTTTTCTATGGATCACTGCCAAACATTGGGATCATCTCCTCTGTCCAGAGGTCTTCAGCAGGAAGACACCAGCTGGCACCACTGCACTGTGATGGGGGCCCTCTCCTCTGCTGACTCTGCCGTTTCTCCAGGCCTCCCCTCAGTGATGAGACCAAGAGATCGGAGACAAGCATGGTGCTGATGCTGCTGCTGCTTCTCCAGAAAATCCCTGGGACACCTTTGTTCCAGCCTGGTTTCCTGGGCTGGGCTCAGGAAAGCTGCCAAGTTCAGTCCTATGTTGGGTCCAAGCTGCCCCTGTGCTGTTTCTGTCAAGCCAGGTATGGACATTCCAAGTTCATATGCATGAACAAAAGAAAAGAGGAACCCAGTGGATGTAACAGAACCGACTCCAGTTGAATGTTTAGATTTTTGCTAAACTGTTTTCTTTTTCCCTTTTTTGCTGTGGTTTGCGTTCACGGCAGTAGTTAGCCCAGGTGTGGGGAACGAGAGTGCACTGCATGATAGCGTTATGGTGAGCTGGGAAGGACCCACCACTGCCACTGGGGATTGTTTTGCAAGAAAGGAATATTTTTATTTTGGGGACCAGCTAAGTCTCTGCAGTAGTGTGAAATTCCAAATGGTTGTTTTATCGTTGGTTTGGTTTACCCAAAAAAAAGGCAGGAAAAAAAAAACCCATATGAGCACATTGACTTTTCTGCCGCAGGCACAGAAGGGTAGAAAGCCACAGCAGGGGGCAGTCCAGCAGACTGACTCAACTTTCTTAGGTACCTAGCAGAGAAGGATGGTAAGATCAAAAGGTGTTTGGTTTTTCTTTTCTTTTTTATTGTAGTTTTTTGGGGGGTGGGGGGAGTAAACTAGACTGAAGCGATGGATTTTTTTTTTTCTTTAATGTTTTTCCCTTTGTTCTTGAACATTTTTGCCCTGCAGCCTGAGTTTTGAATTCTTTTAGGAACTTGGATTAGAGGGGCCCCTATGTCAGAAGCTCCCAGCACCTCCTACTTGGGAGAGAAGTGAGCCATCTGCTGGTCAGGAAGTCCTCCAAAGAGGCAGCCTTTCCCACAATGGTGGCAGGAAACTATCTGGGGAAAGCAGGAATAGTGTCCACTGCTGCCAGGGAACTGCCTTCAGAGAAGGCTGGGGCTGGAAAAGGGTTAGAAGCCTGCTAGCTGGGATTGTCTTTGTTTCAGCTTCCTTTAAATTAGAGTTATAGGGGCCCCTGCCCCGTGAACAGATCACAATTGGTCTTATGCTCCTCCCTCTCCCCCATTTTTTCTTTTGCTGTTTTGTTTTTTGTTTTTTTGAGACAGAGTCTCACTCTGTCACCCAGGCTGGAGTGCAGTGGTGCGATCTCGGCTCACTGCAGCCTCCGCCTCCCGGGTTTAAGCAATTCTTTGCCGCAGCCTCACGAGTAGCTGGGATTATAGGCGCCCGCCACCATGCCCGGCTAATTTTTGTATTTTTAGTAGCGATGGGGTTTTACCATCTTGGCCAGGCTGGTCTTGAACTCCTGACCTCGTGAGCCACCGCGCCCAGCCTCTTTTGCTGTTTCATCGCTGACAGTGTTCAACAGCAATATGCCCCATCTTTATATATCCTAAGAAACACTAATCCTAGGTTATTGCTAGCCAAAATATTTTTGTCCTCAATAACGTCACTGGGCCAAAAGATAGATCAGTACCGCAGCCTTTAGTTTCCTGAAATCACCAGGTCAGGCTCAAGGAGAAGAGAGGTTCCTGGATACTGAATAACTTGGGTGGGCCTAGCCAGGAGAAAGACAGTAACATGTGTTCTGTACTTTCTTGGAAGATCCCTGAAGCCATCACAGAGGCTCCCCAACTTCTGAGTCGCCCATCTGTTGCTGGAGTGGGAATGGATTGCTGAAGGAGAGGGAGCTTTGCTCTCTCTAGGTGGCCAAGTTTCCTGGGCTCTCTGTGTTGCCTCCCTCTGGCTTCTTCCTCCTGTGCCCTCTCCCCGTGTGCCCCAGGGGGATCAGGGATCCTCACCCTCCTGAAGCCCAGTGGGGAAGAATGAACATGGCTGCATCCAGGTTAACTGAAGCTGCCATTTGCCCAGCCTTTTCCATCCCAGCCCTGTCAGTGAGCCCTGGTCTGGTGCAACTGCTGCAGGATGCCTGTAGTAGGGAACTCTGGAAGTGTATTGGTCTGAGGTGGGATTTTCCCTCCCCACAGTGCACTGAGCAACGGCGGGTGGTGAGGGGTGAGGGAGCCATGCTGCTGAATTCTGGTTGGCATTCCCCCATTATGTAAAGTGAGGTGTTGGGGTGGGGCAGACTCTGCTTGGGTTTGGTTGTAAGATAAACCTGGAGGAGAAGCACAGTTGTCCCATTGAATTATTTGAGCAAAAACTACTGTAAATAACTTTTTTGTCTTTTGTCAAATAAAATTGTTGTTTTGTTTTTTTAAGCAGAAACAGGGTTCTTGATGATTGATCCACCAGGGCTCAGGGCCCAGGCCTGAAGACAAGGCAGTTACTGGCTTCCTACTTCGCTTTACATCTTTTACTCTCTCTCTAGTAGCCAGCTCTGAGTTCTGTGCACGCTGTACCCCCATTCCCTTTTACCAGCTCCATTCTGTATCCCATTCAACTCAAGGTAAAGGGGGCCTTTGCATCCCACATTGAGCCACTCTTCCCTGGGATCAACAGTTAAGCTTTAGCGTTGCTAAGTGGTGAGGAGATAACCTTGAGGAACTGGCAGTTTTGTCCTCCCCCTCTCTCGGTAAGAAATGAGCACAACTGCAGCATGAACCCAGCACAGAGAGAAGCAGCTATGAGGTGGAAACTCCAGTCATGTCTGAAACCAGGACTACCTCTAGACTTCCCTATTATGTAAGCTAGTGAATTCCCCTTTTTGCTTAAATTAGCTGTTAATACATTTCTGCCATACTGAAATGACAATACACTAACTGCAGCCCAAACTACAAAAACCAAGGTCTGCAACAGTGGGAGACTGAGTTTGGCTGAGTGGGCCTGGGCCTGGGCCTGGGTCTGGGTCTGTGCTATGTTCGATCTCTTTTTTTTTTGATACGGAGTCTCTCTATCGCCAGGCTGGAGTGCAGTGGCGCAATCTCGGCTCACTGTGACCTCCACCTCCCAGGTTCAAGCGATTCTCCTACCTCAGCCTCCCAAGTAGCTGGGACTACAGGCGTGTGCCACCACGCCCGGCTTATTTTTGTATTTTTTAGTAGAGACGGGGTTTCACCGTGTTGGCCAGGATGGTCTCGATCTCCTGACCTCATGATCTGCCCACCTCGGCCTCTGAAAGTGCTGGGATTACGGGCATGAGCCACTGTGCCCGGCCCCAGTTGCTTAATTTTTGTATACACACACATATGGAATTGAGATGCCCCAGGTAAAGAAACTGAGTGGGCTGTGGTTTGTGCCTACAGTCCCAGCTACTCCAAGGCTGAGGCTGGAGGATCACCTAAGCCTGGGAGTTTGAAGGTGTGGTGAGCTGTGATTGGACCACTGCACTCCAGCCTTGGTGACTGAGACCCCATCTTTTTTTTTTTTTTTTAAGAGAGAGTAATTGAGTAGGGATTTAAGATACTTGCCTGAACTCATATAGCCCATATAAAAATGGAGCTAGAATTCAAATTCAATTATGTTTTCCTTCAGGGTCACTCAGGTCTGCCCAGAACCTATCTGAACTAATACAGTGGGCAGTTATGTATAGTGACCACTAATGTAGTATCATCTAGCTGTCTAGAACACTGCTATGGGCTAAGCACAAGAAGTTTCTTCTTGTGAACAAAATCTTGATTTCTCCCCGGTACACCTAGATGGAGGATGGCTGGTCTTCTACAGGTCATTCTCTAGGAATTTCGAGAGAGAGCCTCCCCACTCAAGTTTCCCAGATTAAAGAGCCTCAACTCCCTTAGCCATTCACTCATGGTCCTGATTTTCCCCCACTTCTCTCTCAGTATCTCTCAAACTGCACACTTGGCCCTGGAGCTCAGCAGAATAGGCTCGTGCTCTTACGCTTTTTCAAAGTAAGTTTAATATATAATTCACATTGGCCGGGCGTAGTGGCTCATGCTTGTAATTCTAACATTTTGGGAGGCTGAGGTGGGTAGATCACTTTTGAGGTCAGGAGTTGGAGACCAGCCTGGCCAACATGGTGAAACCCTGTCTCTACTAAAAATACAAAAATTGGTGGGTGTGGTGGCACACCCCTGTAATCCCAAATACTCGGGAGGCTGAGGCAGGAGAATCGCTTGAACCATGGAGGTGGAGGTTGCAGTGAGCCGAGATCGCGCCACTGCACTCTAGCCTGAGCGACAGAGCGAGACTCTGTCTCAAAAAAAAATAAAAGGAACTGAAACCAAAAGTGTCTTCTGCATCAAGCTTCAAACGAGCCCTGGAGTGAGCAAGCACTCTAGATAATGAAAGTGAACCGTGGGATACTGTGGCAAGGGCCCCTCCTCTGAAGTTGGGGACATGATCTAAGGACATCCACCTTTCTTACTATAGTCTTATTTAGGAAACAGCTTTTAAATGCATCTGCTCCGGTTGTGAATACCTGCTGTCTCTTTGGGCTGGCTATGGATTGCCTGACCGCCTCTATGTACCCTTGTTCTGTTCTTTTCTTTTCTTTTTTTTTTTTTTTTTTTGAGATAGTCTCGCTCTTTATTCAAATAAAATAAAATAAAATAAAATAAAAGTAGTGGTAGTGATTGGTGGGGAGGGTGTATACCATCCTCTAGACGGCTCTTCCTTTCCACTGTTTTTGAATGGTAGTTCCTCCATGGCCCACAGGCTTAGAACCTTTTTTTTTTTTTTGCATCGACTCAGCCCTATGAATAAGCATCTCTGGGGTAAGACTCGGGACTCTGGATTTTAAAAGTACAGTCTAGCTTGAAAGCTGCTACATGGACTGGGCACGGTGGCTCACGCCTGTAATCCCAACAATTTGGGAGGCCAAGACGGGTAGATCACGAGGTCAGGAGTTCAAGACCAGCCTGGCCAAGATGGTGAAACTCCATCTCTACTAAAAATACAAAAATTAGTCTGGTACGGTGGCGGGCTTCTGCAATCCCAGCTACTCGGATGGCTGAGGCAGGAGAATCGCTTGAACCTGGGAGGCAGAGGTTGGAGTGAGCCAAGATCGCACTGCTGCACTCCAGCCTGGGTGACAGAGCAAAACTCCATCTCAAAAAAAAAAAAAAGGGGGGGGGCCGGGCGCGGTGGCTCAAGCCTGTAATCCCAGCACTTTGGGAGGCCGAGACGGGCGGATCACGAGGTCAGGAGATAGAGACCATCCTGGCTAACACAGTGAAACCCCGACTCTACTAAAAAATGCAAAAAACTAGCCGGGCGAGGTGGCGGGTACCTGTAGTCCCAGCTACTCGTGAGGCTGAGGCAGGAGAATGGCGCAAACCCGGGAGGCGGAGCTTGCAGTGAGCTGAGATCCGACCACTGAACTCCAGCCTGGGTGACAGAGCGAGACTCTGTCTCAAAAAAAAAAAAAAGGAACGCTGCTACATGAAAACTCCCATAAGGCAGAGGCCAGGTCTGCCTTGTATGGGTGTATCCTTGCTATGTTATGCACTAGGGCTGCAGAGGATATGGTGTGGCACTCGAGAAGGATGCAGAAATAACCATCACTGCTGTCAGAGTTACTGATTTCAAAGGCATTTCTCTATGACCCAAGCCTGGTTTCAAATTCTTGGTCTGTCACAGATGAGCTGTCGTGACCATAGACAAGACAGTTCACTACTCAAGAGGTCAGTTTTCATCATCAATAAAGTGGGAATAGTAATATCTCTTGGGAGGATGAAATGGGATAATCTATATGTTACTGTCTAACCTTGCTTAGCACACAGCTGAGGGAAAAACAACCTGTAAAATAACTTACCCCATACCACACAGCTTGTAAGTGGTGGAATTGGGCCTAATTACCCAGAGAAGTGATTCTCAGGCCTAAATATCCATCAAGATCATCAGGAAAGCTTATAAAGATGCATATTCCCAGACCTCACACCCAGAGAGTCTGGGCAGGAATCTGCATTCCTCACTGATGCCACAGGAGATTCTGATGATCTTGCTCCACAGACCTTGATCATTGTCAGGAGACTGACCTATCCCCAGGAAACTGCTGGGCTGGGAAAGTAGAAACTCTTTGTCTTTCAAAGTTACAAGATGAGAGGAAGAAGTGTCTCTGAACCATCTGACATCTTTGCACTCAGGAGGCTATGGTAACTTGAAGGTCAAGTGTAGCCCTACCATTTTAATTACCAAAGTAATCCACACTCAATGTAGAGAAATTGCAAGTAAAGGTATAAAAAGAGAAGAGTTTAGTATAATGGTTAGAAGCCCAGCCAGGTTTTGGATGAAAACAAATGTGGCCAGACGCAGCGGCTCATACCTATAATCCCATCACTTTGGAAAGACAGGCGGGTGGATCACCCAAGGTCAGGAGCTCGAGACCAGCCTGGCAAACGTGGCAAAACCCCATCTCTACTAAAAATACAAAACTTAGCTGAGCATGGTGGCAGGTGCCTGTAGTCCCAGCTGCTCAGGAGGCTGAGGCAGGAGAATCGCTTGAACCCGGGGAGGTGGAGGTTGCAGTGAGTCGAGAATGTCCCACTGCACTCCAGCCTGGATGACAGAGTGATAATAAATGAATGTAAAACATTTAGTAAAGTGAGTGGTAGCTAGTAAGGGTTCAGTAAGTACTAGTATGACATTTATTGTAGGCCAAAAAAAAAAAAAAAAAAGGCCCGGATGCAATCTCAGACCTCCATTCCAACAACAGGTGCTCTTTCCATGGCTGGTGGTTGCCCCCAGGATTTCTGATACCTGTGATCCATCAGTGCCTGTGAGGGGCCAGTCTTACCTCTCAGAACATACCTTCCTCTCCAAACCCCACTCCAAGCAGCTGGCCGTGCTATCGGGCATTCAGCTGGGAGGAAATAGCCCTAAGGCTGAGCTCGTGTTCAACTAGTGCTGAAAAGCTACAAACTCACAAAGACAAAATTTGTCCTACTTCCAAATCGTTCTCTCCCACTTCCAAATCTGACCCTTCATCAAGTTATTTTCCATCTCAGACCACCCAAGATGTTTATTTTAACCAGATGGATTAACTGAGATTCAGCCAGATTCCCCGCTTCCTAAGATAAGGAAAGCCTTGTGTAAAAGCAAAAAGGGAACAAGTCTGAGTCCCAAAAATACCTTCTAGAGAAGGGCTTCCACTCTGCCTGCCAGCTTAGCTTTGATTCTAGAAAGGTAAGAGGAGGAACAGGGAGCAGGTTTCAGATGCCTGTTGAACTTCTAACTTCCCGTATATGACCTTGGGCTACACTGCAGGATTTGAGGACCCTTCTAACTAGAACTTTCTGTGACCTCTCCCAATCACATGCAAACATAATGGCTCTTGGGAGTTACGGTCAGAGCTTCACAATGTAATACAAACATGACCTAGAGCGGGATGCAGTGGCTCATGCCTGTAATCCCAGCACTTTGGGAGGCTGAGGTGGGTGGATCACTTGAGGTCAGGAGTTTGAGACCAGCCTGGCCAACATGATGAAACCCCGTCTCTACTAAAAATACAAAAATTAGCTGGGCGTAGTGGTGGGCACCTGTAATCCTAGCTACTTGGGAGGCTGAGGAGAATCCCTTGAACCTGGGAGGTGGAAGTGGCAGTGAGCCGAGATCGCACCACTGCACTCCAACCTGGGTGACAGAGCGAGACTCTGTCTCAAAAAAAAAAGAAAAGAAAAGCAAACATGACATAAAAAGAAAAAAAATACTGCCTAATGAGATGCTCAATCATTACTAATCACTAGGGAAGTGCAAATCAAAACCACAATGAAAATACTACTTTGCACCTAGTAGGATGATGATTAACAACAGAAAAAGGCTGAGCGCAGTGGCTCACGCCTGTAACCCAGGGAGGATTTTGGGCGGCCGAGGCAGGTGGATCATGAGGTCAGGAGTTCCAGACCAGTCTGACCAACATGGCGAAACCCTGTCCCTACTAAAAATACAAAAATTAACCTGGCATGGTGGCGGGCACCTGTAATCCCAACTACTTGGGAGGCTGAGGCAGAAGAATCACTTGAACCCAGGAGGCGGAGGTTGCAGTGAGCCAAGATTGCACCATTGCCCTCCAGCCTGGGCGACAGAGCGAGACTCCTTCTCAACAACAACAACAAAAAAAATCATGTATCTCCGAACCCTTGTGCACTGCTGGTGGAAATGCGAAATGCTGCAGCTGCTGTGGAAAACAACAGTTCCTCAAAAAATTAAAAATAGAATTACAATATGATCTAGCAATTCCACTTCTGAGAATGTGCCCAAAATAACAAAGCAGGGACACGAAGATATTTATGCGCTCCAATCCATAGCAGCATTATTCAGAATAGTCAAAGTGTAAGCAACCCAAGTGTCTATCATTGGGTAAAAGCAAAATGTGGTATGCACATACAACAGCTTTAAAAGGAAGGAAATTCTAACACATGCTACAGTATGGGTGAACCTGGAGGACACAATGCTAACTGAAACAAACCAGTCACAAAAGGACGAATACTGTACTCATATGAGATACCCATTAGAATAGTCAAATTCCTACAGAGAAAGTAGAATGGAACTGGTTTCCAGGGACTGGGGAAATGGGAGAATGAGGAGTTATTTTTAATGGGTACAGAGTTTCAATTTTATAAGATCATGAAGTTCTGAAAAATGCATGGTGGTGATGGCTGCAGAACAAAGTGAATGCACTTAATGCTACTGAACTATACACTTAAGTGTTGAAATGATAAACTTTGTTAGATATATTTTACTAAAATTTAAAAAACAATTTTTGTTTTTTTTTTGAGACTGAGTCTCTCTGTCACCCAGGCTGGAGTGCAGTGGTGTGATGATCACAGTTCACTGCAGCCTCTACCTCCTGGGCTTAAGCGAGCCTCCCACCTCAGCCTTCAAAGAGTTGGGACTACAGGCGTGCACCACCATGCCTGGCTAATTTTTTTTTTTCTTTTCTTTCTTTCTTTTTTTTTTTTCTTGTAGAAATGGGGTCTCCCTGTGTAGCCCAGGCTAGTCGTGAGCTCCTGGGTTCAAGTGATCCTCCTGTCTTGGCCTCCCAAACTGCTGGGATTACAGGCATGAACCACCATGCCAGGCCCTTAAAAATATTTTTAATTTAGCTGGGTGTGGTGGCTCATACCTGTAATCCCAGCACTTTGGAAGGCTAAGGCAGGCAGATTGCCTGAGCTCAGTAATTCAAGACCACCCTGGGCAACACGGTGAAACCCCATGTCTACTAAAATACAAAAAATTAGCCAGGTGTGGTGGCACACACCTGTAATCCCATCTACTCTCAGAGGCTGAGGCATGAGAATCACTTGAACCTGGGAGGCAGAGGCTGCAGTGAACTGAGATGGTGCCACTGCACTCTAGCCTGGGCAACAGAGTGAGACTCTGTCTCCAAAATAAAATAAATAAACAAATAATATGTTTAATTTAAAAAAGAATGGGCTGGGCATGGTGGCTCATGCCTGTAATCCCAGGACTTTGGGGGGCTGAGGCAGGTAGATCACCTGAGGTCGGGTGTTCGAGACCAGCCTGGCCAAACATGGTGAAACCCCGTCTCTACTAAAAATACAAAAAAAAATTACCCAGATGTGGTGGTGGGCGCCTGTAATTCCAGCTACTCAGGAGGCTGAGGCAGGAGAATCACTGGAACCTGGGAGGTGGAGGTTGCAGTGAGCCGAGATCATGCCACTGCACTCCAGCTTGGGCAACAAGAATGAGACTCTTTCTCAAACAACAACAACAAAAAGAACTTTTGAGTCCAGTTTTCTGCATCTTCAGTGCCCTCACCAACTCTCACCTAAATGACTTTAGTAGACTTTTAACTAGTCCCCCATTCTGATCCAGTCCCCCAAATAGCAGCAAGCATGATCCTTCTAAGATGCAAACCTGATGGCTTCCCCTACCCCTGGGATAAGAAGCTCTTCGGCATGATTTTCCCGTGCTTCCCCTCTGGTGGCTTCATTCCTTACCATTAGCCCACACGGTTTCATTTCCCTGAATGTTCTCTCCCACCTTCACCTCCCTCTTTTCCTTCTAATCTCTTCCTTCAGAGTTTAGCCTTCCCTAATCCCCCCAGATCAGGTTCCCCATTATATATCTTCACCAGGAGGAGACCTGGCAGAGTGAAAACTTACCTTTAGGCCAAAGGCTAGTCATTCTTCCTTCGTTCCATGACAGATTCATTAGTTTGTCTTCTGAACTACATGCTAGCAGGGAGTCTGTAAAAGAGGTTTTGTAACAATGGTACACTTCCAAACAAGTCAGTTTGGAAGCTCTTGGCCCCCTGAAGTTTCCCTGAAAATCAGTAATATGAGGCAGATTGATTACCAGGAGAAAAGGCATACAATTTGATTTGACACATATACACAGGAGTCTTCAGAATGAAGACCCAGCTCCCCAACTCCCCAGTAAGGTACAGAAGCCTCTTTTTTTTAGACGGAGTTTTGCTCTTGTTGCCCAAGTTGGAGTGCAATGGCACAATCTTGGCTCACTGCAACCTCCGTCTCCCAGGTTCAAGCGATTCTCCTGCCTCAGCCTCCTGAGTAGCTGGGATTACAGGTGCACGCCACCATGTTTGGCTAATTTTTTGTAAGTTTAGTAGAGATGGGGTTTCTCCATGTTGGTCAGGCTGGTCTCGAACTCCTAACCTCAGGTGATCCACCTGCCTCGGCCTCCCAAAGTGCTGGCATTACAGGTGTGAGCCACTGCACCCAGCCAGGTACACAAGTTTCTGTACTATCTTGAGGTTACAAAAAGAATGGGGACTTGGATCCTGGTAGAACAGGTTATGGGAAGGGGGAGCACAGGAATTTTATTGAGGGACAACAAATGATTATTAGGAAGAATGATTGGATGAGAAACAGAAGTTAACTTGTAAATAGTTATCTTTGGAATTTAAATTATTTTTGGAGACAGTCACTACCTTGAAAAAGGATCTGTTCTGATGTGGTTACACTGTCTTATCTTCTGCAATAGAAAGTGAGATAACAGGGAAAGGAACAAGAACTCTTCTCCTTGGTGGGTCAGTCATATGTTTTTTTTTTTTTTTTTTGAGACGGAGTCTTGCTCTGCTGCCCAGGCTGGAGTGCAGTGGCCGGATCTCAGCTCACTGCAAGCTCCGCCTTTCGGGTTCACGCCATTCTCCTGTCTCAGCCTCCCGAGTCCCGAGTAGCTGGGACTACAGGCGCCCGCCACCTCACCCGGCTAGTTTTTTGTATTTTCTGTTGGAGACGGGGTTTCACCGTATTAGCCAGGATGGTCTCGATCTCCTGACCTCGTGATCCGCCCATCTCGGCCTCCCAAAGTGCTGGGACTACAAGCTTGAGCCACCGCGCCCGGCCGGGTCAGTCATATCTTTATGTAGATAGGGGAAAAGTCTCTTCCAGCCCTCGATCTCTAAAGGTTTTCAATTTCAGATATTCATTATGGTAGGCACAGTGGCTCATACCTGTAATCCCAACACACTAGGAGGCTGAGATGGGAGGATTGCTTGAGCCCAGGAGTTCAAGACCAGCCTAGGCAACATAGTGAGACCCTGTCTCTACAGAAAATTTAAAAAAAAAAAAGAAAAAAGAAAAAACATGGCAGGGCATGGTGGCTAATGCCTGTAATCCCAGCCCTTTGGGAGGCCAAAGCAGGCAGATCACTTGAGGTCAGGAATTTTGAGACCAGCCTGGACAAGATGGCAAAACCCCATCTCTACTGAAAAATACAAAAATTAGCCAGGTGTGGTGGCACGCACCTGTAATCCCAGCTTCTGGGGAGACTGAGTCAATAGAACTGGTTGAACCTGGGAGGCGGAGGTTGCAGTGAGCTGAGATCATGCCACTGCACTCCAGCTTGGGCGACAGAGTGAGACTCTGTCTCAAAAAATAATAATAATAATCAAAATAAATAAATAAATAAACTTAGCCAGGTGTGGTGGCATGTGCCTGTGCCTGTAGCTCCAGCTACTTGGGAAGCTGAGGTGGGAAGATAGTCTGAGCCCAGGAGATCAAAGCTGCAGTGAGCCCTGATCATGCCACTGCATTTGAGCATGGGCAACAGAGCGAGACCCTGTCTCAGAAACTAAACTAAAATAGTCATTATATGAGGGAGCCATTTTTTGGGGCAAAATATTTTGATTTCCTTCAACTGGCTAAGCTTTACCATTTCATATGGGAGGGAAACTGGATCAGAAAAGAGGCAGGGCTGAAAAGAACAAGACCCATGGGGAAACTTAGGACAAAAGGTGTGCACCCATACAACGTCTGCGGCCCTTCCACCAGTTCCAGACAGTAATGTGATCGCAGTATGTTTCACCTTGGGGGTCCAGCCCCACTTAATCTACTGAAACAACATCAGGGTAGGCTTGGGGTGGAAAACAGCAGCTATGGTATTCTGGAAAAGCTCTCTAGGAGGTTCTTTTTTTTGTTTGTTTTTTGTTGTTTTTGAGACCAAGTCTTGCTCTGTTGCCAAGGCTGGAGTACAATGGCGTGATCTTGGCTCACTGCAACCTCCGCCTCCAAGGTTCAGACAATTCTCATGCCTCGAGCCTCCTGAGAAGCTGAGATTACGGGTCCCCACCACCACACCTGGCTATTTTTTTTTTGTATTTTTAGTACTGACAGGGTTTCAACCGTGTTGGCTAGGCTGGTCTTGAACTCCTGACCTGAAGTGATCCACCCACCTCGGCCTTCCAAAGTACTGGGATTACAGGAGTGAGCCACTGCGCCTGGCCTCCCTAGGAGGTTCTATTACTCACGAAAAGTGAAGAATTATAGGTGAATGTTGATAGGTATGCAAAAGATGCTCTGACCTCTGATACTCTTTAAGCTTTAAACAGTTAAGAGCACAGATTTTGGAGTCAGACACGCCCAGGTCCAGATACATTACTTGCCTCTATAAATCCACTGTCCAGAGGCTGGGTGAGGTGGCTCATGCCTGTAATCCTAGCACTTTGGGAGTCCAAGATGGGCGGATTGCCTGAGCTGAGGAGTTCGAGACCAGCCCGGGTAACATGGTGAAACCCCCCTCTCTACTAAAATACAAAAAAAATCAGTGGACCGTGGTGGCGGGCGCCTATAATCCCAGCTATGTGGGAGGCTGAGGCACGAGAATCGCTTGAACCTGAGAGGTGGAGGTTGCAGTGAGCGGAGACCGTGCCGTCTCAAAAAAAAAATCCACTGTCCAGAAGGGATGTGCCTTGGTCTCTGGACTTACCAACACAGTGCGCCTGGCACCACCTGGAGGGCTTGTTCAAACATCGGAAGGAGCCCCATCCACAGGGGTTCTGAGTCAGAAGTGTGGAATGGGGGCCGAGAACCTGCCGCCCTATCCAGTTCCCAGGCGATGCGGCCGCTGCTGCTCTGGAAGCTCCTTTTGTGAAGCACTGACGCAGCACATGGTGAGGACGCTGTATGTGAACACTCAGCTATCCTGACACCTAACCCAAGTCTTGTATTTGCCGCTCAGGAGTCCCCGGTTGGGTCCACATGGCTATACGGCTTCAGAAACTCATTTCCTCTTTTGGGGTCTCAGGGCTCTCGTGTGCCAAAAGAGTGTGCTGAGCAAGATGAAATGCTTAGTTATTACAGAAGAGTTGGCCGGGCGCAGTGGCTCAAGCCTGTAATCCCAGCACTTTGGGAGGCCGAGACGGGCGGATCACGAGGTCAGGAGATCGAGACCATCCTGGCTAACACGGTGAAACCCCGTCTCTACTAAAAATACAAAAAAACTAGCCGGGCGATGTGGCGGGCGCCTGTAGTCCCAGCTACTCCGGAGGCTGAGGCAGGAGAATGGCGTGGACCCGGAAGGCGGAGCTTGCAGTGAGCTGAGATCCGCCACTGCACTCCAGCCCAGGCAACAGAGCAAGACTCCGTCTCAAAAAAAAACAAAAACAAACAAACAAACAAAAAAAACATAAGAGTTAACATCTTGAACAAGGCCCTACAGAACTGGCAGGGTTAGGGGAGAAAATAAACGGGCTAAATCCTGCGGGGCAACCTGGGGCTACCCTGGAGCAAGGTCTGGGCTCAGCCGGCGTGTAGGTCGCAAGGAAAAGTAGAGCCTCTCCTCCCCCACTCGCTGCTCGAGGGGCAGCTGTGGCCGACTGGGCGACGCTGACGTCCAGCCTCGGTTTTCCCCTACCTCCTCGGTCTCCACAGCGCCTCCTGGCGCCCATGTCACCGTTCTACCAAGATTGTCCCTTCCCTCACACCGTACCGCGAGCCTGGCAGAGGCTGACGTCATTTCCGCCACGAGTAGCGCGCTTGCGCCAAGGCGATGGTTGCTCTTTCACGCGGACGGCTGCGTGGCTGCCGATTGGCTGCGTGAGCACGTCGGCGAGAGGTCGCACGACACTATACCGCCCCTCCCTTCGCGGCGCCTGTTCTGTAGAGCTAGCGGAGCCGGGTAGCTTGGCGAGGTGAGGGGAACCGCAGCGCGCCGCAGGACCGGACCGCTTAGCCTGCAGCCGACCCGCCCGTGACCCGCGACCCTAGACCCCGACTCCCTTTGGCTCAGCCCGCGCGCCCCAGGCCCGGCCCGGGCGGCGCGACGGGAGGATGAGCGGCGGGCGGCGGAAGGAGGAGCCGCCTCAGCCGCAGCTGGCTAACGGGGCCCTCAAAGTCTCCGTCTGGAGCAAGGTTCTGCGGAGCGACGCGGCCTGGGAGGACAAGGTACCGTGGAGCCCGAACAGGGCGCGGGCGCGAGGAGCCGGCTGGGACTCGGGGAACGGGAAGACTGGCCTGGGCCTGCCCTCGCCCCCGTTCCGGCGCTATCGAGTAGGGCAGTGGGGCGGGTGGCCCAAGGGTGTCAGAACAAACTTGGCGGGCACTGGGCGGACAGCTGGGCTTGAAGCTCCCCGAAGGGTGGCCTAAGGCTGAAGCCCCCTCGTTATGCGGAATTGACGAGGAGCGGGGAGAGGCTTTGTCATCCGCGGGCAGGGCTTGTGCCTGAACGGGGAAAGGGAGCTGAATTCGATTCGCCCTCTGCCTTTTATGTGCAGTAGGGTTTTGAGTAAGTTACTTGTCTCTTTCGAATTAACTAGCACAAACTAACACTAACAGACTTCTACTGAGAATGCTTTCTACATGCCAGGTGCTCTCCTTGCGGAATCTAAGTCAGAGTAGCTCTGAAGTGGGGGTACTGTGGTGCGTTAAAGCCGTTTGCACATAGTGAGGCTCGCTAATCTTGAGCTGTTGTTGCCTGTTGAATGAAAAGGACCGAATACTTTGATAAGCATGAGTCAAGAGGGGAGACTGAGACCACCCACTGGGTGAGTGTGAGGTGTCGGGGTAGAGAAATGCCACCAAATACGTTCGAGAATTGGTTGGGACTTCAGGACGTTCTTACTCGTCCCATTCGGAGGATGCTTCGTAACTCTGCTCCATGATCTGGAATGGGTAATCACAAACTGCTTGATTCCAGGTAGTTTGGAAACAGTATTATATTTGCAGTCATTTCTTTGGTTTTCTGGGCTGCTGAAGTGGGATTTTCCTTCCTGAAGTTCCTGTAAGGGGGGATGGGAGGCACTTCCAGAAGGTGCCCTTGCTCTGCCCCCAGCCCTGCCCAACTCTTGCAAAACCTGCAGTCTCTAATCTGCTGTGTCATTTCTTTCTTTTCTTGTATAAGGACTGGTTTCTGGAATTCAGGGCAGATCAGAAACCTGAGTCGTCTTCTGTGTTCTTCCATGAAATTTAAATATGCTGGCACCTGACTCTCGCATTTTTGCTTCTAATCCATATGTGCGGCCAGTAGCACGATTACTATCACAATCATTTCATTACAGGTCATATTATATATGCAGCTCTAGAATTTTAATTTAGAGCATAGATTCTGGAAGTGATCGCTTAATGATGTCTAAATGTATCATTTCTGCCACATTTTAGTATAAGTAAGAGGTGAAGCAGGAAGCACATACCGTTGCCTTTGGGGGAAACAAATTTCCTGGATGTGTTTAGCAGAAAGGTTTAATATTCCCCCCTCTGGCTGTACTGTGGCATCCACCCCCAGATAATTCTTGCATTTTCTGTCTTTTCTACAGGATGAATTTTTAGATGTGATCTACTGGTTCCGACAGATCATTGCTGTGGTCCTGGGTGTCATTTGGGGAGTGTTACCATTACGAGGTTTCTTGGGAATAGCAGGGTAAGTCTTGGGTATCTTACATTTTCATGGTATCATTCCTTTTTAAATAGAGGCTTTTTTTTCCTGTTATAGGAAAGGCCATTGCTGCTCTGGAGCTGTGTGTGTGTGTGTGATGAATAGAGCAAAGCAGCGGCCCTGCAGTGGCACTCCTGGGTCTGATGCACCACTCCTCAGGAGCATCTCAGGTCAGGCAGGTTACCTTCCTGCCTTCCTGAAGGCTGGGCCAGTCCATTCATTCATGGGTCTAAAGTGACCTCCTGCAAGAGGCTATCACATTACTTGTTGGTGGCATGCCCTCTAATTCTGCTGTGACCTTTGTTCCCGTGCAAGTTTGGGAAGTAGGAACTTCTGTATTTGACGACCATTTCCCTTGTGCCTGGCGCTATCCTTAATGTGCTAAACCTTGGCTTTGGCAGAAATTATTTCAGGTCCCTTCATTTTGTTTTTTGGAGATAGGGCCCCACTTTATCGTCCAGGTGGGAGCACAGTGGCACCATCACGGCTGACTGCAGCCTTGACCTCCTGGACTCAAATGATTTTCCTGCCTCAGCCTCCTAGGTAACTGGAACTACAGGCATGAGCCACAACACTTGGCTGATTTTTAAAAATTTTGTAGAGACAAGGTTTCTCTACATTGCCCAGGCTGGTCTTGAACTCCTGGGCTCAAGTGATCCTCCTTCCTTGGCCTCTCAAAGTGTTGGGATTACAGGCATGAGTCAAAATGTCTGGCATAGGTCCCTCTTTTTTTTTTTTTTTTTTTTTTTTGACGGAGTCTTGCTCTGGCGCCTAGGCAGGAGTGCACTGGCATGATCTCGGCTCACTGCAACTTCCACCTCTCAGGTTCAAGCAATTCTCCTGCCTCAGACTCCCAAGTAGCTGGGACTACAGGTGCCCACCAACATGCCCGGCTTATTTTTTTTGTATTTTTAGTAGAGACGGTTTCGCCATGTTGGCTGGGCTGGTCTTTAACTCCTGACCTCAGGTGATCCGCCTACCTTGGCCTCCCAAAGTGCTGGGATTACAGGTGTGAGCCACCGTGCCTAGCTCATTGCTGTTCCTAGCCCCGTAATTGATGGTGAGCTGAGAGCAGGAACAGTCATCTTCACATCTGCATCTCGTAGCAGTAACAGACAGTGGACATCCAGAAATGGTCTCCCACGGGGAGTTGTACGGGGTATGCTCTTGCCTGCTCAACTAGGCTGAAGCAGCAGCTTCACGTGGGTTTCTCCCATAGCCTCCCCCTAGCTGGAGCTACCTGGAGGCCCATGTCAGGTCCTGTTTGGGACAGCTCAGCAGCCATTCTGTCTTACTTCAAGGGGCTTTGGAGAACTATATAATACACACACACACACTATATACTTGTATATGGAGTTTCACGGTTGCCCAGGCTGGAGTGCAGTGGAATAATTTTGGCTCACTGCAACCTCTCTGCCTCTGGGTTCAAGCAGTTCTCCTGCCTCAGCCTCCTGAACACCTGGGATTACAGGTGCCCACCACAATGCCCTGCTAGTTTTTGTATTTTTAATAGAGACAGGGTTTCATCCTGTTGGCCAGGCTGTTCTCGAACTCCTGACCACAAGTGATCCACCTACCTCAGCCTCCCAAAGTGCTGGGATAACAGGCGTGAGCCACCATGCCCGGCCCCAAGTTCTGAGTCTTCTAATCTTACAGTTTATGTTTGGTACTTGTTCTCTCTTGCTCTAGATTCTGCCTGATCAATGCAGGAGTCCTGTACCTCTACTTCAGCAATTATCTACAGATTGATGAGGAAGAATATGGCGGCACGTGGGAGCTCACGAAAGAAGGGTTTATGACCTCTTTTGCCTTGTTCATGGTATGTGTAGCTGATAGTTTTACAACAGGTACTGTTCATTTCATGAGGTGTCACTTACAGGAGGGGACCCCACTGATTGAGTTACACTATGTGAACAGGGTGCTGTTTTTCTAAAGGCTTCTGAGGCTTAGGGCCATGGCCTGTGTTGAGCCACATCCCAGAAGATGTGGTCTGAAATACTGTACAGTCCCCTGTAACGTGTAAATCCAGGGCCCATCGTCAGCTTCTACATCTGATTCTCAACCCTGGCTACATATTAGAAACTAGGAGGGCTGAGCACGGTGGCTCAGGTCTGTAATCTCAGCATTTTGGGAGGCCAGGGCAGGCAGATTACCTGAGGTCAGGAGTTCAAAATCAGCCTGGCCAACATGGTGAAATCCCATCTCTACTAAAAATACAAAAAATTAGTTGGGCGTGGTGGCGGGCACCTGTAATCCCAGCTACTTGGGAGGCCAAGGCATGAGAATCACTTGAACCTGGGAGGCAGAGGTTGCAGCAAGCTGAAATCACACCATCGCATTCCAGCCTGGGCAACAAGAGGGAAACTCCACCTCCAAAAATAAACTAGGAAATATTTTTCATGATAACTAAAACGTACAAACAATCCAAATGACCATCACTTGATGAATGGATAGGATAATATATATCCATACAGTAGAATGTTATTTGGTCTTAAAAAGGAATGAAGTGGCCGGGCACGGTGGCTCACACCTGTAATCTCAGCACTTTGGGAGGCTGAGGCGAGTGGATCACAAGGTCAGGAGATTGAGACTATCGTGGCTAACAAGGTGAAACCCTGTCTCTACTAAAAAAATTAGCCGGGCATGGTGGTGGGTGCCCGTAGTCCCAGCTACTGGGGAGGCTGAGACAGGAGAATGGTGTGAACCCGGGAGGCGGAGCTTGCAGTGAGCTGAGATCCGGCAACTGCACTCCAGCCTGGGAGACAGAGCAAGACTATCTCAAAAAAAAAAAAAAAAAAAGGAATGAAGTACCGATACATGCTGTATAACATGGATGAACCTTGAAACATCATGCTAAGTGGAAGAATCCAGACACAAAAGACCACATATTGTGTGATTCTATATGCAAAATCTCCCAGTGAGCAAATCCATTGAGGCAAAAAGTATATTAGTGCTTGCCAGTGGCTGGGAGGAGGGGAGGGAGAGTAGCTGATAAAGGAAACAGGCTCTTTCTGGAGTAATGTTTTGAAATCAGTGGTGATGTTTGCACACCTGTGCCCATACAGAAAACTTCTGAACTGTATACTATTATTTTTTTTGACACAGGGTCTCACCCTTTCACCCAGGCTGGAGTGCAGTGGCCAGTGGCACAATCTTGGCTTACTGCAGACTCCGCCTCCTGGGCTCAAGTGATCCTTCCACCTCAGTCTCCCCAGTAGTTGGGACTACAGGCGTGAGCCACCATGCCTGGATAGTTTTTGTGTTTTTAAGTAGAAATGGGGTTTCATTATGTTGGCCAGGCTGGTCTCAAACTTCTGACCTCAAGTGATCTGCCTGCTTCCGCCTCCCAAAGTACTGGGATTACAGGCGTGAGCCACCACGCCCAGCCCATTTTTTTTTGAGACAGAGTCTTGCTCTGTCGCCCAGGCTGGAGTATAGTGGCCGGATCTCAGCTAGCTGCAAGCTCCGCCTCCCGGGTTTACGCCATTCTCCTGCCTCAGCCTCCCGAGTAGCTGGGACTACAGGCGCCCGCCACCTCTCCCAGCTAGTTTTTTGTATTTTTTTTTAATAGAGACGGGGTTTCACCGTGTTAGCCAGGATGGTCTTGATCTGACCTTGTGATCCGCCTGTCTCGGCCTCCCAAAGTGCTGGGATTACAGGCTTGAGCCACTGCGCCCGGCCCGTTTTTTTAAAAATTATACTCATGGCCTGGCATGGTGGCTCATGCCTGTAATTACAGCACTATAGGAGGCTGAGGCAGGCAGACTGCTTGAGTCCAGGAGTTTGAGACCAGCCTGGGCAATATGGTGAAACCCATCTCTACAGGGGGAAAAAAAATAGCCAGGACTGGTGGTGTGTACCTGTTGAGTCCCAGCAGGATTCAAAAAAAAAAAAAAAAAAAAAAAAAAAACCTTATGTGTCCAGACTCTAATCCAAACCAATAAAATCTTCTGAGAGGTATTGCTGGGGCATCTATATGTTTTTTAAAGAACCAGGAGATTACAATGGGTAGCCAAGGTTTGAGAATCCCTGCTTTGATATGCAGCTGACAAATTATGATGGTATTTTCACACTGGTAGTTGCAGCACCTGCTAGCAGGGTAGTATGCTTTACTTGAATCATTTCCACCTCTGTATCTCAATTCCCTGGGCCTGGGGTTGCCATTTGGTAGGGGAGGAGCTTATCAGGAGTTCCTTTGCAAGTGCAGGTGGGCAGTCCCGGGCTCTGTTAGTAACAGTGTGATTTCAGTGAAATTTTTTTTTTTTTTTTTTTTTTTTTGAGACGGAGTCTCGCTCTATCGCCCGGGCTGGAGTGCAGTGGCCAGATCTCAGCTCATCCGCCTCCCGGGTTTATGCCATTCTCCTGCCTCAGCCTCCCGAGTAGCTGGGACTACAGGTGCCCGCCACCTCGCCCGGCTAGATTTTTGTAGTTTTTAGTAGAGACGGGGTTTCACCGTGTTAGCCAGGATGGTCTCGATCTCCTGACCTCGTGATCCGCCCGTCTCGGCCTCCCAAATTGCTGGGATTACAGGCTTGAGCCACCGTGCCCGGCAATTTCAGTGAAATTTTAACTTAGACTCCCCAAGCCGATTGTGCAATGGATAGCCCCGGGAGAGTGCCCCGTGTTTACATTCTCATCTGGCATTTTTGTTTTGTGGAATCAGGGCCTGTGTTAACCCAGGTGACCTATGAACAGTGCTTGTCTCCTCACTAGGTCATCTGGATCATCTTTTACACTGCCATTCATTATGACTGATGGTGTACAGCTCCCAGCTGATCCCTACCCAGTCCAAAGGACCCTCTTGATTACAGCACAGGAACTTGATCGTTGGGGAACCCCAGCCCCTTGGAACTTGGAAGACCCCTGTTTCCTGGACTGCGAATCAGTGTGTTGGGCATCAGTGTTTTCTGCAAGGGTTGTGACCTGAAACTTTTTAAAAACCACCCACCTTTGGAGAAGCATTTCTGAATTTATCCGTCACCAACCATTTCTTCTTGGATACCGTCAAGTAACAGCTGTTTGCCAAGTGGAGCTGTCATTTAATTTGATGCGCCTCTGGATTCAGATGAAACATTAAATTGTCTTCCTCGATTCTCCATCAGGTGTACAGTTTTTAAACTATCAGTGGCATTTCAAGTCTTCTGAAACAGCATGACTGTATGTGTGTGGTCCATAGCACAGTACAGGCAGCATCTAATAAGTTTCCATTGTAGAATGTTTTCAGATACTTGAATAAATCAAATCTTTAATTGAGAACCTGTTGATGATACCTAATAAAGCCTTTCCCACCCCACCTGTAGCTTGGGAACCCAGTAGGAACACTCGAGGTGGTACCTCCCACCCCTATCCCTCTTTCTTCCTCTCCGTGCTCCCTTAGCAGATCCAGCAGACCTCTTTCTCTTTATGGGGGCAGCAGGGAAATCAAGGGCTGGATTTGGTGTAGGCTGTGGCCTCAGTCTTGGCATTGTGGAGAGAGGGCTTAGCACCTTCTGATGCCCCTGCCCAGCACTGAGGTGCCTGGCCTCACTGCAGTGTGCTAGACTTAAGAGGTGTTATTTTGTATTTGGCCACAAGATGGCAAGGCCAGTGTGCTAGGGAATGGTAAGCCATAAAATGAAATAGAGATCTGAAAGCTAGGCTGGGTGCGGTCGCTTACACCTGTAATTCCAGCACTTTGGGAGGCCAAGGTGGGTGGATCACCTGAGGTCAGGAGTTCGAAACCAGCCTGGACAACATGGTGAAACCCCATCTCTATTAAAAATACAAAAAAATTAGCCAGGCATAGTGGTGTGCACCTGTAATCCCAGCTACTCTGGAGGCTGAGGCAGGAGAATTGTTTGAATCCAGGAGATGGAGGTTGCACTGCGCTGAGATCACACCATTGCACTCCAGCCTGGGCAACAGAGCAAGACTCCATCTCAGAAAAAAAAGAGCTGGGGCTGTTGTCCTCAATGGGGGACATTTTGAGGACTTAGACTGTCAGAAGTCTTTCTCTTTGCTCTGGAGGTCACGTAGAGGCTGGAGCACCTACGACCTGCTGCTATGGTAAGACATCATCTCAGTTTTCCTTTCCCTTCTAGGCCACAGTCCTATCTTCTGAGGTACGGTGGTGGTCTCAACGAGACTTGTAAATTTCCTGAAAATGATTTTCTCACAGAAGCTAGGGGTTGTTTCTACCTTGTGGGTGGGGCCTGGTTAACGGGAGGATGTAGAACGGGGCTCAGCAGGCAGGGCATCCAGATGGTACTGGAAACAAACTCAAGAACTGACTAGGTCAGACCCCCAGGAGGCTTACTCTCTTTTTGGAACCCTGGCCCTGGTCCCAGCTTCTCTGCATTTGGACTAGAGGTCGCAGGTGGGATCATGGCACTGGGAGGAGGTAGGTGACTTCTTAGGGCCAAGAGA
This sequence comes from Piliocolobus tephrosceles, assembly GCF_002776525.5. Taxonomy (NCBI): domain Eukaryota; kingdom Metazoa; phylum Chordata; class Mammalia; order Primates; family Cercopithecidae; genus Piliocolobus; species Piliocolobus tephrosceles. The sequence goes on from NC_045453.1 coordinate 9,468,422, forward strand.
GGAAAGAGCAAGGGTGTAGGTGGGACCCTGGATGCACCTCTGTGTCCCAGTCCTCCCTCACTGAGTGCACAGCCTCGCCTCTGGGGTGTTCAGGTGGCTGGGCTGAATTGGGGTTCTAGGTGTGCAGTCTTGGTTTCCCTTTCGGCCTCTCTTTTGGGCCTAGGCATCATCCAAAGAGACAGCCTCCTCATTCAGGCTGATGTAGGAGCTGAGGGACTCCCGGAGACCCTCACTGAGAAGAGACTCCTCCCCTGTGGCAACTTCAGAAAACAGGAGGGAGCTGTGGACAAAGGAAGAGAATTGGGTCAAGGAGCCTATTCCTCCTCCCTGCACTCACTACACACAAAAATGCACTGTTCTCAAAACCCCTCACTCCTGATGAGGACCTCATGGGGCTCCCCTGTTCCCTATCAGATCAGCTTCCCCAGCCCCACCTGCCGAGCCTGGGCTGTGCTCCAGGAGTTGAGTCAGTGTGCCCTGGCTTCAGCTGCCAGGTGTCCCTGAGTGTGACAGGTACATTCGGGTTGTGGTTCCCAGGGGTGAGTCCTAACTCTTGGTCCTGCTTTCATGTTTCCAGGAGTCCCCGACTTTACCTGTCCAGCTCTTTCCAGTTGAGTGGTGTCCTCTGTACAGTCACAGGTAGGGGTATATCCTTGCTAGGGAGCGGGCCAGCCCTCTGCAGGACACAGGGCTCCTTGAGGAGGCAGCAGATGTCATCCGCCAGCTCTGAGGAAGAGACCTCCATCTCTGACATGGCCGACTCCACCCTCCTTCTCCCCAACAGCCCTCATCCTGACAGCCCTCCACACTTGGCAGGAGGGGGCATGGTTACAAAAGAGTGACAGGACATGAGCCCCAAGCTGTTGGTTTCATGGAGACAGATGCAGTCGAAGGTCTTTCTGGGCTAACTTTTGGGAGACAATCACTGTATGATTTAGGGTGAGTTCATGGACCTCTTGAGCTCAAGTTTCCGGTTAGGAAATTGCTTTGGGAAGAAGAAAGCGAAGGAATGCTCAGTCTGCTACTGTCCACTCCCGCATGGAGTGACCTGCAGAAAACCCCTGAGCTTTCACAAGAGTGCTCTTCCCTCTCTGCCCCTGACGCTGTGCCCAGTGACTGCATCTTCCAGTGTCTGTTGAAGGACCGGCATCAGGAAGTACTAAGGAGAGTCAGGATTGAATCCCACACAGCAGCAGCTCTGGATCCAGTTCCTGTGGAGAGAACTCCACCTGCTGCCAGGGGCTTTGAATCAGAACCACAGTGGTAGGCAAGGTACTGACCTGAGCCTACACAGGAGGTATGTGGCTTTTCTGCTAGGGCACGAGGTGAAGACAAGGCTCTCAGCCTGCATTTCTTGGCATGGGGACTGGTGTGAAAATAGGGGAGGCCTCTCTTCTGTCGGTCTGAAGACTCCATAGCAGGTAAAATATCCGAGGACACCACTGCCTGCTCCTCCCTGCAGACTATCCCAGCCTACTCCTGGGGGCAGGGAAAGGCCATACCAGAGTAATGGTCCACCAGGGCCTGGAGTGAGGGGAAGGTGAGGCGCGGTGAGATGTACAGCCAGCCATTGTCAAGGCGCTGGATCCTGTAGTGTCTGATTCGGTCCCAGGATGCAGGGCGGCTGAGGCGGACTGACAGGGAGTAAGAGCCTGAGGAGAAAGGGGTCCAGGGGTGGCGCTGAGGCCCTGCTGGGACTCAGCCCCACCCCAGTTGGGAAACGAAGATAGGCAACATGGCCATGGGGCCCCGGCAGAAGGGAAGTGTCTTGGGCAGAAGCAGGACAAAGACTTGCTCTCTCGGGCATCAATAACATGTTCATAATAGATGGGGGTCTTGTGAAGGTGAAATCAAATCACACACAGAGCCCTCAGTTCAGGGTCTGGCACCGTGTGAATGAACATTCAGCGTTGGCTGTTCTTACAAAGACTCAGGTGGCAGATGGGTTAGGATGCAAAAACACTATCAAGATGCTGGCAAGGAAGTGGAGAAGTAGGACCTCCCACCCTGCTGTTGGAAGAGAAATTAGTACAAGCCATCTTGGAAATAGTTTGGCATTAACTAGATGAGCTGAACATGGACGTACCTTACAACCCAGCAGTTCTACCCAGGCACATTACCTCAGAAGCACACAGGTAAGAATATGCACAGCAGCATTGTTTGTAAAAGTCAAAAACGGGCCAGGTGTGGTGGCTCACGCCTGTAATCCCAGCACTTAGGGAGGCCGAGGCGGGCGGATCACAAGGTCAGGAGATTGAGACCATCCTGGCTAACACGATGAAACCCCGTCTCTATGAAAAAATACAAAAAATTATCCGGGCGTGGTGGCGGGCGCCTGTAGTCCCAGCTACTCAGGAGGATGAAGCAGGAGAATGGCATGAACCCGGGAGGCGGAGCTTGCAGCGAGCCGAGATCACACCACTGCATTCCAGCCTGGGCGACAGAGGGAGACTCCATCTCAAAACAAAACAAAACAAAAGTCAAAAACTGCCAACAACCCATTTGTGCTCAAGAGTAGAACTATGGATTATAGAGTGTAGTACTATACAGCAGTTAAAATTAATAACTGCTACTTATATAGGCATAAGGAAATCTTGGAAATAAGCAGAAAAACATTACAGAGCATACATTCAGCCTGATTCTATTTAAAGTTCAAAGACAGCCAACTGACATTATATGTTGCACAGGCACACACGGCAAAGCTCTGAAGAAAAGCAACTGTATGATTAACACAGTGCAGCATGAGAGGGGGCTACGAAGGGCTTGTTAGGTAATTTCAGCTGGCAAGTAGGCACATGGATGTCAGTTTTATTACTGCTCCTTAACCTATATGTATACATTACATACACTGATGCATGTGACAGAGTTTTGCCAGTTTTGCATGTTTCATTTTTTCATTTTGTGTGTGTGTGTGTGTGTAGACAAAAGTCTCCTTCTGTCGCCCAGGCTGGAGTGCAGTGGCGCAATCTCGGCTCACTGCAACCTCTGCCTCCCAGGTTGAAGCGATTCTCCTGCCTCAGCCTCCCGAGTAGCTGGGACTACAGGCGCCCACCACCATGCCTGGCTAATTTTTTGTATTTTTAGTAGAGATGGGGTTTCACCATATTTGCCAGGCTGGTCTGGAACTCCTGACCTTGTGATCCACCTGCCTCGAGATTACAGGTGTGAGCCACTGCGCCCAGCCAGATTTTAATTTATTTTTAGAGCCATGCTCTCGCTCTCTTGCCCGGATGGCGTGCAGTGGCATGATGACGGCACCCGGGCTCAAACAATCCTACTGCCTCAGCCTCCTGAGTAGCTGGGATTACAGGCATGAGCCACTGTGCCTGGCCATATAAGCACATTTAAAATATTGAAACAGGCTGGGCACAGTGGCTCACCCCAGTAATCTCAGTTCGAGACCAGCCTGGCCAACGTGATGAACCCCGTCTCTACTAAAATACCAAAGATAGCTGGGTGTGGTGGCACACACCTGTAGTCCCAACTACTCGGAAGGCTGAGGCAGGAGAATCACTTGAACCCAGGAGGTGGAGGTTGCAGTGAGCTGAGATTGTGCCACTGCACTCCAGCCTTGGCAACAGAGCAAGACTCCATCTCAAATAAATAAATAAACAAACAAACAAACCAAGGCCAGTGACAGGCATGGTGGTTCACGCCTGTAATCCCAACACTTTGGGAGGTCGAGGTGGGCAGATCACCTGAGGTCAGGAGTTTGAGAACAGCCTGGTCAAGATGGCGAAACCATGTCTCTACTAAAAATACAAAAAAAAAAAAAAAAAAAAAAATTAGCCAGGTGTGGTGGCGTGCACCTGTAGTCCCAGTTACTTGGGAGGCTGAGGCAGGAGAATTGCTTGAACCCAGGAGACAGAGGTTGCAGTGAGCCAAGATTGCACCACTGCACTCCAGCCTGGGCAACACAGCAAGACTCCCTCTCAATTAAAAAAAAAAAAAAGGCCGGGTGCAGTGGCTCATGCCTGTAATCCCAGCACTTCGGGAGGCTGAGGTGGGCGGATCACAAGGTCAGGAGAGCGAGACCATCCTGGCTAACACGGTGAAACCCCATCTCCACTAAAAATTCAAAAAATTAGCCGGGCGTGGTGGTGGGCACCTGTAGTCCCAGCTGCTGGGAGGTTAAGGCAGGAGAATGGTGTGAACCCAGGAGGCGGAGCTTGCAGTGAGCCAGAATCATGCCACTGCACTCCAGCCTGGGTGAGAGAGCAAGACTCCGTCTCAAAATAAATAAATAAATAAAAATAATAAAATAAATAAAATAAAAACAAGGCCAGGCAGGCAGAGTGGCTCAAACCTGTAGTCCCAGCTACTCAGAAGGCTGAGGCAGGGGGATCACTTGAGCCCGGGAGGCAAAGGTCGCAGTAAGCCAAGATTGTGTCATCCAGTCTGGATGACAGAGTGAGACCCTGTATCAAAAAAAAAAAATTAAAGGCTAAAAGTAAAAAGATGGAAAAAAGTATTCAGACAACCATAAGTAAGCTACAATGGCTTATTCTTGAACCTGGGAGCGGGAGGTTGCAGTGAGCCAAGATCATGCCACTGCACTCCAGTCTGGGAGACAGAGCGAGATTCCACCTCAATAAAAAATAAATAAAAACAAGGCTGGGCGTGGTGGCTCATGCCTGTAATCCGAGTACTTTGGGAGGCTGAGGCGGGCAAATCACGAGATCAAGAGTTCAAGACCGGCCGGGCGCGGTGGCTCAAGCCTGTAATCCCAGCACTTTGGGAGGCCGAGACGGGTGGATCACGAGGTCAGGAGATCGAGACCATCCTGATCTACACGGTGAAACCCCGTCTCTACTAAAAAATACAAAAAACTAGCCGGGCGAGATGGCAGGCGCCTGTAGTCCCAGCTACTCGGGAGGCTGAGGCAGGAGAATGGCGTGAACCTGGGAGGCGGAGTTTGCAGTGAGCCGAGATCGCGCCACTGCACTCCAGCCTGGGCAACAGAGCTAGACTCCATCTCAAAAAAAAAAAAAAAAAGAGTTCAAGACCAGCCTGACTAACACGGTGAAACCCCGTCTCTACTAAAAATACAAAAATTAGCTGGGCGTGGTGGTGGGCGCCTGTAATCCCAGCTACTCAGAAGCTGAGGCAGGAGAATCATTTGAACCTGGGAGGCAGAAGTTGCAGAGAGCCAAGACCTCGCCACTGCACTCCAGCTTGGGCAACAGAGTGAGACTCCGTCTCAAAAAAAATAGATAAAATAAAGAAGATATAGAAGAATATAATTTGAGAGACCTTTGAAAAGTATGGCAAGATTAAAACCATAGAAGTTATGGAAGACAGGCAGAGTGGAAAAAAGGATTTGCTTTTGTAACTTTGGATAATCAAGATACAGTTGATAAAACTGTTCGGAAATATCACTTTTTTTTTTTCTTTGAGACAGAGTCTCGGACTGTCGACCAGGCTGGAGTGCAGTGGTGCAATCTAGGTTTACTGCACCCTCTGCCTCCCAGGTTCAAGGGATTCTCCTGCCTCAGCCTCCTGAGTAGCTGGGATTACAGGCGCCTACCACCACGCCCAGCTAATTTTTGCATTTTTAGTAGAGATGGGGTTTCACTGTGTTGCTCAGGCTGGTCTTGAACTCCTGACCTCATGATCTGCCCGCCTAGGCCTCCCAAAGTGTTGGGATTACAGTGCCACGTTTTATGTCAAATCAAATTGGTTGATTGCATTATTCAAGTCTTCTATATCCCTATTGTTTGAGCCACTGCACCCAGCCAGAAATACTACACTGTTAATTGGCATAATTGTGAAGTGAAAAAGGTCCTTACTAAACAAGAGATGTAGTCTGCTGTATGGCAAAGTGGTCGTGGAGGTGGACCTGGCAATTTTATAGGTCACAGAGGAAACTTGGAGGTGGTAGAGGTAATTTTGACCGTGGTGGAAACTTTGGTGGAAGAGAAGGCTGTGGTGGTGGAGGTGGCGGCAGAGGTAGTTACGGAGGAGGTGATGGGGTGGAGGTGGCGGCAGCA
>NC_045453.1:9474421-9494315 GCF_002776525.5 Piliocolobus tephrosceles
TTACGGAGGAGGTGATGGGGTGGAGGTGGCGGCAGCAGAGGTAGTTATGGAGGACGTGATGGGTGGGAGGTGGCAGCAGCAGAGGTAGTTACGGAGGAGGTGATGGGTGGGAGGTGGCAGCAGCAGAGGTAGTTATGGAGGAGGTGATGGTGGTATCAATGATGGTGAGCCTGCTTATAGCAGCAGAAGGGGCTATGGTGATGGTGGAGCAAGATATGAAAACCAAGGTGGTAGATATGGTGGCGGTGGCGGAGAATATGATGGTTACAATGAAGGAGGAAATTTTGGCACTGGTAACTATGGTGGTGGGAACTGTGATTTTAGCAATTATAGTGGACAACAGCAATCAAATTATGGACCTATGAAAGGGGGTAGTTGGCCGGGTGCAGTGGCTCACGCCTGTAATCCCAGCACTTTGGGAGGCCGAGGCCGGTGGATCACAAGGTCAGGAGTTCAAGACCAGCCTGGCCAAGATGGTGAAACCCCGTCTCTACTAAAAATACAAAAAATTAGCCAGGCGTGGTGGTAGGTGCCTGTAATCCCAGCTACTTGGGAGGCTGAGGCAGAGAATTTCTTGAACCCAGGAGGCAGAGGTTGCAGTGAGCCGAGACTGTGCCACTGCACTCCAGCCTGGGCGACAGAGTGAGACTCTGTCTCAAGAAAAAAAAAAGAAAGAAAGGGGGTAGTTTTGGTGGAAGAAGGTCAGGCAGTGCCTATGCTGGTACTTATGGATCTGGTGGTGGAAGTGATAAATATAGTAGCAGAAGGTTCTAAAAACAGCAGAAAAAGGCTACATTTTTTTTTTTTTTTTTTTTTTGAGATGGAGTCTTGCTGTGTCACCAGGCTGGAGTGCAGTGGCACGATCTCGGCTCACTGCAACCTCCTGGGTTCAAGGGATTCTCCTGCCTCAGCCTCCCAAGTAGCTGGGACTACAGGGATGTACCACCACGCCCAGCTAATTTTTAGTAGAGATGGGGTTTCAACATGTTGGCCAGGATATTCTCGATCTCTTGACCTCATGATCCACCCACCTCGGCCTCCCAAAATGCTGGGATTACAGGTGTTAGCCACTGCACCTGGCCAATTTTTTGTATTTTTAGTAGAGTCGGGGTTTCACCATGTTGGCCAGGCTGGTCTCCAACTCCTGACCGCAGGTGATCCACCTGTCTCGGCCTCCCAAAGTGCTGGGATTACAGGCCTTAGCCATCGCACCCAGCCAGGGCTACAGTTCTTAGCAGGAGAGAGATAGCAAGGAGTTGTCAGGAAAGCTGCAGGTTACTTGGAGACAGTAGTTCCAAATGCGTTAGAGGAACTTTAAAAATCTGCCACAGAAGGAACGATGGTCCATCATCAGAAAAGTTACTGCAGCTTCAATAGGAAACCCTTCTTGTGCAGGACTGTCAGAGCCGCAGTTTGCCAAAAGTGCAGCCATTGATTAATATAATATAGTGTTGTAGCCTTTTCTTTATATCAGGTATATTGCCCTGTAAATTGTGATAGTGGTACCAGGAATAAAAAATTAAGGAATTTTTAACTTTTCAAATTAAGAAAAAGATAACATGATGACCAAATTGGCTTTTTCCCAGGAATGCAGAGTTGACTTAAAAACTGAACATCACAGCCGGGCGCGGTGGCTCACTCCTCTAATCCCAGCACTTTGGGAGGCCGAAGCAGGTGGATCACAAAGTCAGGAGTTTGAGACTAGCCTGGCCAAGATGGTGAAACCCCATCTCTACTAAAAATACAAAAATTAGCCGGGCATGGTGGCGGACACGTGTAATCACAGTTACTGGGGAGGCTGAGGTAGGAGAATCGCTTGAACCCGGGAGGCAGAAGTTGCAGTGAGCCATGATTGCGCCACTGCACTCCAGCCTGGGTGACAGAGCAAGACTCCATCTCAAAAAAAAAAAAAAAGAAAAAAAAAACCCACAAAAAACAAAAACCGAACATCACTTGCTTAACAATAAGGATAAATGTAAAATTAAAATTTATTTACAAAATAAGAACTGAACATTGGCCAGGGACAATGGCTAATGACCGTAATCTAAGAACTTTGGGAGGCTGAGGTGGGAGAATCACTTAAGGCCAGCCAGGAATTTGAGACGAGCCTGGGTAACATGGTGAGAGTCTGTCTTTACAAAAAATTTAAAAATTAGTCAGACATGGTGGTGCATGCCTGTGGTCCCAGCTACTCCAGAGGCTGAGGCAGGAGAATTGTTCAAGCCTGTGACATTGAGGCTGCAGTGAGCCATGACTGTGCCACTACACTCCAGCCTAGCCAACAGAGCAAGACCCTGGCTCAATCAATCAATAACTAAACATTGGCCGGTGTGGTGGCTCACACCTGTAATCCCAGCACTTTGGGAGGCCAAGGCAGGCAGATCACCTGAGGCCAGGAGTTCAAGACCAGTCTGGCCAACATGGTGAAACCCCATCTGTACAAAAATAGAAAAATTAGCCGGGCATAATGGTGGGCACCTGTAATCTCAGGTACTCCAGAGGCTGAGGCAGGAGCATTGTTTGAACCCAGGAGGCAGAGATTGCAGTGAGCCAAGATCGGGCCACGGCACTCCAGCCTGGGTGACAGAGTGACATTACATCTAAAAAAAAAAAAAAAAAAAAAAATCTATAACATACTTCATGGGATTATTTTCCATCTAAGATTGGGAACGAAGCAACAATGTTCTTACCACGTCTACTCAGTGTTGCACCAAAGGCCCTAACAAGTGCAGTAAGACAAGAAAAAGAAATGTAAAGTATATGGATTGGAAAATAAAATACAGCTACGTTTACTTACAGATAACACAATCATATACAGATAATCCTAAGGAATCTGCCAAAAAGCTACAACAACTAAAAGTAGATAGCAAGGTGGCCCAGAGTCAATATGCTTTGAGAAGTGCAGTGACCCCAGCAGGGTCTCTGCTTCCTTTTCTTTGTTTTCTTTGCCTGACTGAGAGCTCTTTGACCTTTGTACCTTTAATTTTTTTTTCTTTTTCTTTTTTAGAGACAGTTTCACTATGTTGCTCAGGCAGGCTTCAAACTCCTGGGCTCGAGTGATCCTGTTGCCTCAGCCTCCCAAGTAGCTGGGCCTCTAGGTGTGCACCACCACGCCCGGCCTGTATTCTATACCTTTGAGAAGAGTCTCTTCTTGAACTGTGCTGTAACCCTGAAAAAATTCTGTGGTTGGGAATGGGCTAAATATTTGAAAATAGGCCCAGAAGGCCAACCAACCCAGCTGAACTAGTGACCAAGACCTTATATCTTTTGCATGGTTCTTGAACCACCCCACCCCAGCCACTGTCACCAGTTACTAGAATCAGGAAGGGTGGCTACACTTGGGATCTGGTCTCAGGGATAAAGAGGTCAGGGGTCATCCATCCCTGATTGCTTCCTCTCAGCCTCACATCCAGCCCAACAGAAAGGCCCTGTTGGGTGTGGTCAGAACACACAATAAGAACAGCTAAGAACCGACCACTTCTCACCTGGACAGAGCCTGCTGCAGCTTCCTGCGTGGCTTCCTCTCTTCGCAGCAGGCAGGAGGAGTCAGGTCGTCTCAGAATCCTCCCTGTCACACTTCAAATCAATCCCAAGTCCTCTCTCTGGAAAGGCTCTGTGTGACCTGACTCCCAACTCCCCACTGCCCTCGTCCTGTCTCCTGTGGCCGCCTGCTGAGGACGCACGCACCTCCCTGAGGCCTGTGTTCACACAGCCTGCCACTCTGTGTCCTCTGAACACTGCTTTATTTCCTCCTGGCACTTATCACTCTCACATTCTTTTCTTATTTGTTTACTGTCCACCTTGCCAACTAGATTGTGGGCAGGAATCTTGCTTTTCGTACTGCAGAATCTCTGGTTTTCTGAACAGTGCCTGGCACAGAGTCAGCACACAGTATCTGTTTGTTGAATGAATGACTGAGTCTCTGTGATAAACACTCGGATGGAGCCACGATGACAAGCAGTTTTAAAGGAGAGCGCATCACCATTTGCACTCCTACTGTCTGTGAGCACAGATGGTGCTGGGAATGATTCTTGAAGGCCTATCATTGCACGATTTGCAGCAAACACATATTGAGCATTTACTAAGTCCTACCCTGCCCTGGGGACAGAAGGCCCACCCAGAGCCAGCCCTCAGCTGAAGACGGAGTGCTGTGGGGAACACACGTCCAGATGACTGATAGGGGAACAGGTCACTAGGGGTAATGGGGAGGTGACTTTGGTTCTTTCTGTCTTTGGAACTGATGCTACAAACGGCCTGAATCTTCCTGTTTGGGGGGCAGTCTCCCCCAGCTCTTCATCCTCTCTCCCCCTCTCAATGTGCATAGGTGTGCGCACCTGCTCATTCATTTATTCAGTAAACATCTGCTGAGCACCCACTACATGCTGGACACTCTGCTCTGGGTCCAGACACAGGTATGAAATCATCACACTCTTGTCAGCACATCCACACTAGGATTTTCCTTAACGGTCCTCATTTCAAGTATGTAGTTTCTGTTCATCAGACTATGGCCCCAGATTTTTTTTTTTTTGAGATGGAGTTTTGCTCTTGTTCCTCAGGCTGGAGTGCAATTGTACAATCTCAGCTCATTGCACCCTCCACCTCCTGCATTCAAGCAATTCTCCTGCCTCAGCCTCCTGAGTAGCTGGGATTATAGGCACCTGCCACCATGCCTGACTAGTTTTTTTGTATTTTTAATAGAGATGGGGTTTCACCATGTTAGCCAGGCTGGTCTCGAACTCCTGACCTCAGGTGATCCACCCACCTTGGCCTCTCAAAGTGCTGGGATTACAGGCATGAGCCACCGTGCCCGGCCATGATTTTGTTTCAGGAAATAAATTTAGCCAGCTGTGGTGGCTCACACCTGTAATCCCAGCACTTTGGAAGTCTGAAGTGGGAGGATCGCTTGAGCCCAAGAGTTCAAGACCAGCCTGGCAACACAGTGAGATCCTGTCTCTAAAAAGAATTTTAAAGTTAGGCATGGTGGTGCACCCCCCTGAAGTTTCAGCTACTCAAGAAGCTGAGGTGGGAGGATCACTTGAGCCCAGAAGTTCAAGACTGCAGTGAACCATGATTGTGCCACTGTACTCCAACCTGGGCAATAGAGTGAGATCCTGTCTCAAAAAAAAAAAAAAAAAAAAGCTGTGTGTGGTGGCTCATGCCAGTAATCCTAGCACTTTGGGAGGCCAAGGTGGGTGATCTCCTGGGGTCAGGAGTTTGAGACCAGCCTGGGCAACATAGCAGAACGCTGTTTCTATTCAAAATACAAAAATTACCTGGGCCAGGCACGGTGGCTCACGCCTGTAATCTTAGCACTTTGGGAAGCCAAGGTGGGTGGATCACTTGAGGTCAGGAGTTCAAGACCAGCCAGAGCAACATAGCAAAACCCCGTCTTAAAAAAAAAAAATACAGGCTGGGCGTGGTGGCTCATACCTATAATCCCAGCACTTTGGGAGGCCAAGGCGGGCAGATCACGAGGTCAGGAAATTGAGATCATCCTGGCTAACACGGTGAAACGCCATCTCTACTAAAAATACAAAAAATTATCCAGGCGTGGTGGCGGGCACCTGTAGTCCCAGCTACTAGGGAGGCTGAGGCAGGAGAATGGCGTGAACCCGAGAGGCGGAGCTTGCAGTGAGCTGAGATTGCGCCACTGCACTCCAGCCTGGGTGACAGAGGTTCGGTCTCAAAAAAAAAAAAATTACAGCTGGGCACAGTGGCTCATGCCTGTAATCTCAGCACTTTGTGATGCCAAGGCGGGCAGATCACAAGGTCAAGAGATCAAGACCATCCTGGCCAACATGGTGAAACCCTGTCTCTACTAAAAATACAATAATTAGCTGGGTGTGGTAGCATGCGCCTGTAATCCTAGCTACTCAGGAGGCTGAGGCAGGAGAATTGCTTGAACCCGGGAATTGTAGGTTGCAGTGAGCCGAGATCGTGCCACTGCACTCCAGCCAGATGACAGAACAAGACTCTGTCTCAAAAAAACCCACAAAAATTATCCAGGCATGGTAGCATATATACCTGTAGTCCCAGCTACTCAGGAGGCTGAGGTGGGAGAATCGCTTGAGCCTGGGAGGCGGAGGTTGCAGTGAGCCAAGATAGTGCCACTGCACTCCAGCTTGGGTGACCCTGTCTTTAAAAAAAAGAGAGAGAAAGAAAAGAAAAGAAATAAACCTATTATAGCTGCAGAAGAGGTCTTTTCAAGATGTTATGGGAGTTGAGAACAAACATTGACATAGTCTGGGAAGGTGATAATCTGGGAAGGCGATGGTCTGGGTAGGCGGTGGTCTGGGTAGGCAGTGGTCTGGGAAAGCGATGGTCTGGGTAGGCGGTGGTCTGGGAAGGCGGTGGTCTGGGAAGGAGGTGGTCTGGGAAGGCGGTGGTCTGGGTAGGTGGTGGTCTGGGAAGGCGGTGGTCTGGGAAGGTCCCATTGGAACGAATGGCGAAGGATGAGTGTGAGTTTGCCATGAGGAGAAGCAGAGGGTGGGCTTTCCAGATGGAGGGAGGGGTATGTGTAAGGATGCAGTGGTAGAAAGAACAAGGTATGTTTACAGAGTGACTGGTGGGCAGAGGGTCCAGAGGGAACAGTGGAAGCTGTGGCTGGATGCGGGGCCTAGAGGAGGGCCCACCAGAAAGAAAGGCAAAGTATAAGTTCCTGATTTCAGAAAGCTCCGGCAGGCGTAGGCAACATCACCACTGGGACCTCTGGGGTCAGGTATTCCAGTGACGATGCTGGGAGGGGCTATGAGAGATCAGATCAGGAGCTGCGTGTGGGAAGTGGGCCTAGCAGGACCCTCCTGAACCTTCTCTGCTGAGGCCTCTGAGAAGCTTTGGGGATGCTGAATCTTGCACCCTCCACTGTCTGCACCCTGAGGACAAAAGCCATGACTTAGCAGGCCTGACTCAGAGGAGATGCTCAGTAAGTGTTTCCCAACTGAAAGTGGACAGAGGGGAGCCCCACGGGGGCAGGAACGACGTCTTGCTCATCAATCTCCCTTACAGTGCCTGACGCAGAACAGATATACAGCAGGACAGCCAGGTGGGGCTGCTGCTGGGGCCTGTCCCCAACCCTGTGCTGACCTCTGCACAATCCTGTGACCTCCACAAAGTCTTCCAGGCACCCTTCACTGACCAAGATTTGGGGCCTGACTAGAGCCTGGCCATGGCTGTCCGAGGCCTGTCAGATAGCCAGGTATGCCAGAAGGACTTGGGAGACGGGGTCTTCCCGCTCTGGACTCTGAGTAGTGTTCCTGGCAGCTCAGGGCCCCAGGCCTTCCTCCTTGGTCCACACACAGGCTTGAAGCCCCTGTGGAATCAGTGCCTTTGGGCCAATGAAAAGCTGATCCTGGCATCGCTCACTCACTCGGTCAATGGCTAATTCCCATTATATAAGACAAGAGCATACTATAAAATACATTATCTCTTATTACTTCATTCTGGGTTCCCTAGATTGGAACTCTGTTTTCAAACTCAAGAGAACAGTAGAACCATCCAGAGAGCTTGCCCAGGAAGCAGATTTCTGACCTCTGCCCCCAGAAGTCTGATTCAGTTAGGTCTGCGGTGGGGCCCACGAGTCGGCAGTGTCGACAAGTTTCCGATGATTTCTGTACACTCAAGTCTGAGAACCACTGTTCTCTGAGGTCACTTGGGCCCCTAGAGTCACTGCGGTGTCAAACCACAGTATAGAAGTTTACACTGTGACCCAGGACACACCTTATAAAAAATCTGAAACAAAAGTTTTATGACGCAGTATTTACCCCAACCATGGTCATGTTCTCTGCTCAATTTCACTACAAACATGCACTGGTCCAGACCCACTAAATTAGTGAGTTCTGACCCTGGCTACCCATCAGAATCACCTGGGCAGCTTTTACAGTGTGCAGGCCACATCCCTGATCAGTGAGTCAGAAACCCTGGAGGTGGGTACAGCCATCAGTAGTTGATTTATTGAATTTATTTATTTATGTATTTATTTTTTAGAGACAGGGTCTCGGTCTGTCACCAGGCTGGAGTCCAGTGGTGTGATCATAGCTCACTGCAGCATCGACCTCTTGGGCTTAAGTAATTCTCCTGCCTCAGCTTCCCAAGTAGCTGAGACAATAGGCACATGCCGCCACACTCGGCTAACTTAAAAATTTTTTTCTTTTTTAAAGAGATGGGGGTCTCCCTTTGTTGCCCAAGCTGGTTTTGAACTCCTGGGCTCAAGTGATCCTCCTGCCTTGGCCTCACAACATGCTGGGATTACAAGTGTGAGACACTGCACATGGCCCCTAAACTGATTCTTGTCCCACAAATTGACCATGACCTGCAGGAAAACTTTACCTTTCCTGAAAAATTGGCAAATTCTTTTTTTCTTTCCCTGTTCACGTTTTTCATCTTCCTCTTTGATAAGAAGAGCTGCATATTGATCCATCCCCTTTTGGAGTTGACTATGGGGACCTGGATAATTAGTCCCAGTAATTATGTGGATTTTTTTTTTTTTTTTTTTTTTTGGAGACACAGTCTCACTCTGTCACCCAGGCTAGAGTGCCGTGGTGCCATCTCGGCTCACTGCCACCTCCACCTCCCAGGTTCAAGCAATTCTCCAGCCTCAGCCTCCTGAGTAGCTGGGATTATCGGCACCCGCCATCATGCCCGGCTAATTTTTTTGTATTTTTAGTAGAGATGAGGTTTCGCCATGTTGGCCAGGCTGGTCTCAAACTCCTGACCTCAGGTGATCCACCCACCTTGGCCTCCCAAAGTGCCAGGATTGCAGGCGTGAGCCACCGCGCCCGGCCTTATGTGGATCTTATGGGTCTTTAAAGATCTTCCTGGATCCGGCCGGGCACGGCGGGCGGCTCACGCCTGCAATCCCAGCACTTCGGTCCCGTTAGAGGCTTCACCATGCTTTCTTGTTGGAAGTCTGTATTTCGGGCCAGGCGCGGCGGCTCACGCCTGCAATCCCAGCACTTTGGGAGGCCAAGGTGGGCGGATCATCTGAGGTCAGGAGTTTGAGACCAGCCTGGCCAACATGACAAAACCCCGTTTCTACTAAAAATACAAAAAAAATAGCCCGATATGGTGCCTCATGCTTATAATCCCAGCACTTTGGGAGGCTGAGGCGGGTCAATCACCTGAGGTCAGGAGTTTGAGACCAGCCTGACCAACATGATAAAACCCTGTCTCTACTAAAAACACAAAAATTAGTTGGGCATGGTGGCATGTGCCTGTCATCCCAGCTACTCAGGAGGTTGAGGCAGGAGACTCACTTGAACCCAGGAGGTAGAGGTTGCAGTGAGCCGAGATCGTGCCACTGCACTCCAGCCTGGGCAACAGAGTTAGACTCTGTCTCAAAAAAATAATAATTACCCCAGTGTGGTAGCACACGCCTGTAATCCCAGCTACCAGGGAGGCTGAGGCATGAGAATCACTTGAACCCAAGAGGCGGAGGCTGCACTGAGCCAAAATGTGCCACTTCACTCCAGCCTGGGTGACACAGTGAGACTCTGTCTCAAAAAAAAAAAAAAAAAATTCGGCCGGGCGCGGTGGCTCAAGCCTGTAATCCCAGCACTTTGGGAGGCCGAGACGGGCGGATCACGAGGTCAGGAGATCGAGACCCTCCTGGCTAACACGGTGAAACCCCGTCTCTACTAAAAATACAAAAAATTAGCCGGGCGAGGTGGTGGGCGCCTGTGGTCCCAGCCACTCGGGAGGCTGAGGCAGGAGAATGGCGTGAACCCAGGAGGCAGAGGTTGCGGTGAGCTGAGATCCGGCCACTGCACTCTAGCCTGGGCGACAGAGCAAGACTCCGTCTCAAAAAAAAAAAATAAAAAAAAAAAAAAAAAAAAAAATTCATGGATCCATACGGCTTTCTCTTCTATCACTCACACGGTTTTCTCTTTGCGTCTGTGCCTTCTTAGGTAAGGGGCAGAGCGGCCATAAAGGCCGGCCACTATATTCTTGGGGCTGAACCAGGCCAGAGAATGGGCCAGGGGTGGGGCAGCTGAGCACTGAGCACTTCCTGTGGCTTCTCAAGCTCCGGGGGACAGTCTGCAGTGGGGCCCTGCTCCACTCCGCACCGCTGCTGTGGTTTCCTGTTTGCAGCTGCTGTGCTGGGCTGGCCTCCCCAGCCCCTCTACCAGCATATGGATGTATGTGAGGTGGGGGTGCTGATGCTACCTAGAAAATAGCAGGAGGGGCCTCGGAGAGGTCAACCCAGGAGCGCCCAAGGGCAAGGGAGGAGACGCAAAGAAGCTGGAGAGGGTCCTGGGGGGGAGACTGAGGCAGAGAACAAAGGGTCCCGACAGCCTCTCACAGTTAGTTCCTATCAAGGCGGGCACCAGGAGGTCTGTCCGCTCCTGATACCTCCTTTCCTGGTCTGTCACTGTGCTTGCAGTGCCAACATTACTGCCCCATGTGGGCCTTTCTTGAGGGCCTGGAGTGACAGGAGCTGTGGCTGAGTTTGAATCCTGCCTCTGCACTTACTAGCTGTGTTCCCCAGGCAAACGATTTCTCTTCTCTAAGCCTCAGTTCTTCCATCTGTAAAATGAAGACAATGGGAGTACAATCCCCACATATTGTTTTAAGTCACTTAAAGGGTTTAACACAAATGTGGGTGCTGCTGCTCCTTCAACGTCCCTCCTTGCCTCTACCTTAAGGGACTCGGGCAGCAGCTCAGAGGGAGGCAGGGTCATCAAAGAGACTATCAATCAACTTTGTGTTTTCATTGCAAAAGGCCCTGCACCTGGGGTGGGAGACGTCCCACATGAATGTGTGATGTGGCACGTCCCTACCCCTCTTTGGGCCTGTTTTTCAGTCTGTACAGTGGGGAGAGGAGGATCCATGAGGTGACTTCCAATGGGTTTCTAGCTCTGACTGGCTACTGACCCAAGAGATCCTGTCACTGTTGTAACGTTTTGCCAAGAGATCAGAATCATGTTGTGTCTTGGGGAGGGAGGAACCCCGCCTAGTCAGCGCAGGGAAACTCTGTGACTATACTCTGTTAAAAATCCTAGTTGCCAATATATTGGCTGAGCCTAGATACCTACTGTGGGCCATTCACATTCACTTTTATTTTTTGAAGATGGAGTCTGGTTCTGTTGCCCAGACTGCAGTGCAGTGATGCAGTCATGGCTCACTGCATCCTGGAACTCCTGGGCTCAAGCAATCCTCCCACCTCAGCCTCCCAAGTAGTTCAGACTACAGGGAGGCACCACCATGCCTCACTACATTTTAAATTTTTTTGTAGAGAAGTTGTCTCATTATGTTGGCTAGGCTGGTCTCAAATTCCTGAGCACAAGTGATTCTCCCACCTCAGCTTCCCAAAGTGCTGGGATTACAAGTGTGAGCCACAGTGCCCCGCCTGTATTCATTTTTAGAAATGCAGATTTTTGCTCTATTGCTGATAGGCTCTCATGGCAGCAACATGGCAGACAACGGCCAGACTGCTCGACACCAAGGCTAGGAACTCTAGCCCTTCACATCTGGCCTTCTGCCTGCCCCACCCTCAAGTCATATCACACTTGGCTCTTGGCATTGGAGGGGCAAGCCCTGGCACCACTGTGAATCTCAAATAGAGATTCTGTGCCATGGAACACTGGCTTCCAGTGACCTAGGAGCTCTCAGAGCAGGGACCATGTCCACCTCCCTCAGCAGAGATGCCTAAGGCCTGACATATACAGTAGGTCCTCTCCTTCCCCGAAGGCTCCTCACATCATAGGTGCTGGAGAAGCATTTGCTCAATGAACGAACATAGAGTGAGTATTACAGGTGCTGCATGATGAAACGCTCCTGCGTTCAGAAACACTTGGGAAATGCCCAGTTAGGCAAGCGCGACGCCTTAAGAAGTCTTTTGTTAACACGGATTATGAACCTCTCAGAGAAGGATGATTTTCGGTATCTCCTAAACTGACCCATCTCCTCTATTTCTAAGCAGGTGGCCCACAGAACACACTCAGAGAGTCCCTGTAATGAATCCTCTCATCTCCCCCAAAGCACATGCCCAGCACTGTGTCTCTGCTGAGGAGCAGCCCCAGTGCCTTGGAAGAAAACCCAAGCTTCTCAGCCCGGCATCCAAGGCCTCTATGCTGGAGCCTTGCTCACTTCTAACCTCCTATTGTCCTGAGGTACAGCCCCCTGGCCCACCCCAGCACCAATGTGTCTTGTTGCTCGGGATCCTGTGGGAACATCCTTCAAGTTTCCACTCATGGCCCACTCCTCCATGAAGCCTCCCTTGATTGCTCGAAAGTTAGCTGCCTCTCCTCTGCTTTCATGGCCTGTCTCCATCTCTCCAAGCCTGGGCCCCACATGGCTCATATGGGCAGGACATGGAGCTGGGGCTCAGGAAATCTTGGTTGACTGAGGAGTCAGGCAAAGCCTATTTTCTGGGCTGCACCTGCAGTCATATATCTGTGGGCTCCTTTCTTTTTTTTTTGAGGCAGAGTCTTGCTCTGTCGCCCAGGCTGGAGTGCAGTGGCCAGATCTCCACTCACTGCAAGCTCCGCCTCCCGGGTTTCCGCCATTCTCCTGCCTCAGCCTCCCAAGTAGCTGGGACTACAGGCGCCCGCCACCTCGCCCGGCTAGTTTTTTGTATTTTTTATTTAATTTTTATTTTTTGAGACAGAGTCTCGCTCTGTCACCCAGGCTGGAGTGCAGTGGCCGGATCTCAGCTCACTGCAAGCTCTGCCTCCCGGGTTCACACCATTCTCCTGCCTCAGCCTCCGGAGTAGCTGGGACTACAGGCGCCGCCACCACGCCCGGCTAGTTTTTTGTAGTTTTTAGTAGAGATAGGGTTTCACCGTGTTAGCCAGGATGGTCTTGATCTCCTGACCTCGTGATCCGCCCGTCTCGGCCTCCCAAAGTGCTGGGATTACAGGCTTGAGCCACCGCACCCGGCCAGTTTTTTGTATTTTTTAGTAGAGACAGGGTTTTACCGTGTTGGCCAGGATAGTCTCCATCTCCTGACCTCGTGATCCGCCCGTCTCGGCCTCCCAAAGTGCTGGGATTACAGGCTTGAGCCACTGCGCCCGGCCAGGGCTCCTTTCTGAGACCTCCACACAGGGAGGGCCTGGGCTGGTGCTGAGCTTACCCACCTCTCCTGGTCTGGCTCTCCCGGATGAGGAAGGCCCCTCCAGGGTTCCCAGGTAACAACAGCAGTTCCTCAGCTTTCTCCCTGCTTAGGCCCTCATACAGCCACCTGGAGGAGTGAGAGAGAGGGACAAGGAACAGGGTCAGCCTGAAGGAAGAGGGAAGCCAAGATTTTACCACCGCCTCTGAGTGACCCTCACAAGGCCCTCCCTCTCTGGGCCTCAAAGTTCTACCTGTTCCACGAAGAGCTGGGCTCAGGGTCTCGGAGGCCCACACCATCTTTATCCTCCTAGTCCTGGCTCCAGGGCCCTGGCAGGACAAACTCATGGGGACAACCTCAGCTTTCTCTGCCTGGAGACCTCATTCCCAAGTAACCTGGGCTGGTCCCAGCCTCTCTGCTATCCCTGCTCAGTGCCCCTAGCACCCTGATTCTATCCACTCACCTTTCTAAGCCCCACCTTTCCAAGAGCTGCCCCTCTGATTTTTTCTTTTTTAATTGAGACAGGCTCCTGCTGTGTGGCCTAGACTGGAGCGCAGTGGCGCAATCATGGCTCACCACAGCCTTGAGCTTCCAGGCTCGGGCGATCCTCCCACCTCAGCCTCCCTAGTAGCTGGGACCACAGGTGCACACCACTGTGCCAGACCCTCACAGGGCATGCTCCCATCTCCTATTTGGACTTTTCAGCATTTTCCACCATGAGATCCTGGCAACCTCCAAAGCCCAGAGCTCCACACCTCCTCTATGGGCCTTCCCAGGCCCCTCCCCTGGTTCCCATGTCTCACAGGCCAACCTGTGCTAGGATGAGCTGTCTGCCCCTCTTGAGGGCAGGGCCTCCGTTCAATTCTCCTCTATCGTCAGTTTTGCTCGGCGCAGAGCCGCGCTTAAAGGGGAGCTCTTATGGGAAAAGAAAGCAGGAAGCTCCACAGGTGGGCCTGGGGTGGGAACTCACCCATGGGAGACTTTGGCCACGTGGACGCTGGGGATGTTGTACTCTCTGCCTGAGACTTCAGACAGCACCGTCCACCAGTCTCCATCCCTGGAGAGAGAAAAGAGTCGGGGTACCTTTTTCAGATGAGTCAAGGCCCCAAGAACTGCACATTCAGGGTTGGCAAGGAGCCTCTCAGGCTGGGTCCTGCAGCCACCTGTCCCACCTGTTTCCCAGGCTTCCCTGCACTAGCCTGTCCAGGTAGCTCCTGAGTCAGGGCTGGGGCCAGTGGTAGATGGCACAACTCCAGGCTTCCTGCTACAGGGCACTGTCCACCCACTGCTTCTCCCTGTGGGGGTGTCCAGCCGCCTGAAATTCCACCACAGGGTTTCTGTGAGCACTTCAGCAAAGGCTCGTGCTTTTCTACCTGGGGAAGGGCCCCTTCTCCCAGGACAACATCTCTATTCCTTCCTTCCTTCATTTATTTTTATTTTTTTGAGACAGATTTTTGCTCTTGTCACCCAGGCTGGAGTGCAATGGCGTGATCTCAGCTCACTGCAACCTCCGCCTCCCAGGTTCAAGCGATTCTCATGCCTCAGCCTCCCGAGTAGCTGGGATTACAGGCGCCCGCCACCACACCTGGCTAATTTTTGTATTTTTAGTAGAAACAGGGTTTCACCATGTTGGCCAGGCTGGTCTCAAACTCCTGACCTCAGGTGATCTGCCTACCTGGGCCTCCCAAAGTGCTGGGATTACAGGTGTGAGCTACCACACGTGGTCCATTCATTTATTTTTAAAGAGAGAGTCTTGCTGTCACCCAAGCGGAAGTGCACTGGCTTGATGATAGCTCACTGCAGTCTTGAACTCCCGAGTTCAAGCGATTCTCCCACCTAAGCCTTCTAGACAGCTGGGACTACAGGCACACACCACCATGCCTGGCTCTATTAATGACAGCTGGGACTACAGGCATGCACCACCATGCCTGGCTCTATTAGTGCATATTCAGATACCCAGTGCCCATGGACTTACTCAGAGACGATGGTCAATGGCTCCCCGAGTCGCAGCGACAGCTCTGCTGGGCTACCTGCTGGGAAACTGCCCAGGGCCACAGCTGTGGCCTTGCTTCTCTCTAGATGGAGGGACAGAAATGGTCACCCACTTAGCTAGCCCTGCTCCATGCGTGAGGTCCAGTGGAGTCTGGCCTGGGTCTGGCTCCCAGCATCAGCCCTCCACAAGCACCCTGATGGAGTTCCATCCACTTCCTAAGAGGGCCACCCTGGAATCAAGCTTTTCCAGCAGAGCTTTGCAGGGCCCTGACAGTGCCCAGACAGAGAGAAAGGAAAGAAAAAAATTAGCAATTGGGTTGTGCTCCATCAGCACCGCACATAGCCTGAGCGACAGGGCAAGATCCTATCTGTAAAAGTTAGGCTCAATGCAGCCTTGACCTCCTGGGTGCAAATCCTCCAGCATCAGCCTCCTGAGTGGCTGGGACTACAGGTGTGCACCACTACACCCGGCTAATTGTTTAGTAGAGATGAGGTCTCGCTCTGTTGCCCAGAACATGATAGCCATGAGGCTCAGGATGTGGTGACCATAAGGCCCAATTTCAAGGCTGGGCCTCAGGCGGCAAGGGCACCCTCAGCACAGGACCCATGCCCTCACCCACCCCAGAGGGCAGCCTGCTCAGGCCAGCCAGACTCCCTATGACTGCCGAGCCTTGCAGCCTGAAAATCCAGCTTTCAGCAGCTGGTGAAGGCCACCTCACTGTACCCTAGTGTCCCTCCCTTCTTCCCCCTTGTCCTTTCTCTGTAAGGATTCCTGAGACACTTGTAGCACATAAATGCATTAAGTATGAGAAGCAGCCAGGGTCAGCAAGAAGGGTCCATCTGCATCCTAGATGCCCTGTAGGAAGCAAGGTCTTAGAGGACTCTGGTCCTCTAAGATGGAGTTGGGACCCCAAGAAGTGGGGCAGGGGATGCAAACGAGCAGACAAGGATGTGGGGGTTGGGTGGGGGCACCGTGTGGGCTGAAGGGCCTGTGCTCCAGGTGGGCATGGGAAGAGTGAGGCTTATTCTGGAAATGGACTAGTTCCTCCACATCCTCCCAGGTACATGTGGAGACCCCTGCAGTGAACCCAGCCTGGAGAGCTCCCCAGGGGTCTCTCCTCTGAGGTCTTTGCAGCATAAGGCCTGGCCATTCCACAGTGCAGGGAAATGTCTGATGCTTGGACAAATGATGCACATCTTGTGACAGGTGCTCTCTGATGAGAATGGGAAAATGTGGCCCGAGAGGGCCCCTTCCCCTCCTGGAAGCCCTGGCCTGGCACCCCTGGGGGCAGCCACCCAGCTGCATACACTACATTGTCCCCCTGAATGGCCTCACTCTGCCTGGCTGACTTACCTTCATCCATTTCCCAACTGAAACGTCCCTTCTTCCAGGAAGCCTTCCCTGACCAGCCACTTCTGCACACACTCTTGGTCAGAATCCCTTAAAACATACTGCCACCAAAATCTAAGTTCTAGTTGGTTATTGGTTTAGCACCTGTCCCTGGGGCTCAACTGTCCCTGAAGGCATGGACTGTGCCAGTCTTGTCTACTCCTGTGTCCCCAGGTCCTGTCACAAGGCCTGGCATGTGGTAGATATAAAGTGGTTGCGAGAGGCTGGGCGTGGGGGCTCACGCCTGCAATCTCAGCACTTTGGGAGGCCGAGGCACGTGGATCACCTGAGGTTGGGAGTTTGAGCCCAGCATGACCAACATGGTAAAACCTCATCTCTACTAAAAATACAAAATTAGCCTGGTGTGGTGGCGCATGCCTGTAATCCCAGCTACTTTGGAGGCTGAGGCAGGAGAATCACTTGAACCTGGGAGACAGAGGTTGCAGTGAGCCGAGATCACACCATTGCACTCCAGCCTGGGCAACAAGAGCTAAACTCCATCTCAAAAAGAAAAAAAAAAAAAAAAGGTTGCAAGACTGACCGGCTGTGGTGACTCACGCCTGTAATTCCAGCACTTTGGGAGGCCGAGGCGGGCAGATAGCCTGAGGTCAGAAGTTCCAGACCAGCCTGGCCCACATGGAGAAACCCTGTCTCTAATAAAAATACAAAAATTAGCCGGGCATGGTGGCAGGCACCTGTAATCCCAGCTACTCAGGAGGCTGAGACAGGAGAGGCGGAGGTTGCAGTGAGCCGACATTGCACCACTGCACTCCAGCGTGGGCGACACAGCAAGGTTCCGTCTCCAAAAAAAAAGAAAAGAAAATGTGCTTCAATCTGTTTTACTGCAGTGACAGATTAATAGCTTGGTTGGCAGAATTTACTCACAATTTAAATAACTTTTCTTTGAGGTAAGTAAATCTGCTCGGAATTGTCTTGGCTCATCAGTGTTTGCTTGTCAGCATTTTCTGTAACTGAAATAGGAGTGAGGTGACCCTTGTTCTATTAGTCAAGATCTACCTCTAAGGTGTGTTTTTTTGTTTGTTTGTTTTTTTTTTTTTGAGACGCAGTCTCACTCTGTCACCCAGGCTGGAGTGCAATGGTGCAATCTTGGTTCACTGCAACCTCTGCCTTCCAGGTTCAAGCGATTCTCCTACCTCAGCCTCCTGAGTAGCTGGGATTACAGGCACCCACCACCACGCCCGGCTACTTTTTGTATTTTTAGTAGAGATGAGGTGTCACCATGTTAGTCAGGCTGGTCTCGAACTCCTGACCTTGTGATCTGCCTGCCTTGGCCTCCCAGAGTGCTGGGATTACAGACGTGAACCACTGCGCCCAGCCTACCTCTAAGGGTTTAATCGTTCTGAGCCCAGTACTCTTCTTTGAAACGTCCAGCTGTAAACTTTGCTACATATTTGTAGGCACAGTGATGTTATTTCTTCAATGTAGGCTCATATTCTGTGAAGTTTGCTTTTTTTTTTTTGAGATAGTCCCGCTCTGTCGCCGAGGCTGGAGTGCAGTGGCACGATCTAGGCTCACTGCAATCTTGACTTCCCAGGTTCAAGCGATTCTCCTTAAGGACCTCAGCCTCCTGAGTAGCTGGGATTACAGGCACATACCACCATGCCTGGCTAATTTTTTTTGTACTTTTAGTAGAGACAGGTTTCTCCATGTTGTCCAGGCTGGTCTCAAACTCTTGACCTCAGGTCTGCCTGCCTTGGCCTCTTTTTTTTTTTTTTTTTTTTTGAGACGCAGTCTCACACCCAGGCTGGACTGCAATGGCATGATCTTGGCTCACTGCAACCTCCACCTCCTGGGTTCAAGCGATTCTCCTGCCTCAGCCTCCCAAGTAGCTGGGATTTGCCTGGCTAACTTTTGTATTTTTAGTAGAGACAGGGTTTTACCATATTGGTCGAGCTGGTCTCAAATTCCCGAGCTCAGGTGATCCACCTGCCTCAGCCTCCCAAAGTGCTGGGATTTACAGGCATGAGCCACCACCCCTAGCCAATTTAGGTGATTTAACCAAAGTCCCAGTAGCAAAACTTGCACAAAAGCCATATAAGGCGCATGTCCCTAGGCTCTGTCCAGGGGAGCGAGGAAATACACCGTGAAGTAGTGTGATCTTGTTATCTGTGCTAGTTGATTTTATGTGTCATTGTGGCTAGGCCACACAACCCAGATATTTGGTCAAATACCAGTTTAGATGTTGCTGTGAATGAGATTGAATTTATTTATTTTTTTGAGACGAAGTTTCGCTCTTGTTGCCCAGGCTGGAATGCAGGTGCAGTGGTGCGATCTTGGCTCACTGCAAACTCTGCCTCCCAGGTTCAAGTGATTCTCCTGCCTCAGCCTCCCAAGTAGCTGGGATTACAGGTGTGCACCACCATGCTTGGCTAATTTTGTATTTTTAGTAGAGATGGGGTTTCACCATGTTGGTCAGGCTGGTCTCAAACTCCCAACCTCAGGTGATCCACCCACCTCGGTCTCCCAAAGTGCTGGCATTACAGGCGTGAGCCACTGCGCTCAGCCGAGATTGAATTTAAATCAGTAGACCGAGTAACGCAGATGACCCTCCATAAGGTGAGTGGGCCTCATGCAATCAGCTGAAGGTCATAAAAGAACAAGACTGACGTCCTTTGAGGAAGAGGGAATTCTGCCTCCAGACTGTGGTTGGACTCAGGACCACAGCATCAGCTCCTCCCTGGGTCTCCAGTCTGCCCTGTCGATTTCAGACTTACAGCCTCCACAATCGTGTGAGCCAGCTCCTCAAAACAAAATCTCTATACAAACACACACACACACACACACACACACACACACACACACACACACCACCTACTGGTTCTATTTCTCTGGAGAACCCTAATACATTATTGAAATCCCAATCAAAGTGTGACTTGAGAAAGGATTTGTGGCCTGTTTGGGGGAACAAGAAATAGACCTGGGGCCACAGTTCCAACATCAAAATACCAGAATTGCTAGGATATTTTTATTGTTCAACTGTCCTAGAAACTGGGAGTTTTAGTCAAGACTATATTAGAAAATCATGGTTACAGACTCAGCATATGCATTGTCTATGCTATTTTTCTACCATTAAGACAGTCCTGGCAAGGGCCAGGCATGGTGGCTCATGCCTGAAATCTCAGCACTTTGGGAGGCCAAGGCAGGAGGATCACTTGACCCCAAGAGTTCAAGACCAGCCTAGGCAACATAGGGAGACTCCATCTCTACAAAAACATTTAAAATGTAGCCAGGCATGGTGGCATGTGCCCGTAGTCCCAGCTACTTGGGAGGCTGAGGTAGGAGGATCGCTTGAGCCTGAGAGGTTCAAGATGCAGTAAAGCCATGATCACGCCACTGCACTCTAGCCTGGGTGACAGAGCAAGATCATGCATTAAAAAAAAAAAAAAAATAGCACAAAAATAAAAAAGACAGCCCTAATGTCACTTCAGGTAATTTCACAGTAC
>NC_045453.1:9494325-9506878 GCF_002776525.5 Piliocolobus tephrosceles
TGTGGCTGGTGGCTACTGCAATGGACAGTGCAGCTCTAGGGGGCTGCAGAGGTGGGGCTGGCCAGCTCGGTGTTTGGATAAACAACTTGTTGAGAAGGAGGGAAGCCTTGGGAAATGCCTGGGGGTCTATCATGCCTCCTGGTTTAATATTCTAGTCAGTGCCTATTGCTTTCTCCTATTTTCTCATTTACCCCATTGTTTACTATTCTTACTGCTAAGGTGGGCTCTATAGGAGCAGGGACCCTGCTGTATGGCTCAGTAGGCAGGGCCTGGTACGCAGCAGGCCCTCAGTGGTGCTTATGCTGTGTTGGAGCTGTTGGCTAGGAAGGCCCACAGAGGCAGTGAAGTCTAGTACTGTGTGGGAAGGGCCTGGCTGTCACAGGCCCCGAGGCCTACCTGCTTCCATGGTCACAGGTCCCTGGCCTTGGACAGAGGGACTCAAGCTTGGGCTTGGCAGGGATTTTCTTCTGCTGGGCAGACTTCCCATTATTCCTCAGCAGAGCACTCAGAAGCACATCATCGAGGGAAATCTGAAAGAGACACAGTGATGGGGACAGAGCCGAGGCTTCTGGCCCAATCTCAGATAACTCTCCCTCCCCAGATCGGCCCTGGCTATCTCCTCACAGAGCATGTGAATGACCTCCCTCCTGTAGGGCCAGGCTCCAGCCTCTGAAGGCTTCCTGCACATTGGACACTGTTTTCTCCACATCTCATCTTTTTTATGCTGCAACAGGCTCAACTTTTTCTTTCTGGGGTCCTGCTTAGGTCCCTCCCATGGGCAGTTATGCCCTCTCCTCTCCTTCAGTCCTGTTTGGATCCTATTCTTCCTTCCCCAGGAAGCCTTCCCAGCCCCTAGCCTTTGTTGATCACTCCTTTGACTTCCTATGGCTCACTTAGAACCCTTCCTCTGACCAGGGATCACACTCTGCTATGGGTGGGAGGGGACAATGACAGGACAGTGAGCTCCCTCCAGGCATACCAGGACCTGTGGCTTGGATCAGAGGTCTGCAAGGAGGGCTGGGTGTGGTGGTTCATGCCTGTAATCCCAGCACTTTGGGAGGCTGAGGCAGGTGGATGACCTGAGGTCAGGAGTTCAAGACCAGCCTGACCAATATGGTGAAACCTCATCTCTACTAAAAATACAAAGATGAGCTGGGTGTGGTGGCATGTGCCTGTAGTCCCAGCTACTCAGGAGGGAGGCCAAGATAGGAGAATTGCTTGAATCTGGGAGACAGAGGTTGCAATGAGCCAAGATCAAGTCACTGCACTCCAGCCTAGGTGACAGAGCGAGACTCCCTCTCAAAAAAAAAAAAAAAAAAAGAGGTCTGCAAGGGGGATCTGAGCAGGCTTGAGAGATGGTGTCGCAGCAAGCCACGGTGACACGGATACACTTATTGGTGTCACAGGGCCAAGTAAGAGTACCTGTCTCAGCCTCCTGAGTTGCTGGGATTATAGGCCTGAGCCACCAGGCCCTGTACTTTAAGAGGCCAAGTACTTAATCCCAGCACTTTAAGAGGCTGAGGAGGGTAGATTGCTTGAGCTTAGGAG
Source organism: Piliocolobus tephrosceles (assembly GCF_002776525.5). NCBI lineage: Eukaryota > Metazoa > Chordata > Mammalia > Primates > Cercopithecidae > Piliocolobus > Piliocolobus tephrosceles. The sequence goes on from NC_045453.1 coordinate 9,495,874, forward strand.
TTCCAGGCCAGCCTGGCCAGCATGGCGAAATCTAGTCTCTATAAAAGAAACCACAAAAATTAGCCGGCTGTGGTGGTGCACACCTGTAATCCCAGCTATTCGGGAGGCTGAGGTGGGAGGGCGGGAGGATTGCTTGAGCTTGGGAGGTGGAGTTCACAGTGAGCCAAGATCATACTATTGCACTCCAGCCTGGGCAACAGAGTGAGACGCTGTCTCAAAAAAAAAAAAAAAGTACCAGGGGTTGTATGCAGTGATGACTTGCAAGGCTTTGGGGGACTGACTGTTGAGCCACTTCCCCCTCCTTTTCCTCATCTGAAAAATGGGGATAACAACACTCAACATACAAGTCCGAGAGATAACGCCCATGAAAACCCTGGCCAGCCCCCTGTTTCCTTTACCACGTCCTGAATGTCACTTCATTAGAGGCCTCTCCTAGGAGCCTCCCCAGGAGGTCTCGCTCCGTCACCCAGGCTAGATTGTAGTGGTGCAGTCCTAGCTCATTGCACCCTTGAACTCCTGGGTTCAGGGGATCCTCCCACCTTAGCCTCCCAAGTAGCTGGGATCACAGGCATTAGCCACCACACCCAGCCTCTTTGCAATTTTTTTTTTTTTTTTTTTTTTGAGACAGAGTTTTACTCTTGTTGCCCAACCTGGAGTACAATAGCGCGATCTCGGCTCACCACAACCTCTGCCTCCTGGCTTCAAGTGATTCTCCTTCCTCAGCCTCCCGAGTAGCTGGGATTACAGGCATGCGCCACCACGCCCGGCCAATTTTGTATTTTTAGTAGAGACAGGGTTTCTCCATATTGGTCAGGGTGGTCTCAAACTCCCGACCTCAGGCGATCCGCCCACCTCAGCCTCCCAAAGTGCTGTGATTACAGGCGCGAGCCACTGCGCCCGGCCCTTTTACTTTTTTTTAAGTTATGGGCTCTCGCCATGTTGCCTAGGCTGTTCTTGAACTCCTGGGCTCCATCAATCCTCCCACCTCAGCTTCCCAAAGTCCTGGGATTACAGGTGTGAGCCATGGGACCCAGCCTCTTGGGAAGTTTTCATCATTCATTTTAGAGTTTACTTCTTTAATCTGCCACTATCCTGTAACTGCATGAGGACAAGAACTTCTTTTGTTTGCCTATTACTCAGTATTTAGGGAAGCACTCAGCACACATTAACTAAATGAGACTGTTAGCTCTTCGGACAGGTGTCTTATCCTTAGAATAGTTTAAATCCCCAGATTTCCAGGGTAATGATTTTTCCAAACACTATATTAAAGTGTTTGCGGAGTGGGAGGCAGAGCTTTGTATTTCTTTTCGGATGGTTTCATTCTTTTCAGTAGGGACAAGGCACAATTACACATTTGGCCCAGTTCGGCTGGTGTTCACGGAGTTCCTGCTCTGTGTCAGGCACCTGCCAAGGGCTGGCAGTCCCTGGAGGGGAACCCATGCTCCTTACTCCGGAGGAGCTCACTGAATGGGGTGGTGACAGAGTGGGCTCCTTCCTGGATGAGGACAGGTGTCCATCAATATCATGGAGTGATTTCTGTGGCCTCCTGGGCCAGTCCTGTCTGGGGAGTAAAGATCCTACCTTAGCGGATGGAACAGCCTCTCTGTTCTTCAGCCTCATGTCGTTGACATGGGAATAACAATACCTGGGCCAGGTGCGGCGGCTCACCCCTTAATCCCCAGCACTTTGGGAGGCTGAGGCGAGCAGATCACATGAGGTCAGGAGTTTGAGACCAGCCTGGCCAACATGGTGAAACCCTGTCTTTACTAAAAATACAAAAATGAGCCGAGTGTGGTGGTGGGTGCCTGTAATCCCAGCTACTTGAGAGGCTGAGGCAAAAGAATTGCTTGAACCTGGGAGGCAGGGGCTGCAGTGAGCCGAGATTGTGCCACTGCACTGCAGCCTGGGTGACAGAGCGAGACTCTGTACCCGCCCTGCCGCAAAACAAACAAACAAACAAACACCCAATACCTGCTTGCTGCTGCCTCCCTATGGGGAGTCCAGCATTCATCTGGAAGGGAGCTCTTGAACACAGAATGGGCATATGGCATGGAAATGAGTCCTGACAGCCACTTCCTGCTCAGAGTTTTAGGATCCTGCAGCCTGGGTACACTGAAATGGTGCTGCTGTTCTTGAGGAGGTTTTTTGTTTTTGTTTTACATTATTGGGGTCTTGCTGTGTTGCCCAGGCTGGTCTTGAACTCCTGGGCTCAAGTGATCCTCCTGAGGAGGAATTTTACAAACCCAAGACCAGGAAACCCCAGGGAGAGAACCTCTGGCTTGGGTAGCATGAGTACCCACTTGAACCTGGTTGGAGCTGTGTGGCCTCAGGCAAAGCATGCAAGCTTCCTGCATCTCATCTGTGAATGAGGTGCACCACAGGCGCCACAGGGCTGTGGGGAGAGTTGCAGGAGTCCGGCACAGAGTGGGTGCTCAGTAAGGCTTAGTTTCCTTTCCCCTCCTTCAGGAAGACCACAGTCACCACCTGCAATAGGCCGAGAGACTCCTTCCTGCCGCAGGTGGAGCTGGGGGCTGGGCCCAAAGGCAGACAGAGACAGGGGAGCTGTACTCAGGCTGGAAGCCTCCCCAAAGTCTCTGCAGCTCCCTTCACCTGGTCAAGGACTTGGTCAGGTCAAGGCCAATAAACCCCTGGGGGCAAAATAAAGACCATGCGATAGGCCAGCCTAGGAGGAGGCAGTATGAGCCACAACTTTTATAAGACAGCATCTAATCATTAACTACACAAATTTTTGAAAATCTTACTATGTGCCAGGCACTTTCCGGAGGACATGAGGTATCGGGTAAAAGGAAAAAGTTAGTCAACGGCAGCCGAGATCAGCTCACTGCCCAGAATATTGGTTGTTTTTTTTTTTTTTCAATGTCTCACTTGGGCCCCATTTCAGATACAGTGACCAACTCCCTGAGAGGACAACCTTGTGCTTCTGGTCACACAGCCCATTCGTGCAGGGCTGGGCCTGCTGTCATGTGTATTTTGTGCTTCTGAAGATCATTTTTCAGTAGTGGGTATAAGAGTGATGAATTTGACCAGGCACGGTGGCTCATGCCTATAATCCCAGCAATTCAGAAGGCTGAGACAGGAGGATTGCTTGAGGCCAGGAGTTTGAGACCAGCCTGGGCAACATAGTGAGACCTCCCCCCGGCCCCCGCCATCTCTACAAAAATATAACAAATTAGCTGGGTATGGTGGTACATGCCTGTAGTCTCAGCTACTTGGGAGGCTAAGGTGGGAGGATCCCCTGAACCCAGGAGTTCCAGGGTGCAATGAGCTAGGACTGCACCACTACACTTGAGCCCAGGGGTTCAAGTCTATAGTCATGATTATGCCGCTGCACTCCAGCCTGGGTGACAGAACAAGACCCCAACTCAACAAAAAATAATAATGAATTTGGATCGAGTTAAAGGGAGATCTCTCCCTTTCTTTCAACTGAGAAATATCACCCTTTTGAGAGTGAGATTTCACTGTAGGCTCTCTAGCTGAACTGTCTTGAGAGATGACAGCCCTCACATTCCTGCCTTTGGAGTCTCACTGCAGCGCAGAGAGACCCTGCAGCGCAGGGGCCCAAAGTCACACAGCAAATGTGCAACTGAGATGGGACTAGGACGGGCGTAAAGACAAGCTGCAGGGAAGAGCGTAAGCTCCAAGAGGCAGTCAAAGGTGGAGCAGGTGGGTCTTGGTTCTTCTGGGACCCCCAGAAACCACCCCTCTTTACAGCCACTCTCCCTTCTCCTTGAGCTGTTTTTTTCCCAATGGCAAATAAAGCCCAGACCCAGTCTGAGCCGGGGAGACCATTCTTCCTCACCTGGCTCTAGGCCATCCGAGAACAAAAGCAAGCATACTTACTGGTTTGTCATCACAGGCTTGGGAAGACGGCTCTGCTGAGACGCATGCTCTGGCTGGACAGGTTAGGGCTTTGGGGCCCCTTCTGGAAGCCTGCCAGTGTCCTTGGTCCTAGGACACCCAGAACTCTCTCAGCCTGGAAGGAGCTTCAGGGAGAGGCTAGGTGTCGGTTTGGGTAGCTCAGCATCCGTCTGCAGTCAGCAGTTTGTACAGCAGGGGTGGATCAGCCGCCCCATGCTCCTGAGGGCTTCTGGATTGGGGAACCCTCCCAAGCACAGCTGAGCCAGGGAAGGAAGGCCCAGGGCCCTTTGAGCTCTGTCACAGAGACACAGGCGTGGGGTCCTTGGAGCTCTAGCTCCGACTGCAAACTCTGTGGTTCTCACAACCACCCGTTTCCTCTGACGGCATCACAGACCATGGAGGAGCCACCTTCCCCGAGTTCCTGTTTCTAGGGGAGCAGCTGCTGCCTTGTCATGATCCTGGAGCAAAAGGTTTTTCTCTGGCTTTGTGGCATGGTCTTGTCCAAGGACAACAGGACTGAGGAAAATGAGCAGGAGTTCCCATGCTGGCCTGACCATAACAATCACTCAACCGGGCTTAATTGTAGTAATTTCTGGGATCTCCCAAACCTTCTAAATCCAAGTCACCATGACAGGGAGCCCAGGAATCTAAATTTTAAACCAAGAGATTCCCTTGACTGCCGAGTTTGGGAAGCAGTGCCTTCTCAATCTTTAGTGTGCATAGAAATCACCTGGAGATCTTGTTAAACTGCAGGCTCTGATTCAGAAGGTCTGGGGCGGAGTTCAATATTTTGCATTTCTAATAAGCTCCCAGGTGACCCCCATGTTGCCAGTCTGGGGACACTTTGAATAGCAGTATCTGGACAGTGGTCTCCAAGTGTGGTCCCTAGACCAGCAGCCTCAGCGGGAATTTGTTAGACATGCAAATTCTCAGGCTGCATCCCAGATCCACGGAATCATACTCTGGGGGTAGGCCCGGCAATCTGTTTTTATGCTTCCAGGTGATTCCAATGCATGCCCAGGCTTGATTTCTTTTTTAACAGGGTCTTGCTTTGTCACCCAGGATAGAGTGCAGTGGCACAATCATAGCTCAGTGCAGCCTTGACCCAGGCTCAAGTAATCCTCCCTTCTCAGCCTTGAGTAGCTAGGACTACAGGTGTGCACCAGCACTCATGGCTAATTTTAACATTTTTTTTGTAGAGATGAGGTTTCACTGTGCTGCCTAGGCTGGTCTCAAACTCCTGGCTTCAATTGATCCTCCCGCCTCCGCCTCCCTAAGTGTTGGGATTACAAGCATGAGCCACAGTCCGCACCCAAGCTTGAGAGTCACTGGTCTAGGATAAAGAATGTGACTCCGGCTGAATTGTCTTTGATCAGTGTGTTACCTTCAGTCCCACTTTTCATTAAGATATAACCACACCCTCTTGCTGCTTCCCCATTAGGGGGATTAGTGCTCCTGGAGACAAAGGGCCCACTGCACTGAAATGACTCCTGACTCCAGCTCAGCCCATGCAGCCTTTTCTGGGGCCTTGCCAGCTAGAGCACTCCTGCTCAGGTTCTCCCTTGATCCTGGGGAAGGCTGGTTTGACTTTTATCTTTGTAGGCACTTGGCATAGCGAGCTGAAGGAGCCAGAGTGGAGGCACACTTCTGCACGAAAGTTCTAATCAGGATGTTAGAATGGGTGACAGCCACTCAGGGACGTAGGCCTTGGCTTGAGCCCACCTTCCCACTCCTGCTGCCATACTGTGGGGAAAAGAGAGAGATCAGCCTGTTACTGTGTCTATATAGAAGGAAGTAGACATAAGAGACTCCATTTAGTTCTGTATTTGAGATGCTGTTAATCTGTGACCCTACCCCCAACTTTGTCCTTGCAAAGAGACAGGTGGTGTGGTGACTCAAAGTTTAATGGATATTGGGCTGTGCAGGATGTGTCTTTGTTAAACAAGTACCTGAAGGCAGCTTGCTGATTAAAAATCCTGCCCCTCCCTGGGCAATGGTATATCTCCGGGTAAAACCCATTGTGTGCTTTGTTTACTGAGTAAGGAGAAAACCGCCTTTAGGAATAAGGTGGGACTTGCTGGAGCAATGCTGCTAAAAAGGTTTATGGAGATATTCGCATATGCATCTCAAGGCACAGCAGTTTCCTTTAAACTTATTCATGTTACAAGGATTTTTGTTCATGTGTCTTACTGCTGATTTCCTCCCTACAATGATCCTATTTTCCAGCCACTCCCTTATCTTTTAGATGGTAAAGATAATTATCAATAAATACTAAGGGAGCAGAGAGGCCGGTGCCAGTGTGGGTCCTCTGTAAGCACAGCACTGGTCCCCTGGGTCCCGCTTTTCTTTCTCTATACTTTGTCTCTGTTTATTATTTCCTTTTCTCAAGTCTCTCATCCCACCTAACGAGAAGCACCCACAGGTGTGGAGGGGCAGGCCACCCCTTCACCATACAACTCTAATGCCCGTCTTCTTACGACAGGCAAATTTCCAAAACAAGCCTCAAGGTGCAGTTCATGAATGAGGCAGGAAGTAGGGAATCTCTGGTCTCTTCTTAAAACAATCCCACCGCATAACTCTCCTTTTCTTTTTTTTCTTTTTTTTTTTTTTGAGACGGAGTCTCGCTCTGTCTCCCAGGCTGGAGTGCAGTGGCCGGATGTCAACTCACTGCAAGCTCCACCTCCCGGGTTCACGCCATTCTCCTGCCTCGGCCTCCGGAGTAGCTGGGACTACAGGCGCCCGCCACCTCGCCCTGCTAGTTTTTTTTGTATTTTTAGTAGAGACGGGGTTTCACCGTGTTAGCCAGGATGGTCTCGATCTCCTGACCTCGTGATCCGCCCGTCTCGGCCTCCCAAAGTGCTGGGATTACAGGCTTGAGCCACCGCGCCCGGCTCTCCTTCTCTACTTAGCGAAGCACCTAAGAATTACAAAATTTAAAATCCTAGGTCTTCCACTAAGAAATATGCACTGGTGTTCCTCCCTGGCTCCTGGCCAGAGCTCTTAAAACCCTTCTAATTTCCTCGGTGACAGAAGTGTTTTCTGTTCTAATGAGGCAACACTTGGTGGGCTCCTGGATGGGGACCGGTCCCTAGAAAGACAAAGCCATCATTATGAGCTTGGAGCTTTCAGTCCCACCCTCATCCTCTGGAGTAGGGAGAGGAGCTGGAGATTGAGTTAATAATTGATAATGCTTATGTGATGAAGCTTCCATAAAAATCCCTAAAGTACGAGGTTCAGAGAGCTTCCAGGTTGGTGAACACATCCAGCACACCAGAAGAATGACACACTCCAACTCCCTGGGACCCCTCCAGACTTTGCTCTACGTATTTTTTTTTTTTTTTAAAGACGGAGTCTTGCTGTGTTGCCCAGACTGGAGTGCAGTGGCACAATTTAGGCTCACTGCATCCTTTGCTTCCTGGGTTCAAGCAATCCTCTTGCCTCAGCCTCCCGAGTAGCGGGGATTACAGGTGCCCACCATCATGCCCAGTTAATTTTTGTATTTTTAGTAGAGACGGGGGTTTCATCATGTTATCCAGGCTGGTCTCGAACTCCTGACCTCAGGGGATCCACCCGCGTTGGCTTCCTAAACTGCTGGGATTACAGGCTTGAGCCACTGTGTCCAGCCTCCTACATATTTTTTTTTTGTTTGAGACAGAGTTTTGCTCTTGTTGTCCAGGCTGGAGTGCAATGGCACGATCTCGGCAACTTCTTCCTCCTGGGTTTAAGCGATTCTCCTGCCTCAGCCTCCCAAGTAGCTGGGATTACAGGCATCTGCCACCATGCCCGGCTAATTTTTGTATTTTTAGTAGAGACAGGATTTCACCATGTTGACCAGCCTCGAACTCTTGACCTTGTGATCCACTTGCCTTGGCCTCCCAAGGTGCTGGGATTACAGGTGTGAGCCACCACACCCGGCCCTATATACTTCTTTATCTGGGCAGTTACCGGTTACCTGTTGTATCCTTTATCGTATGCTTTTTTTTTTTTTTTTTGAGACGGAGTCTTGCTCTGTCACCCAGGTTGGAGTGCAGTGGCACGATCTTGGCTCACTGCAAGGTCTGCCTTCGGGTTCACACCATTCTCCTGCCTCAGCCTCCCGAGTAGCTGGGACTATAGGTGCCTGCCACCACGCCCAGCTAATTTTTTGTATTTTTAGTAGAGATGGGGTTTCACCGTGTTAGCCAGGATGGTTTTGATCTCCTGACCTCATGATCACTATATTGCCCAGGCTGGTCTTGAACTCCTGGGTTCAAGTGATCCTCCTCCTCCCAAAGTGCTAGGATTACTGGTGTGAGCCACCACATCCAGCCTCATATCCTTTTGAATAATAAACCAGTAAATTCAGTGTTTCCCTGAGTTCTGTGAGCCATCCTAGCAAACTATCAAACCTGAGGGAGGGGGTCCGATTTGTAGCCAGGATGGACAGAAGTATGAATAACCTGGGGATCCACTGCTTGCAACTGGCATCTGCAGCAGGTCTTGTGGGCCTGAACCCTTAACCTGTAGGGTCTGTGCTAACGCCAGGAAGCTGGAGTCATAATTTAGGACACCTACTCCGTGTCTGGGGTGTTGGAGAATTGGTTGGTATGGGAAAAAAGCTCATACATTTGGTCACAGAAGTGTTGGAATTATTGAGTGTAGTGGAGGAAACTGTTTCCCATACAGCCACTTACTAGTTTTGTGATCATTTACAAACTAGTTATCTCTGGACCCGTTTCTGCATCCATAAAATGGGAATAGCATGTATCTCACTGGATCAATAGAAGGAAATTTATAGGAAGGCATTAAGGGCCTGGCCTATATATAGATGCTCAATAAAGGGCTGATTCCCACATCTGTAATCCTAGCATTTTGGGAGGCTAAGGCAAGATCACTTGAGGTCAGGAGTTCAAGTCCAGCCTGGGCAACAAAGTGATACCCTGTCTCTACAAAAAATAAAAAATTAGCTAGGCATGGTGGTGCATGCCTATAGTCTGTTACTCAAGAGGCTGAAGTGGGAGGATGGCTTGAGCCCAGGAGTTTGAGGCTGCAGTGAGCTATGATTACACCATCGCCATCCAGCTTGGGTGACAAAGCAAGACACCGTTTAAAAAAAAAAAAAAAAGTCCCAGTGCAGTAGCTCATGCCTATAATCTCAGCACTTTGGGAGGCTGAGGCGGGCAGATCACTGAAAGTCAGGAGTTCCAGACCAGCATGGTCAACATGGCGAAACCCCATCTCTACAAAAAATTAGCTGGGCGTGGTAGCACATGCCTGTAGTCCCAGGACTCGGGAGGCTGAGACAGGAGAATTGCTTGAACCTAGGAGGCGGAGGTTGCAGTGAGTGGATATCGTGCCACTGCAGTCCAGCCTGGACAACAGAGCGAGACTCCATGTCAAAACAAAACATAACAAAACAAAAAACAAAAAAAGGGCAACTGAGGCCATCAGATCAATTCCTTCCCATGTCAGCATTCTGTGGACCATTGGCCTGCATTGTAAGGCTTCAGCTTGGTAATGTTTATCTGTTCTTATACATTTGTTTCAACTCCTCTGCCAGAATGGGCGGGTCCATGTCTTTTTTTTTTTTTTTTTTTTTTGAGACAGTCTCGCTCTCCTGCCCAGGCTGGAGTGCAGTGGTGCTATCTCTGCTGTCTGCAAGCTCTGCCTCCCGGGTTCATGCCATTCTCCTGCCTCAGCCTCCCAAGCAGCTGGGACTATAGGTGCCCGCCACCATGGCCGACTAATTTTTTGTATTTTTAGTAGAGATGGGGTTTCACTGTATTAGCCAGGATGGTTTCGATCTCCTGACCTTGTGATTCGCCCATCTCGGCCTCCCAAAGTGCTGGGATTACTGGCGTGAGCCACTGCACTCTGTGGTCCATGTCATTTTTTACGAGTGCCTCTCACAGATGTAGCAATCCACATGCACTTTTGCTGGCACTTGCCCCTGGGTCATTGAAAACTCACCTGAGATGGTGGTCTCCTGAAATTATTATTTTTTTTGAGAAGGAGTCTCACTCTTGTTGCCCAGGCTGGAGTGCGATGGTGCAATCTTGGCTCACTGCAACCTCCACCTCCCGGGTTCAAGTGATTCTCCTGTCTCAGCCTCCCGAGTAGATGGGATTACAGGCACATGCCACTACACTCGGCTAATTTTTTTTTTTTTTTTGTACTTTTAGTAGAGATGGGGTTTCATGATATTGGTCAGGCTGGTCTTGAACTCCTGAACTCCGGTGATCCGCCTGCCTCGGCCTCCCAAAGTGCTGGGATTACAGGTGTGAGCCACCACACCTGGCTGTTTTTGTTTTTGTTTTTGAGACACAGTCTCGCTCTGTAGCCCAGGCTAGAGTGCAGTGGTGTGATCTTAGCTCACGGCAACCTCCAGCTCCTGGGTTCAAGTGATTCTCCTGCCTCAGCCTTCCAAGTAGCTGGGATTACAGGCACACACCACCATGTCCGGCTAATTTTTGTATTTTTAGTAGAAACAGGGCTTCACCATGTTGGCCTGGCTGGTCTTTTAACTCCTGTCCTCAAGTGATCCACCCACCTCGGCCTCCCAGAGTGCTGGGATTACAGGTGTGAGCCACCGCACCCGGTCTGAAATTATTCTTGATGGGTACAAATATAGCCATCTCTGGAGAAACACAGGCTGGTCTCTTCGAGGAACCCAGATCAGTGGTTGCAGATGATTAAATGAGAAGTGAGACTCCGCAATCCCACACAGGTGGTAGAGCTGTGACGTGGACCACTTTCTCAAGACTTCAGCTTCTCCTCCATCACAAACAATACTGTCAGGCTTCTCACGATTTTTGGCTTCAGGGAAATATAGACACATCAGATAGAATTCTGCATAATTCCCTAGGATTTGATCCTGGCTGGAGTTGCTGGCTGTATGACCTTGGGCAAATGATTTATCATCAGGCTTCATTTCCTCCTATAAATGGACAGTGTTGCTTGGTGGATAAGCAATCACATGTGAAAATGCCAACACAGAACCAGCATACAGCAACTCGTCCCGCCCTGAACCCCAGTGAATGGCTTGAAAGAAATACCACCAGCAATCAGGTAACAATGAGACATATACAGCTTTATTTAATAATCTGTAAAAAGTCATACTCTGGCAGAGTGATGCATTCCTTATCTC
>NC_045453.1:9506888-9537225 GCF_002776525.5 Piliocolobus tephrosceles
TGGATATGTGGATGTCCAGTATAAGATACTGCAGCGACAGCAGTTTTGCTTTTCAGAGCAGAGGCCTGGCATTTTGTTTCCACCTTCCTGTGCTAAGAGAGTCCAGTAATTAAGCCACATTCACTCCTTGGAAAAAACTCTGTGTTGTATCGGTACCTCACCGATGGTTCATGGGCTTCCAGCAGAATATATTCCTCCCTTTTATTTATAGAAGAGTACACAGAAATTCATTTGGACAGAAGGAGTCTCTCTATGTAATAGGCACCCTTCTACTATTGCTCACAATCAATCAATGGTCCAGATGGCAATTATGATTTTCCACATTCCTCTGAGCTGCTCTCTCCTGAAATCACTCTGCAAATTTTGTTGACCAATTTGCAAACAAAAGAGAACGCAGTGGCCTACCCAACCTAGAAATCTATTCTGCCTAATTCCCTTAAAAACACCATTGAGAATGCAAAATAAGTCCCTTTTTTGTTTTTTTGCAGAAGCACTACAAGAAAGCGTGTCTAAAACCACAGAACTATGCACACACAAACAGAGACACACGTGCTCGCACACACACAGAGTTGGGATTAAAGAATCTTATCCAATACATAGTTGGGGGAGCACGGGAAAAAGCTGGCAAGAGGGGAGATGGAGAGATCTGATCGGCTAAAGATGTTGGAATGTTACAGTATGGCATGGAAGTGGTTCCTGGGCTATACAAAAAAGGGGGTGGGCAGGCAGAGAGAATGATAAATCCAGGCTACTAGAGAGAGGTTCAGTGGCCATGCATGAGTTAAAGATAGTAGAGGCCAGTTTACATGGATGAAATGTTATATTATGGAGTGGTCATTTGAAGAAGGATGGACTTGCAATGGTCCAGGGGAGGAGCATCTGCTTAGCAGGACACCTCCATGGTCTGGTGTCTGTCCAGGACATCAGGGGACTCACAGGATTCTTGAGTTCCATCTGACTGATTGCTGGTGACAGACCGGCTGAAGGGACTTTCTCCAGAGCCGAGGCTACTCGAGGTTGAGTGGGTTCGTGATCGGGCGAGCCGAGTCATGCTGGCAGATGGTACTGTAACAGAGAACCAAGGGGACTAGAAGGTGAAGCCCCAGTTAAGCCCAGCTAACCTAGGAGTCTCACCAAAGGCTTTATGTTTAGCTTTTCCGACTCATTTACAACGACACCCAGGACAAGATATAGCCATCCCCATTTTGTATTATTTGCTCTAGGTGAGTGGCGATATGTGAGGCCACTTTAATCCTTTAGATCTGGTTGGAATCTCAGCTGATTGTAGTCACCACAGAACAAGGGGAAACCCAAAGTCCAGAGTATGGCCTCTTAGCTATGCCCACACCATTCAGACAGTGACAGAACGGAGGCTTTGGGAACCCAAACAGGTAACCAAAACCTACGTGCATGCAAGACTAAACCAAAAGAAAGGAAAGACAAACACACAAGTATGAAGGTGTTTCACAAACACAGTGCAAGCTCGATACAACGAGACTACCATCCGTGTCCACAGGCTACCTTGCTACCAGGGAGGAGATGTGTAGGACGGTGCAGGTGAAGGGGAGGGCAGGTTGGCTTGGAGCTGACCTCGACACAGGGATGAGATACAGGTTGCCAGGGATGGAGGAGCTCTGGGGGTAGGTGTTAAACTCAGACTCCTGTTCTGCCACTGCTTGACTCTAAGGTCCTTCCAGCTTGGTTAGGACTGGGCCTTACCTGGCATATAGCCTCCCTGCCTATCCTCCTGGGCAGCAGCCACTCCCCTAGCTGTATTTCAATGCTGGGGTCAAAAGGTGTTATCATCTGCAGAGTTCTCTGGACACAGGCTCTGACCCTCCTATTTAGAGCCAAGGCTGTCCTTGGATTCCTATGTCTGGAGGTTAATTCAAGGATTAGTAGGTGGCGGTGGAAGATAGGCCCTGCCTATCAAGTTTCAGCTGTTGCTGTGACCCTGGATTTAGGATGACAAGAGGAGGCTGCCCCTTATAACTAGATCCTTTCTTCCTCCTGGCCCTGTAGGCTAAATCTCTTGGGGCGTACTGAGCCACGTTCTATCGGGCTTTCACTGCACAGGAAGACCGCGGACATGCTGCAGGCAGCCAGTGCAGCCAGGAGAGACTGGAAGGCGGGGCGGGGCCAGCACAGAGGAAGGTACCTGACTCGGTGCTCAGGTGACTGAGCTGCACATACGGGACTGGAAGCAGGATGGACACAGGAAAAGGCAGGTTAGTGATCCGAGAGTGCCAAGTGGCAACCTCAGCTGCCTGGTAGACACTGACAGAATACTCTAAGCCAGGGATAAACTTTTATCTTAAGCTCCCAGAGAGGAGGTGAGGCTGACAAGATACTTCAATAACATCTCAAATGTTACTTTCCTCAACTAGACAAAGGCAATTGTTTTCCCCTCGCCTATCAATAGTCATCTTGCTTTGGATCAGAAGTGGGCTGGGGGATCAGCTATTTCATAGGAAAAGGATAAGAATGGGATAGGAGAGGGGCTCCTGGTCCTCCCAGTGAGCCACAGAGCTGTGGGTGTGGGCTCGGCTGGTAGCGGCTCACAGGCAAGGATGACACAGCCACTTAAGACAAGACATACATGGTCTGCCTGGCAGGTACAGGGCTGCACCCAGGGCCCAGCTGCACAGAGCAGCTGACCAGGCAGCTCTCCAATGACCATTATCCACACTAATACCAAAGACAGAGAAAAAATCACCCTACTGGGTAAGGAGCTCTGTACCTGGGTGAAAGAGTTTTTCTTAAAACTCCAAGAAAGGAGCAAGTGTAGATAATTCTGTGACCATGAGAAAGCTCAGGGGTCTTACAATACAAGAGACCAGGACAATGGAATGTGATATGGACACACCCTTGGACTTGCTCTAAAACATTCTCCAAGTTCATCTCCTGGAGTGGAGGAGACTTTACCAAGGATACTGCCCTTTTCTCCTGCATTTCCGTTTCATTTCTCTTGGTCAGGAGTTACTAACCAGCTGAGTTTAAATGCAAATCATAACTTCAGATTCACACCTAGGACAGCCTAAGCTGCAGGGGTTCAAAATTGGGCTTTGGAGTCAGACTGCCAGGGTTTGAACCATGGCCCTGCAGCTGAAGTTTTACCCTTGGTAATGTGCTTAGTCTCTCTGAGCCTCAGTTTCTTCTTCTATAAAATGGCACTAATAACAGAATGACCTCTTAGATTAAGAATATATAGGCTGGGTGTGGTAGCTCACTCCTGTAATCCCAGCACTTTGGGAGGCCGAGGAAGGCAGATCACGAGGTCAAGAGATCAAGACCATCCTGGCCAACATGGTGAAACTCTGTCTCTCCTAAAAATACAAAAATTAGCCGGGCATTGTGGCACGTGCCTGTAGTCCCAGCTACTTGGGAGGCTGAGGCAGGAGAATCGCTTGAACCCAGGAGGTGGAGGTTGCAGTGAGCCGAGATCACACCACTGCACTCCAGCCTGGCGACAGAGTGACATTCCGTCTCAAAAAAAAAAACCAAAAAAACAAAAAAACAAAAAACAAAAGAATATATAGTGCCTGATAAAAGTAAGTGCTGAGTGTTAGCTTCTCATAAATATGGACAAATCAGTGTTCCATAACCATTTCAGTTTCTACTTTGCTTAAGGCTAGCTGCCACAGAGGTTATATCTCAGGAATTGTGGGCTCCCAGATGTGAAACTGGCCCCCAATAATCATAAATTGTTGCTAGATAGAAAGTTGTATACTACTCACTGTAGCCCATTCCCTGCAAAAAGTACTTGAAGGCCTCGGTGAGCTTCCCAGGCTGGGGGGATAAAACAAGAGGGCATTAATCTTCACACAGACAGAGAGGCAGAATTAAATGGGTGTTTAAAAAAAAATTTCCTTACCTGAACTACCTGGGGCAGTCCCCCACAGTCTGCCATCTAAAAAGGAAAAATATGCAAGTCAGCTGGGACTTACCCTTAAGAGAATTGCTCTGAACACCCCAAGTCCTTTCAAACAGAACAAGATCGAATTCTAGGTTTTAACGTTTAACTGCAAGTCATACAAACATTTATAACCTTGGATGAAAATCTGATATCATTATTACATACTTATTTATCAATAAGACTGAAGCCCTGACTTTCAGGCCCATGGTGGGAATTTTCTGTTGAGGTGATAGTGAAGTTAACCACTATTCTCAACCATGAAAAGCACCTGAAGAATGTTCCTTTCAGAGCCCTCAAACAGTGTGACCCTAACTTCTCTGTGCATCGTGCTTTCCAAGTCCCATTTCAACTCTACATTATCTTTCCTCCATGAGTAAGGACACTCAGCCATCAGGAGCTGATACTGATTCAGCCGGCTCGCTCAGTCAGTTACTTTCCTCTAATAGCTGGGTTTGGTAATGCTGCTTTTCACTTCATAAACATTTACAGCTGGTTATTCTCATGCGTCCAAGGATTTCTAGGATATGGCTTCATTAGAGTGTGCTGGAATTACCTGAAGGACTTGTTAAAACTCAAGATTCTTGGATTCCTGTCCCAGAGATTCTGATTTGATAGGTTTGGGGTATGGTTCACGATCATGCATTTCTGGCGGGGCGTGGTGGCTCACATCTGTAATCCCAGCACTTTGGGAGGCCGAAGTGGGGGGATCACCTGAGGTCAAGAGTTCCAGACCAGCCTGGCCAACATGGTGAAACTCCATCTCTACTAAAAATACAAAAATTGGCTGGGCGTGGTGGCTCACACCTGTAATCCCAGCACTTTGGGAGGCCGAGGCGGGTGGATCACGAGGTCAGGAGATCGAGACCATCCTGGCTAACATGGTGAAACTCCGTCTCTACTAAAAATACAAAAAATTAGCCGGGTATGGTGGCAGGCGCCTGTGGTCCCAGCTACTTGGGAGGCTGAGGCAGGAGAATGGCGTGAACCCTGGAGGCGGAGCTTGTGGTGAGCCCAGATGGCGCCACTGCACTCCAGCCTGGGTGACAGAGCGAGACTCTGTCTCAAAAAAAAAAAACAAAAAAAAAAACCCAAAAATTAACCAGGCATGGTGGCACACACCTATAGTCCCAGCTACTCTGGAGGCTGACACAGAAGAATCGCTTGAACTCAGGAGGTAGAGGTTGCAGTGAGCCAAGATCAAGCCACTGCACTCCAACCTGGGCAACAGAGAGTCCATCTCCAAAAAAAAAAAAAAAAAAAAAATAGAACGTACAATTCTAATAAGCTCCCAGGTGATCTGAATCTACTATCCACAGTAAAGCATTTTTAGGGCATGCTGGCCCCAGGCCTGCTCTCTTTTTTCCTGCTGTTACGCACTCTGGGCTCAGACGATATCCTTTTTTTTAAAAAGGAACATGAACCCCATGGTTTCAATTCACTAGCATCAAAACTTATTATGAGGAGGGGCTACAACTGAGGAGACTGCCACAGAAGACACAGAAGTTTGAGATTAACAAGGGAGAGGCCTCTGAAAATTCTAAGCATAAGATTATAAACAAACATTTAATCTAACAAATATACAAAAAACCAAACCAGCACAGGCTGTATTTTCATGAAGTTTAGGAGCTGAAACCTGATTGGAATATAGAACGGTTCCCACATGCAGAGAGAATACTGGAAGAAACTATTTCCAAGTTTCCATATCAAACTATATCAAAAATGGTTTGAGAATCACTTCAATCTGCCATAGGAGTTATCCACTCTATTCTATGGTGTTATAGATGGGCATTTTTGCCCAAAAATAACTATGTCTATGGTTATTGTAGGGTTTAGTTTTCTGCGTTTGAATATTGATTCAAACCTGAAGTGAGAAACTAGTTTGAAACTACAAACTTAAAAAAAATTTTTTTTTTTAGAGATAAAGTCTCGCTCTTGTTGCCCAGGCTGGAGTGCAATGGCACAATCTCAGCTCACTGCAACCTCTGCCTCCCAGGTTCAAGCGATTCTCCTGCCTCAGTCTCCGGAGTAGCTGGGATTACAGGCGCCCGGCATCATGCCTGGCTAATTTTTGTATTTAGTAGAGATGAGGTTTCATCATGTTGGGCAGGCTGGTCTTGAACTTCTGGCCTCAGCCTCCCAAAGTGTTGGGATTACAGGCGTGAGCCACCATGCCTGGCCCCTCCCCCAAATTTTTAGACCAGCCCATCAATTGCCTGGAGGGCAGAACATTTTGAATGTGGTCACCTCAAAGCATTAACCTCACATTAGATTTTTAGGAACTACAGGCTATTTCTGGTAACAGCACTTCCCTTTCAAACACACTTCAAAGAGAAAAGGAAGACGGCAGAGGTCTTTCAGACTGAAAATGTAGCAGTAAGCAACATATGATCAGCATTGAAATCTACAGTAGTCCAAGTACAAACTAGAAGGTCAGCTACCTAAACACTTTAGTAGAGGCTCTAGGAAAAGCTAGGTTGAAACAATAACAGGTAGAAATTCTTGCCTCCTATATACTCAAAAGTGGGAGACACTTGATACTATCTCTAAATATTTAGCATAAGAGTTGGTCTGTATTTGTCCTAAGAGAAAGAAAATGCATACACCCTCATCATGAGAATTGTTACTGAAAGCTTCCTTACCAACAGAGCAGGACTTTGCATATAAAGAATTTACATCTATTATGTTAATTCTCACAACATTAAATAATGTTGACAAAGTTTTTTTTTTTTTTTTTTTTTTGAGACAGGGTTTCACTCTGTCACCTAGGCTGGAGTGCAGTGTCAGGAGCACAAATCCTCGAATTTCTGGGCTCAAGGAATCCTCTTGCCTCAGCTTCCTGAGTAGCTGGGGCCACAGATGCGCACCACCAAGCCCAGCTAATTTTCTTACTGTTTTTGTAGAGACAGAGTCTCACTATGTTGCCCAGACTGCTCTCGAACTCCTGGCCTCCCACCTCTGCCTTCCAAAGCTCTGGGATTATAGGTGTGAGCCACTGCGCCCAGCCAAAGTTTTTAGTTACATGGGAAAGGCTATGTCATAAACTTGAGGAAAACATACAGGGTTGTAAATACTCTCTGACAGGGTGTCACTCTGTCACCTAGGCTGGTCTCAAACTCCTGGACTGAAGCCATCCGCCCACCTCAGTCTCCCAAAGTGTTGGGATTATAGGCATGAGCCACCATGCCCAGCCCCTCTCTAATTTTAATGATGTAAAAATGTATAGGAAAAAGACAGCAATATTTTACCAGAGGTTTGGGTGGTAGGATTACGAATAATTTAAATTTATTTTATTCCATATTCTTTCCTCTTTTTTGCAATGTTTTACAATGAGAACATATTCAGGGAAACAGCTTTATTTTATTTTATTTGTTTATTTATTTTTGAGATGGAGTCTCACTCTGTCGCCCAGGCTAGAGTGCAGTGGTGTGATCTCGGCTCACTGCAACCTCTGCCTCCCGGATTCAAGCGATTCTCCTGCCTCAGCCTCCCAGGTAGCTGGGACTACAGGTGTGTGCCACCATGCCCAGTTAATTTTTGTATTTTTAGTAGAGATGAGGTTTCACCATATTGGCTAGGCTGGTTTCAAACTCCTGACCTCATGATCCACCTGCCTCAGCCTCCCAAAGTGCTGAGATTACAGGTGTGAGCCACTGCACCTGGCCAAAAGCATAACTTCAAAAAAAGAATGAAGGCTGGGCGTGGTGGCTCACACCTGTAATCCCAGCACTTTGGGAGGCCAAGGTGGGTGGATCACAAGGTCAGGAGACTGAGATCATCCTGGCTAACACGGTGAAACCTCGTCTCTACTGAAAATACGAAAAATTAGCTGGGGGTGGTGGTGGGCACCTGTATTCCCAGCTACTCAGGAGGCTGATGCAGGAGAATCGCTTGAACCTGGGAGGTGGAGGTTGCAGTGAGCTGAGATCGTGCCACTGCACTCCAGCCTGGGTGACAGAGCAAGACTCTGTCTCAAAAAAAAAAAAAAAAAAAAACCAAAAAAACGAAGAGAATGATGAGATAACCAAAGAGAGGGAAGCTTTGCTTCTTTCTGGGCAATTATTCCAATGATTAATCTGAAGCATATATAAGGGTTGGAAGTGAGGGAAGAAGACACATTACCTTTAGCAAAGTTGTATTTACAGGGTTCAGGCGGGAATTGCATTCGACCTAAAATTTAAAAAAAAGGAGAAAATAATTTTATGAGTTGCTAGGAAAAAAAATGAAATAGCTCGGCATGAGAATGATCTTGCAAGATCAACAGCTCAGTTTGTAGAAGGCTGAACCAGCCAAAGAGATTACCAAAATACATAATGGGAGATATATTTATATGATATATTTTGATATTTCTGAGCAGATCTAAACATTTAACTTATCTAATTTTCGAAATCAGTTATGTGTCTTTAAAAAACTACAAGCTGAATCTAAGTCTTCCTACTGACTAGCTATATAACATGAAAGTAGGTTACCTTACTTCTTTGAAAAATGGACTGGACCGTGAGTCCTCTCCTGCTGGAATCTCTTTAATGGCTTCTGAGCACAACTGGTTCTAATGGCTAAGCCCTGGGCACCTCCCTTGCCTCACTTTTCACCTTTTTCCTTAGTGGGTTTGCCATTCTTTATATCCTCACTCTTTTCCATCTCAAGGTCTTTGGCTATCCAGTCCAAAGTTGAACTCTTCTCATTTTTCTCTTATGGAGTCACTTAATTAAGAATCGTAGCCCTGTGCATTCACATGTCTGATGAAGACATGTTCATGAAGGCAGAGATGTCAAAGAAAATGTTCTGGGGAGACAATCTCTCGGTTCCGCATTGTTTTACAGCTATTTTGATCAACTGGATCTCTCCGTTTATATGTTTGCTAAGAACACACATATAAAACCTGTGCTCAGAATCTGGATCCAGCAGGGTGAAATATGTAATACAAAGCAAAATGAAACCACTGCAAACACTTCGCAACTGAGCTGAGTGAACACAGAAAGGAGTGGGATTTCTACAGGTAGATAAAGGGAAAGGGTGAGTGCTTGAGGGCTTCCAGAATCAAGGCAAAAGCGTAAGCAAAGCCCCAGGAGTGGGAACGGAACAGCTACCGAGGCAAGTGTGAGGTGAGGTAGACTGAAGGTGAGGCTGGGGCACAGGTTGGAGCTGACTGTGGAAGGCAGGATGCCACAGAAGGTGTCTGAAGTGACAGGATTTGAGTTGTTTTAGGAGAGCAGTGGCCTACATGATAGACTGCAGTAGCAGCAAGCAGTGGTTAAAATTACCTAAGCAAGACCCAGTAATCCAGATGAACTTTTACTCTGGGGATTGCGGGTGGGGGGATATACAAAACTCTTCTAAAATCAGGGATGATATAAAAGTCAGGATCACCGAATCGGAGTTTTGATTTGCTCTATACAAAGGACAATGCAGGCAGTGACAAACGAATGTACCCGTTCATCACAGAATGTGCATTAACTCTAAAACGTAGAATTTAAAAACTGGATCCCTAACTGCTAGGTACAGTGCTTAGAATACAGTAGATAGACTATAAATACTTTCTGGAAGAATGAACTCTCAAATCTGGATTTAATATAATCAATCATGCTTTCCTTGGTTCACTACTTTGCAATTTCTACATTATATAAGAAGTCTTGATACCTAGTAGACCAACCACAATCACTGTGGGTTTTTGTTGTTGTTTTGTTGTTTTGTTTTGTTTTCTTTGAGATGGAGTCTTGTTTTCTCACCCAGGCTGGGGTGCAATGGCACGATCTCAGCTCCCTGAAACCTCCGCCTCCTGGGTTCAAGCAATTCTCCCACCAAGGAGCTGGGATTACAGGTGTGTGCCATCACGCTCAGCTCGTTTTTGTATTTTTAGTAGAGACAGGGTTTTGCCATGTTGGCCAGGCTGGTCTTGAACTCCTGACCTCAGGTGATCCGCCCATCTCGGCCTCCCAAAGTGCTGGGATTACAGGCATGAGCCACAACCACTGTTTTTTGACATCTACTCTCTCCCCGGCTGCCTGAATGCACTCAGTCTTACTCATTTTCATATTCTTCATAGCAGAGTAAACAGGAGATGCTCAAAATATGATGTTGAATGAATAAGTAAGCAAGAATAGTTACTGACAATGACTAGAATTTGTAGAATTTCTTTTTGCTCTTCAATGCATGGATATTCCTCTTAATCCCTACACACTTGTGGGATAAAATGCTCTGGCAGGGGAACTAGGTTTGACTGCGTATGAAAGAGCATCTACTTGTGGTATAGACAGGGCTGCAGAATTCTCATCAACACTGAAGGTGTGGAAATCAGAAAGAGGAAGAGCCCTTATCTACATGGCCAAATTAATACAGTCTTGAAAAATAACTGCAAAGGTTGCTTTAAGTCCACACAGTTTTAAAAAGGCGAATAACTAGATACAAGATGAACAGTTACTATTTTTAACCTATCGAATTAACTACTAATAAAAAAAGATTCGATGCTAGACAGTGTACAGTGAAACAGGCATGCTTATACAGTGCTGGTGGCAATATACTGGTGTATTCTTTCTGGAAAGGAACCTGGCAAAATGTATTAAAGACTTTGTAAAGATTTATAATTTTGGACACATTAATTCTACTTCTGGAAATCCATCCCAAGGAAATAATAAAAGATTCAAAGATTTCCTAAGGATGTCCAACAGTATCATTATTTTTATTTTTATTTATCTTTTTGAGACAGAGTGTCTCTCTGTCTCACCCAGGCTGGAGTGCAGTGGTGCGATCTTGGCTCACTGCAGCCTCTGACTCCCAGGTTTGAGCGATTCTCCTGTCTCAGCCTCCTAAGTAGCTGGGAATACAGGGGCATGCCACCACACCCGGCTAATTTTTTGTATTTTTAGTAGGGATGGGGGTTTCACCATGTTGCCCAGGCTGGTCTTGAACTCCTGACCTCAGGTGATCCACCCACCTCAGTCTCCCAAAGTGCTGGGACTATAGGCATGAGCCACCGCACCTGGCCAACAGTAACATTAATAGTGCAAAATCGGAATTAATCAACACAAGAACAAAGTTAAATAATGGTAAACCTACAGAAATACTGATTCTATAATGGAAAAATGCTATCAATAGTGTTAAGTCAGGCCCCCAAATCTTGTATATTTAATATAATCAGGTCTACATAAGGCAAAAAATAATACTCTGTCTTTAGGTAATAGGATTATGATTTTCCCCTCATCCTTCTATTTTTACATATTCTTCATATTTTCTACAATGAGCATATATCATTTTTATCCATGTGCTATGTCTTTCAGAAGGAGGCAGAGGTGGCCTTCCAGCCTGCTGGATTTATGGTGGTAATCTATTCCAGATTAGAGGCTGAGGTTCTCAGAAATCTGACAACAAGTAAATGGTGCTTTAGTTGTACTACTCGTCACAAAGTGAACTACACAACACAAAGCAATCAAGAAAAAAACTGATCCCAGCTAATGAAATCTAATGATGAATTCATTTTCCAAAATGTATGACAAAGAGCAAACTCTGATATGTGCAATCAGAAAGAACAAAAACTAGTATTTACTGACTGTTTCTAGTGTGTCAGCAGTGTGCTACATACTTTTTTTTTGAGAAAGGGTCTCACTCTGTCACCCAGGCTGGAGTGCAGTGGCACAATCATGGCTCACTGCAGCCTTGACCTCCTGAGCTCAAGCAATCCTCCTACCTCAGCCTCCAGAGTAGCTGGGACTACAGGCTGTCACCATGCCAGCTAATTTTTTTTTTTTTTTGAGACGGAGTCTCGCTCTGTTGCCCAGGCTGGAGTGCAGTGGCGTGATCTTGGCTCACTGCAAGCTCCGCCTCCTGGGTTCACACCATTCTCCTGCCTTGGCCTCCTGAGTAGCTGGGACTATAGGTGCCCGCCACCATGCCCGGCTAATTTTTTGTATTTTCAGTAGCGGTGGGGTTTCACCGTGTTAACCAGGGTGGTCTTGATCTCCTGACCTCGTGATCCGCCCACCTCGGCCTCCCAAAGTGCTGGGATTAGAGGCGTGAGCCACCGCACCCGGCCATGCCAGCTAATTTTTTTAAAAAAAATTGTAGAGTTAGGGTCCCACTGTGTTGCCCAGGCTAATCTCAAACTCTTGAGCTCAAGTGATCCTCCTGCCTCAGCCTCCCAAAGTGTTGGGAATACAGGCGTAAGTCACTGCACCGGCCTATACATCTTATTACATTTTGATCTCATTCATCTTCACAGCATGAAGATATACTTACCACAGCCTCAACTGCAGGCGAATTGTCCCCTACCACCAGTAAAGTAGAACACCTAAGTAGGCAAAGTAAGAGGTGTCACTCAGCAAACAGGCACATAAATTCCACTGAACACCAAATTAGTCTATGAAAGGCAAAGATATTTGGCAAGTCAGCTGAGGAAACTGAGGAACTTACTTTAATGTTTTTGATATGTTATCATTTTGGCCCAGTATGGGTCTTTTGATCTCCAGGTCTCTGCGTCTAGAAAAACAAAGCAGAAGCAATGCCCTTTTTGGGTAAAGTCATAGCAACTCAGGTTATTTTCTGGTCATAAACACCAAAATTTATCAAGGAATGTGAAACTATCTTTTCTTCACACCTGAGAAAGGAAGAGGCCTGTGACTTGGTTCTTGAGTTGCCACTTCAGTGGCATCTGGTACGGAGCAGGAAGGAGGCTCCTGGCTTAACCCTGAAGGACTCTTTGGGATGCTACAAGGAGACAGCCTCAACACCCAACAGCAACACCACTGAAACTCTCAAGTCCTAAGTGTTTAATTAATTTATTTTTTTGAGACAGAGTCTCAGTCTGTCACCCAGGCTGGAGTGTAGTGGCACGATCTCAGCTCACTGCAATCTCTGCCTCCCGGGTTGAAGCGATTCTCCTGCCTCAGCCTCCCAAGTAGATGAGACTACAGGTGCCCGCCACAATGCCTGCCTAATTTTTGTATTTTTGTAGAGATGGGGTTTCACTATGTTGGCCAGGCTGGTCTTGAACTCCTGACCTTGAGATCCGCCTGCGTGGCCTCCCAAAGTGCTGGGATTATAGGTGTGAGCCACTGCGCCTGGCCCTAAGTGTTTAATTTACAGGAATAAATTCCTTAAAGAGAATGATTTACACTTTGAGGAGGAGGGAGGGGTGTTTTCCTTGTAACTGAGTTTAGCACAGGGTTTAATCTTTCCGATTTCAACTAAAAATAGGGAGGCTCTGTTATATAGAGGAAAGAGCTAGAGAGACAAGGTTCAAAATCTGGCTTCACTCCTTACTGGCTGTGTAACTTTGGTTAAGTTGATCCATTTCCTCAATCTTTGTCCATGTTTCTAGAAAGCAAGAAGGGGCTCACATTTTCACCTCAGAGAAGCTCGTCCCAAGATTAGATACAGTCCTCTCTCCTTCTCCCGCCCTCCTCTTTTTAGAGCTGTTTACAGTTAAGTGAAGAAATAGGAAAAAACTATACCCATTGTAGGAATTCAAGAAGAGCTGCAGGTTGTACTGGTTGATGTCTTGGGCAATATGCATTCTGTAGGCTTGGATCAGGTCCAGGTTGGCCTGTAACTCTTCCTAGAACAATTTAAAGAAGACATGGGCAAGCTTTTGAGCTACAGAATAAGTCCATCTTGTTTGGTTCGCATTTTCATTACCACAAGTCAAATCGTGCAGCTCATGATGGGAACTGGGGCAGAGCCTGGGGACTACTGATGTGCTCGTAGGCTGAATGGCTGATGATTTGCATTAGACTGGTTCAGTGCCATATTCTGTGTCAGATGAGGGCAGCAAAGGATTCAAGTACTAGTTGTGGAACTTAGGTCACCTCATCACTCTGAACCCTGATTTCTTTGTGTGTTTTTTTAATGTTCTGCCATTCTTCACAAAAACAGAGATACTATAAAATGAAGACAATAACCAGCTATCTGACAAGGCTGTTTTAAAGATTAAGTAAGAAAAGTTATAGAAACATATAAACCACAAAGTGTAAAACAAATGGAGCGTAACATTTCTTTTTTTATGAGACGGAGTCTTGCTCAGTCACCCAGACTGAGCAATGGCGCAGTCTCAGCTCACTGCAACCTCCACTTCCCGGGTTCAAGCGATTCTGCTGCCTCAGCCTCCTGAGTAGCTGGGATTAGGGACATGCACCACTACGAGGCTGTAGCAAACTAAGATGGCACCACTGCACTCCATCCTGGACAACAGAGCAAGGCCCTGTCTCAACAAACAAACAAATAAACAGACTCCCATGTTTTTAAAAACACAAATTATAGTCCTCTAGACATTGTTCTACACTTGCTTTCCCTTGTAAAGTAGGGTAAGGATCATTCCTTATCCGGATATCTAGAGCTATCTCATTTATTTACACTACCTGTCTTCCCACATCCTTGCTAGTACAAACGTATTTTTAATTTTATTCTCTTATTGGTGAAGTTGAACATTATTCATGTTTAAAAACCATGTTTGTTTCCATTTCAAAGTAATACAAGCATTAACTTGCTTACATGTTTTAACATTTATTTTTAATTTTTATTATCTTTTTTTTCTTTTTTTTTTTGAGACAGAGTCTCGCTCTGTCGCCCAGGCTGGAGTGCAGTGGCCAGATCTCAGCTCACTGCAAGCTCCGCCTCCCGGGTTTACGCCATTCTCCTGCCTCAGCCTCCCGAGTAACTGGGACTACAGGCGCCCGCCACATCGCCCGGCTAGTTTTTTTGTATTTTTTTAGTAGAGATGGGGTTTCACCATGTTAGCCAGGATGGTCTTGATCTCCTGACCTCGTGATCCGCCCGTCTCGGCCTCCCAAAGTGCTGGGATTACAGGCTTGAGCCACCGCGCCCGGCCTTATTATCTTTTTGACTGGTCAAGAGCAGTAGTGAGAAAGGGGAAAGAGTAGAACAGGGAATTCAATCTGTAACTAACTGTGAACAATCAATTCAGATAATTCCCTACCTTCAGACCAGCCTGGATGCTTAAATTTTAAATGAACTCTTCAGTCTTATGAAAATCCACTGTGATCTCATATGTTTTAAATTAAACATATATTTTATATATATATGTAGATACATAGTTTTATATATACATAGTTATATAGATAGAAATTGTGTGTATATATATATATATATATTACTCTCTATATATAGTGAGGATGTTCTTGCTTTTTGGAAATTATTAAATACTGGCCTGAGCTTTCCCCTCAGAGGCCTATATGAAGTAGTATTTCTTTTTGCTATGTTGCCCAGGATGGTCTCAAACTCTGGACTCAAGTGATCCTCCCATCACAGCCTCCCAAGTAGCTGGGACCACAGGCATGTGCTACTAAGCCCAGCTGATTTTTGAATTTTTTTTTTTTTTTTTTTTGAGACAGAGTTTTGCTCTTGTTGCCCAGGCTGCAGTGCAATGGCGCGATCTTGGCTCAATGTAACCTTCGCCTCCTGGGTTCAAGCAATTCTCCTGCCTCAGCCACCCGAGTAGCTGGGATTACAGGCATGCACCACCACACCAGGCTAATTTTGTTTTTTTTTCCCCGAGATGGAGTCTTGCTCTGTCGCCCAGAGCTGGGGTGCAGTGGTGCAATCTCGGCTCACTGCAACCTCTGCCTCCTGGGTTCAAGCAATTCTCCTGCCTCAGCCTTCCGAGTAGCTGGTGCTACAGGCGTGTGCCACCACACCTGGCTAATTTTTTTGTATTTTTAGTAGAGGCAGGGTTTCACCATGTTGGCCAGGCTGGTCTTGAACTCTTGACCTTGTGATCCACCTGCCTGGGACTCCCAAAGTGCTGGGATTACAGGTGTGAGCCACCGTGCCCAGCCTAATTTTGTATTTTTAGTAGAGACAGGGTTTCTCCATGTTGGTCAGGCTAGACTCAAACTCCTGACCTCAGGTGATCCACCTGCCTTGGCCTCCCAAAATGCTGGGATTACAGGTGTGAGCCATGGCACCCGGCCAATTTTTGAATTTTTATAAAGACAGGGTCCCATTATGGGGCACCTGCCTCAGCCTCCCAGGTAGCTGGCACTATAGGCGTATGCCACCACGCCCCGCTAATTTTTGTATTTTTAGTAGAGATAGAGTTTCACCATGTTGGCCGGGCTGGTCTCAAACACCTGACCTCAAGTGATGTGCCCACCTCGGCCTCCCAAAGTGCTGGATTACAGGCGTGGAGGCACTGCGCCCGACCCCTAATTTGTAGTATATTAATACAATGAACTGCTGCTACACAGTAATAAAAAAGAATGAACTACTGACACATGGAATGACATGGATGAATCTCAAGATAGTATAGTATGTTGAGCAAAAGAAGCCAGACTCAGAGAAGTAAACACTCTGTTATTCCATTTATATGAAGTTTAAGAACAGTCAAAATTAATCTATGGAGGTAACAGAATAGTGAAAACCTTGTTTGGGGTGGGGAATTATTGAGTGGGAAAGGATAATGAGTAAACCTTTGTGGGGTGATGAAAATGTTTTATTTGTGTTCTGGGTGGTAGTTACAAGAAACTATACATCAGTAAATGGTCACTGAGATGCACTTAGGATGTGTGTATTACACTATGTATAAGAATTACCTCAATTAAAGAGAGGGCAAGATGGAGGCAAAACCCAAAGGAGTCAGCTGGAAGAATTAAAGTGGTTGCCACTAAAAAGCAGAATATGGGGTAGGTGACAGATTCTTTGTAATGAGCCCTGTAGAACTCTCTACTCTAAAATATATGTGAATTTGTAACTTTGATAAAAATATGATGAAATAAAAGACTATGGACTTTGGACTTAGCCTGACCTGGATTCAAATGTCAGCTCCACACTTACCATCTGGACAGTGGTGGCAAGTTGTGTGGCCTCTCTGGTCTTTGGTTTCCCTATCTTAAAATCAGACTAATAGAACCATGTAAAAAACAACTTGGTTTGCACATCTAAAGTACTTATAAGTAATCAGTACTCGGTAACTGCTAGTTTTCTTCCCATCTGTCATTTTCCTTCAGATAGTATTTTAAAATAAGCAGATTACAATTGAGCACCCACTCTCGTCTCCCTATTCCAGACACCTCACAGCTCTCTGACCTCACTGCTCATTTACTCCATCACTCCTTTGTCGGTCACCCAACTCACTTTTCCCTTTCAAGGGTCCCCCTCACCTACCAGTTAAGCTCCCTCCCCTACCCAGCAATTATGTACACGATAACTGCCACTTTCTGTGAAGACTTCGGTTTCCTCACCAGTTGAAAAACACGGGGCGTGAACAAGATAATCTCCAAGCTTCTTTCAGCACTATTATATCACGGTTTTCCCCCCTGAAATTTCTATTTCTGTGAAGCCTTTCCCAGACCTCCTAATGGCTCTAAAGATGTCTGGGGAGGCACGTGATGTCAAACATTAACAGATGGCATGCTACTTACAGGAACAGGTAGCAGGAGATGCTATCTTCTCTCATAGCTCCACATGTCAACTGCCATGTGGCAATGGGTTAAAGATTCACCTTTGCAGGGCCACATGCCTTTCAGACTACATTGGAACTGTTATTTACTAGGGTCAGGTAAATTCTAAGGCAACCCTTCTTTCCTGAGGTAAAATAAGAATTTGCATGCAAACCAATAAACACAGCTCTTCTGGGTGGAACAGGTACTTACCGGCCCAAAGTGATGAGCCAAAATAATGTCCACAACATTGGTTGTCAGGCCAGAGAGCTGAAAAGATAAAAACTCTGTGTTAAGAATGTAAGCATATGCAAAAATTTATCAAGCTACCCAATTAAAATGAGTGCACTTTATTATATGTTATCTCTTAAAAAACAAATGAAAAACCCTTGGTTGGGCATGGTGGCTCACACCTGTAATCCCAGCACTTTGGGAGGCTAAGATGGGCGGACCATGGTCAGGAGATCGAGGCTATCCTGGCTAACACGGTGAAACCCCCTCTCTACTAAAAATATAAAAAAGTTAGCCGGGCGTGGTGGCAGGTGCCTGTATTTCCAGCTACTTGGGAGGCTGAAGCAGGAGAATGGCATGAACCCAGGAGGCGGAGCTTGCAGTGAGCAGAGATTGTGCCACTGCACTCCAGCCTGGGCAACATAGTGAGACTCCATCTCAAAAAAAAAGAGAAAAACCCCACAATTCAGTGTTATACATTTTCATGGTTTCAAAGAAACACAGAGACGAGAAACAAGTCAGAAAAAACTGTCTCCCTTCCAGGGTGATAATAAAGCCTGCTGTGAAATAGGGGACTGGAAGAGAGAGACACTGAACATTCCTTCTTTGAAAGCCTGAGACCTAGACCTCATGGCTGTTTGATATTTTATTCCTGTCTGTATTTCCATATTTACACTGGACTTATGGTTGATAAGGACTAACTTAACAATCACTCCCATGACTTCCAAGACACAAAAACAACTTTTTTCTCTTTCTTCCAGTTTTTGCTATCTTCATTTCAGGAAGTAGGAGGAAATGAGTTGTTTACAGAATGTTCTTGAGTTTTAAACATTTTTCTCCTAATTTTTCCCATTTCAAAATGATGCATCTCACAGTCTAATAAATGCAGCAATCTGTGTAAATCCGCATACTGTAGTCTATTTTCAGAAAAATTTCTAACTCAAATTATGTTGCTGATTCCCGTTAAGCCTTCTTCCTTGGTTTTATGCTGAACTCGTACTGCTGGTCGGGGTGAAGTACTGAATTGGGGGTAGGCATGGAGAAGAGGCGCTGAGGGAGACAGACATGGCTATGCCCGGAGTAGGATCATATAGTCCCAGAAAGAAGTCCCAAAATCTTTGCATAGGTTATCAGTGATGCACAGGTTATGAACTAGAAAATCAGGCCGGGCGTGGTGGCTCACACCTGTAATCCCAGCACTTTGGGAGGCCAAGGCCAGCGGATCACCTGAGGTTAGGAGTTTGAGACCAGGCTGACCAACATGGTGAATGAAAGCCCGTCTCTACTAAAAATATACAAACTAGTCAGGCGTGGTGGCACGCGCCTGTAGTCCCAGCTACTCGGAAGGCTAAGGAAAAAGAATCACTTGAACCCAGGAGGTGGAGGTTGCAGCGAGCTGAGATCGTGCCACTGCACTCCAGCCTTGGCAACAGAGCAAGACTCCGTCTCAAAAAAAAAAAAATTGTACCCACATACTAAGTAAGAATTAGGACACATTTGGTTGATTGACTGACAGGGTTTTGCTCTGTCACCCAGGCTGGAGTGCAGTGGCGCCATCATAGCTCACTGCAGCCTTGACCTCCCAGGCTCAAGCGTCTTCTGGCCGCAGCCACCCAAGTAGCTGGGACTCAGGTGCGCACCACCACACCGGGCTAATTTTTAAATTTTTTATAGTGACAAGGTCTCACTATGTTGCCCAGGGTAGTCCTGAACTCCTGAGCTCAAGCAATCCTCCTGCCTCACTCTCCCAAAGTTCTGGGATTAGCAGTGTGAAACACTGCACCCAGCCAGGACAAATTTTTAAAAAGCCAGGTTGTGAGAAGGATTTCCACAGCATCTGGCGATAGTACTGTTAATGTGTTTTAGCTAAGAAATACCTCATTTCTCAAAAATGTAAACATAAGAAGAAATGGATATTTAGAGTGCAGTTTGCTGGTGACTAGAATATTTTAACAGTTTTAATAAAAATATGCTTATCACAGAAAATTATGAAAAAACAATACAAAAGAAATCATTTGTTTGTTTTCTTTTTTTTTTTTTTTTTTTTTGAGACCAGGTCTTGTTCTCTTGTTCCGTCACCCAGGCTGGAGGGAAGTGGCGCAATCCAGGCTCACTGCAACCTTCACCTCCCAGGTTCAAGTGGCTCTCCAACCTCAGCTCCCAAGTAGCTGGGACCACAGGTGTGCACCACCACACCTGGCTACGTTTCTGTATTTTTAGTAGAGATGGACTTCACCATGTTGGCCAGGTGGCCAGGCTGGTCTTGAACTCCTGACCTCAAGTGATCCGCCCACTTTAATGAATGCTTTAAAGCATTAAAACAATGCTTTAATGAATATTCTGGGTCTGCAACCCTCTTACTAGCAATGTAATTTTAAGCAAATAATTTCTCTGTAGGATAGTAATAGTACCAATGGATTGTCCTGAGGATGAAAAGGTTAAGTATATCTAAAACATTTGGCTGGGCACGGGGGCTCACGCCTGTAATCCCAGCACTTTGGGAAGCTGAGACGGGCAGATCATGAAGTCAGGAGTTAGAGACCAGCCTGACCAACATGGTGAAACCCCGTCTCTACTAAAAATACAAAAATTAGCTGGGTGTGGTGGCATGCATCTGTAATCCTGGCTACGCAGGAGGCTGAGGCAGGAGAATCACTTGAACCCGGGAGGCAGAGGGTACAGTGAGCTGAGATCATGCCATTGCACATTCCAGCCTGGGCAACAAGAGCGAAACTCCATCTCAAAAAAAAAAAACACCAAAAAACCAAAAAAACCAAAAAAACATTTAAGAACAGTACCTGGTACACAGTAAGCACTATATAGGTGTTACATTAAAAAAAAAATTATTATCCATCTCTTTAAATCCTTTTGTTTGTTTGTTTTTTTCAGATGGAGTCTCGCTGTGTCACCCAGTCTGGATGGAGTGCAGTGGTACAATCTTGGCTCACTGCAACCTTTGCCTCCTGGGTTCAAGTGCTTCTCCTGCCTCAGCCTCCCCAGTAGCTGGGAATATAGGTGTGTGCCACCATGTCCAGCTAATTTTTGTATTTTTAATAGAGACGGGGTTTCACCATGTTGGTCAGGCTGGTCTCGAACTCCTGACCTCAGGTGATCTGCCTACCTCGACCTCCCAAAGTGCTGGGATTACAGGAGTGGGCCATCACACTCTGCCTTCTTTAAATCTTTTTAAAGATCACTAACTACCTTTCAAAAAAGTTCCTAGATATTGATTTATTGAATCTCATGGTTTGAGTATCAATAAAGCTTTTTTTTTTTTTTTTTAAGATAAGGTCTCTCTCTGTCGCCCTGGCAGGACTGCAGTAGCATGATCATGGCTCACTGCAGCCCTGAACACCTGGGTTCAAGAAATCCTTTCCCTGGCCGGGCGCGGTGGCTCAAGCCTGTAATCCCAGCACTTTGGGAGGCCGAGACAGGCAGATCACGAGTTCAGGAGATCGAGACCATCCTGGCTAACACGGTGAAACCCCGTCTCTACTAAAAATACAAAAAACTAGCCAGGCAAGGTGGTGGGCGCCTGTAGTCCCAGCTACTCAGGAGGCTGAGACAGGAGAATGGCATAAACCCGGGAGGCGGAGCTTGCAGTGAGCTGAGATCCAGCCACTGCACTCCACCCTGCGCGACAGAGCGAGACTCCGTCTCAAAAAAAAAAAAAAAAAAAAAAGAAATCCTTTCCCTTCCCTTCAGCCTACTGAGTAGCTGGGACTACAAGCATGTACCACCTTTTACATTTTTGTAGAGACAAAGTCTTGTTCTGTTGACGAGGCTGGTCTTAAACTCCTGGACTCAAGCGATCCTCCTGCCTTGGCCTCCCAAAGTGCTATGACTACAGGCATGAGTCACCATGCCCCAGCCAGATTCTTTTTTTTTCGAGACATGGTCTGTCTCTGTCACTCAGGCTGGAGTCCAGTGGCATGATCATGGCTCACTGCAGCCTCGACCTGCTGGGTTCAAGCATTCTTCCCACCTCAGCTTACTGAGTAGCTGGAACCACAGATGTGTGCCACCACAACTGGCTTTTTTTTTTTTTTTTTTTTGAGACAGTCTTGTCTGCTGCCCAGGCTTGAGTACAGTGGTACGATCTTGACTCACTGCAACCTCCGCCTCCCAGGTTCAAGTGATTCTCCTGCCTCGCCCTCCCAAAGTGCTGGGATTATGGGCGTGAACCACGTGTGTGGCCTAACATTGAATTATTTTTAGCATTGGTGAGTTGAATGCAAGTGATGGCAGTGGCTGCTGCCATCATGCTGTGTGGCTGGGGCTGCACACTCCACGGAGCCGGTGGAAGTCCCGCCCCTTCTGGGTTGCTGCAGACCCAGGCCTCCTGCTCTATGGAGCAAGCAGGATCCCTGCCCTCCTGGGCAGGGCTATAGCTGCCCAAACTGCAGCTATGGATCTCAGCCTCCCTGTGCTCTTGAGGGAACCAGGAACAGGGAGGATTTGCCCTCCCAGGTGCAGCTGCAGCCAATGCGCCTGTGGCTTCAGACCTGGGCCTCTGGCTCCGGGAAGCAGGCGGGAGCTGGGCCCCTTCCCAGTTGGCGGGTTGGGAGCTCCTGGATGCAGTTGCAGCTGCACTCCCAGGCGCAGGATCAGGGCATCTCTGCAGTCTGTACCCTTGGGTGCCCCAGGAAGGACCCCTGTAAGCCCCAGGGCCATGAATGGAGCAGGACACAGACAGAATCCTGGGCAGATGGGGGCGGGGTTCCCAGTAAGGCCCCATCCTCAGGCCAGGGAGGCCCTGAAGGCTGGGGGCTGCATTGCCAGTCGCCCAGACCAGAGTGAGGACTTGTGGCACCTCTTCCTCGCCTGCCCATGGCCTCTCATGGACCGATGAGCATGCACTTCCTTCCTTCTGAGGTCCATAAAAGCCCTGGGCTCAGCCAGAGCAGGGTACAGGATGGCCAGAGGACGACGAAGGTAGAGAGACTGGACAACCAGCTGCAGAGAGGAATACACACTCCACTGAGAGCTACAGAGACGACCTGCTGTCAGAGAGGAGCTACTCGCTCTGCTGAGAGCTCCGGAGACCTGCAGAGAAGTCGGAAGGACTTGCCTGTGGAAAGGAGCCACCCTTCGCAGGGCCTCCTGTCTGCCAAACGCTGAAAACTCGACTGGACGGCCTGCCCACAGGGAGGAGCTACCCATTCCTCTGAGCTGTTCTAACACTAAATAAAACTCTTCTTCACCCTTCACTTGTTTGTGTACCTCATTCTTCCTGCATGCAGGACAGGAACTCGGGCAAAGGCGCTGCGGCCACAGAAGTTTCTGGCTAGACACCCCAGAGATCCCATAACACAAGGGATATAATTTTTTCTTTATTCCCACTTTTTTCTTTTTAAAAAATGTCCTCTCCCAACAGAATCGCCCATTTTTTACTCTGGTTTGGGGCTGGGACTGGGAGTGCTTATATTTGTAAAGTCATTAGCATTTCCCTTTAGTTTCCTATCTCCTTGAATGGATTTTAGAGGTTACATTCCTTCCTTTTTCAGTTAGCAAACATCAGCAATCCACATGTCTTTGGAATCTGTAGCAAAGATAAGGTGTTGGGGTTCACTGTAGAGTGATTCATTCATTTCATTCAGTAAGAAAGTGAAAATGCAAACTATAGACTAGGAGAAGCTATTTGAGATACATGCACCCAGGACTCACATGCAGAATATTTTTTAAAGTGGAAGCGGAATAAGAGTGAGGGCAAAAGACTTTAACAAACACTTCACAAGAGGATATTCAAGAAAAGATGCTTGACATCACTGCCCCTTAGGGAGATGCAAATTAAAACCCAGGATTGGCCAGGGGCAGTAGCTCACATCTGTAATCCCAGCACTTCGGGAGGCCAAGGTGGGTGGATCACAAGGTCAGGAGTTCAAGACCAGCCTGGCCAAGATGGTGAAACACCATCTCTACTAAAAATACAAAAATTAGCCAAGCATGGTGGCGGGTGCCTGTGATCCCAGCTACTCGGGAGGCTGAGGCTGAGAGTTGCTTGAACCTGGGAGGCAGAGGTTGCAGTGAGCCGAGATCATGCCACTGCACTCCAGCCTGGGCAACAAAGGGAGACTCCGTCTTAAATAAACAACAACAACAACAAACAGGATTATCTATCTATAAGCATAGCTTAAAATTTAAAAGATGATATAATTAAAAATTCTTATTTTAATGATGAAAACTATTTTGGTAATGGAAAACATAAAAACAAACTAATATTACAAATAAAACTGCTTGTTGTTTACTAAAATTAAAAGTACTTATCAAATGTTGGTGATGTGGAGCAACTGAAACTTTCACGCACTGCTGGTATGTAAATGGTCAAATACTTTGAAGACATTTTCATTTATTTTATTTTTATTTTTATTTTTTTTGAGACAGAGTCTCACTCTGTTGCCCAGGCTGGCATGCAGTGGCACGATCTCAGCTTACCACAAACTCCACCTCCTGGGTTCAAGCAATTCTCCTGCCTCAGCCTCCTGAGTAGCTGGGTTTACAGATGTGTACCACCATGCCCCACACCGAGCTAATTTTCATATTTTTAGTAGAGACAGGGTTTTGCCATGTTGACCAGGTTAGTTTTGAACTCCTGATCTCAGGTGATCCGCCCACCTTGGCTTCCCAAAGTGCTGGGATTACAGGCGTGAGTTATCTTGCCTGGCCTTGGTCAAATACTTTGGAAAATTGTTTGACAATATCTACTAAAGCTAAACATACAACTGCCCTATGACTCAGCAATTTCACTCCTAGGTATAAACCCAAAAGAAATAAATGTGTATCTCTACTGAAAGACATAAGGAATATGCACAGCAGCTTTACTCATAAGATCCAAATAACAGAAACAACTCGTTCTGTGTATTCACATAATAGGTTACTAAAGTACAGTTTAGAACTACTGTTAAATTGTAAATTTTTTTTCTTTTTTTTTTGAGACAGTTTCACTCTTGTCACCCAGGCTGGAGTGCAATGGTGTGATCTCAGCTCACTGCAATCTCCGCCTCCTGGTTTCAAGTGATTCTCCTGTCTCAGCCCTCTGAGTAGCTGGGATGACAGGCACCCGCCACCACGCCTGGCTAATTTTTGTATTTTTAGTAGAGATGGAGTTTCACCATATTGGCCAGGCTGGTCTCGAACTCCTGACCTCAGGTGATCCTCCTGCCTTGACCTCCCAAAGTGCTGGGATTACAGGCGTGAGCCACCGTGCCTGGTCAAATTGTAATTTATTTATTTAATTATTTTTCTGAGATAGAGTTTTGTTCTTGTTGTCCAGGCTGCAGTGCAATGGTGCAATCTTGGGTCACTGCAACCTCCGCCTCCCAGGTTCAAGTGATTCTCCTGCCTCAGCCTCCCGAGTGGCTGGGATTACAGGCATGCGCCACCGGCTAATTTTGTATTTTTAGTAGAGATGGGGTTTCTCCATGTTGGTCAGGCTGGTCTTGAACTCCCGACCTCAAGTGATCCGCCCGCCTCAGCCTCCCAAAGTGCTGGTATTACAGGCTTGAGCCACCGCGCCTGGCCCAAATTGTAATTTAGAACTACTGCTACACACAACTTGGATGAGTTTCACAAACATCGTGATGAATGAAAGAAACCAGACAGAGAATACATTTTTGGCCGGGCACAGGGACTCACGCCTGTAATCCCAGCACTTTGGGAGGCCAAGGTGGGTGAGTCACGAGATCAGGAGTTCGAGACCAGCCTGGCCAAAATGGTGAAACCCCATCTCTACTAAAAATACAAAAATTAGCTGGGTGTGCTGGCACGCACCTGTAGTACCAGCTACTCGGGATGATGAGTCAGAGAAATCGCTTGAACCAGGAGGCGGAGGTTGCAGTGAGCTGAGATTGCACCACTGCACTCCAGCCTGGGAAACAGAGTGAGACTCCATCTCAAAAAAAAAAAAAAAAAAAAAGAATACATTTTCTACGATTCCAATTTAACAGATAAAACTGTTTAAAAACAGATAAAACTTATCTCTAGTGGCAACAGTCAGAACAGGTAATTTCTGGGAAGGAGAAGAAGTATCAATTAGGAAAAGATACAAGGGAATCCCCTAGTGAGCTGGGAACATTCTGAAGTATCTTGATTGGATGGTGATTTTATATGTAAACAGTCTTCAAGCTGTATACTTAACATTTTTGCCCTTAACTGTATATATACCTCAGTGAAAAATCGGTAAGCTGTTTTGAGATGGGCAAAGATGAGCTGATGGACACCTTCATGTGGTACTTACTTTGGAAACTGCCCAGTCAATCCAGCCTTTTGCGCAAGGGTCAACATTAATGAGCACAAGGCCTTCCACAAGCTCTGCATGGTTGAGCTGAAAGATGAGGCAAAGATGACAGTATGAAAGCTACACTCCCAAAGTTCTTCTAAATAGTTGGAACATGACTGATCAATTCTTTCTTACATGCCTTAATGCCTCACATTTGAAAGTAAAACTACAAAGAAGGAGAACATGTGGAAAAATAGCTCTTGAAATCTGACTTAGCATCTGGAAACCAGTTTCTGGTTTTACTATCAAATTACTTACTTTACTATCAAATTATCTTGCCTTGCAAAGATCTACATGCAGTTGTTCAACTCATGGTGGATCTTTCTCATTGGGAAAGTGCCGTTGGCACAAGTGGCTGCTCCACACTCATATATCTTTGTTCTCAACAGGGGCTTCTTAGGTTTTTTTTTTTCCCCCAAAACCACCTGAACAGTTTATATCATCCTCAGAAGACTCTCCTATCACTGAGGAGGTATTGAAAAAAATAATAATAATTTCTAGCTGGGCACAGTGGCTCACGCCTGTAATCTCAGCACTTTGGGAGGGTGAGAGGGGAGGATCATGATGT
The DNA here is from genome assembly GCF_002776525.5 of Piliocolobus tephrosceles. NCBI lineage: Eukaryota > Metazoa > Chordata > Mammalia > Primates > Cercopithecidae > Piliocolobus > Piliocolobus tephrosceles. The sequence continues at coordinate 9,533,267 of NC_045453.1, forward strand.
CAGGAGTTAAGAGACCAGCCTGACCAACATGGTGAAACCCCATCTCTACTAAAAATACAAAAATTAGCCAGGAGTATTGGCGGGTGCCTGTAATCCTAGCTACTCAGGAGGCTGAGGCAGGAGAATCACTTAAACCCGGGAGGCAGAGGTTGCAGAGAGCCAAGATTGTGCCATTGCACTCCAGGCTGGGCGACAGAGCAAGACTCCGTCTCAGAAAAAAAAAATTTCTTTAAAACGAGTTCTAGCTCTCTAGCTTATTTAATCAATTTATTTATTTATTTTGAGACAAAGTTTCACTCTTGCTGCCCAGGCTGGTGCAGTGATGCAATCTCAGCTCACTACAACCGTGGCTTCCAGGATTCATGCAATTCTCCTGCCTCAGCCTCCCAAGTAGCTAGGATTACAGGTACCCATCACCACGCCTGGCTAATTTTTGTATTTTTAGTGGAGATGGGGTTTCACTATGTTGGCCAGGCTGGTCCAAACTGCCGACCTCAGGTGATCTCCCCACGTCAAACTCCCAAAGTGCTAGGATTACAAGCGTGGGCCACTGCACCCAGCCCCTAGCCTACTTTTTTTCTCTTACTGCAGTGATTACATTCACCGTAGAAAATTTGATAAGCAGAGAAATTATAAAAAGCAGAAAATAAAATTTCACATTATCTTACCACACATCAATCCATTAATATTTTTTTGGTACATTTTCTTCCAGTCCTTTCCTACAGTTATGACAAACTTTACATTTTGTCATATTCTATTCTATTCTAACTTTTTTGTTAACATTATAATGTATGCAAACCATGTATTATATAAAGCTTTTCATAAACTTAATTTTAATGGCTGTACAAAATTCCATTATAAGCAGCACCTAGGAATGGCTTTTTATTGATGATGTACTGTCCCCATTTATGATTTTTCAAGTATTATAAGTACAAAGCAAGGCTTTATACAACCTGCATCTAAAGCTGACAGAAGTTACAGAAAAATTGACATAAGTCCCAGAATACTGTCTGGTCATTTAACACAGCGTAATAGCTGTGACCTAGGCAGTGCCTCAAGCATGTTGAGGCTAATCCTCTACATACTTACTGCAAATCTGCTGAGGATGTAAGCTCCAGCTCCAACTCCAATTCCAATGATGCTTTTCAGGCTGTGAATGGGACATAATGACAAATGACAGAGTCAACTTCATTTGGAGGCAGCACTGCATAACTGAAAGCATATAACCTGGGTTGAAATCCTGGCTCTGATATTTATTAGATGTGAGAATTTGGGCAAGTGCTTTTTTCCTTTTCCCAATTTCTGAGCCTCGGTTCCTTCCCTATCTATAAAACAAGGGTCCCAGCTGGGCGCAGTGGTTCATGCCTGTAATCCTCATGCCTGTAATTCAGCACTTTTGGGAGACTGAGGCAGGTGGATCATGAGGTCGGAAGATCAAGACCATCCTGGCCAACATGGTGAAACCCCGTCTCTACTAAAATACAAAAAATTAGCCAGGCATGGTGGCGTGTGCCTGTTGTCCCAGCTAAACAGGAGGCTGAGGCAGGAGAATCGTTTGAACCTGGGAGGCGGAGGCTGCAGTGAGCCAAGAGCACGCCACTGCACTCCAACCTGGTGACAGAGTGAGACTCTGTCTCAAAAACAACAACAAGGATCCCACCACCTACTTTCAAGTTGGTTTTAATGGTTAAATAAAATATAACTAAGGCTGGGGGCGGTGGTTCACGCCTATGATCCCAGGACTGAGAGGCCAAGGCGGGTGGATCACTGAAGGTCAGGAGTTCAAGACCAGCCTGGCCAACATGATGAAAGCCTGTCTCTACTAAAAATACAAAAAAAATTAGCCAGGCATGATGGCCTGTGCCTATAATCCCAGCTAAATGGGAGGCTGAGGCAGGAAAATCGTTTGAACCTGGGAGGCAGAGGTTGCAGTGAGCCAAGATCGCACCACTACACTCCAGCCTGGGCAACGGAATCAGACTCCATCTTAAAAAAAAAAAAAAGTAATATATATACACATATATATATATACACACACACACATATATACACAAACACACAGACATACACACGCACGCGCGCGCACACACACACACACACACACATATATACAACTGAAACCTGGGAGCTATCCTTGGTAGCTTACTGTCAGTATCCAACCCATCAGCAAGTCAGTGGAGTCCACCTCCAGAATATATCCATCTATCTACTACTATCTACTTCAATCATCCCCAACAGCAGCATCCAGTACCATGCTATCATTATCTCTTGCCTGGACTATTGTTAAGTTTAACTGTTCTCCCTGCTTTCTCTCTCTGATTCCTCTCCAAAGCATTCTCTTCATAGGGAGATGAACCCTTTAAAAAAAATTTAAGGCTGGGCGCGGTGGCTCAAGCCTGTAATCCCAGCACTTTGGGAGGCCGAAACGGGCGGATCATGAGGTCAGGAGATCGAGACCATCCTGGCTAACACTGTGAAACCCCGTCTCTACTAAAAAAAAAATATAAAAAACTAGCCGGGCGAGGTGGCGGGCGCCTGTAGTCCCAGCTACTCGGGAAGCTGAGGCAGGAGAATGGCGTGACCCGGGAGGCGGAGCTTGCAGTGAGCTGAGATCCGGCCACTGCACTCCAGCCCAGGCGACAGAGTGAGACTCCATCTCCAAAAAAAAAAAAAATTTTAAACAGCTTTATTTTTATTTTTTAGATACAGGGTGTCACTGTACCTCAGGCTGGAGTGCAGGGGTGGGATCACAACTCACTGTAGCCTCAAACTCCTGTAATTAAGTGATCTTCCCACCACTGGGCCCAGCTCAAGGTAGATTTCTAAATCTTCTAGGTCTCAGCATATGTGCCACCTTCCTAGAGAGGAATTCCCTCACTAGCCTTACTAATGTAGATCCCGCTCTTATTCTCTATCACAACACCCCCACTGACTTATTTTATAAAACTTTATTATTTGTTTGCTTACTTGTTACCCCACTAAGCTCCAGAAGGACAGTGACTACTGTTTTCCTAACCATCGTATCCTCTGAAACAGACACTAAAGAATTCACCATAGAAAGTCAATAAAAACTGCACGAAAGACTACAGAATGAACCTACCTTAGGTGGGTAAGAACAGGAGGCAGCATTTCGGCCAGCTCATCCATTGTGGGGTACAGATACCTGAAATCCAGAAGGATATCTCCTGAATTAGAAAGTACTCACAATTCCCAGTTACTAGAACAGCTGGAAAGGTACAGAAGTCTTAGATAAAAGGCTGGGCACAATGGCTCGTGCCTATAATCCCAGCACTTTGGGATACCGAGGTGGGCAGATCACCTGAGGTTGGGAGTTTGAGACCAGCCTGACCAACATGGAGAAACCCCATCTCTACTAAAAATACAAAATTAGCCAGGCATGGTGGTGCATGCCTGTAATCCCAGCTACTCGGGAGGCTGAGGCAGGAGAATCGCTTGATCCTGGGAGCTGGAGGTTGCATTGAGCAGAAATCACACTATTGTACACCAGCCTGGGCAACAAAAGCGAAATTTCGCCCCCCTCCAAAAGAAAAAGAAATCTTAGATAAAAGCATTTCCTTTTACCAAAGGCTCAAAGGAGGTGATGTGGTACCTAAAAATGATTGTGGCATATTGTGTAACTCTCTGCAACTGCCATGCTAAAGAGAAAGTAAAAGAATCCACTGTTTCTATATCCTAACGAGCAGCCCTTGGGACCAGAGGGTGCCACATGAAAAGAAGTAGTAACACGGTTCTCTCTTAGGGTGTTTCCAAACCTCTAACAATCACTTCAGTTGGAGTCCAGGCTCAGTAAACCTCTGTCAGTAAGAGTCAACTCAGAAAGTGGGTCTTGGTCTACTGCTATATTTAGACAACTAAATGCAAAAATAAACAAAGGTTTTCTAGTTATGGGCACACAGTTACAAACCCTTAGCATGAATGCTTATTTGTTTCACTTAGGC